>NC_140967.1:106580638-106650638 GCF_056783735.1 Eptatretus burgeri | reverse complement strand
ATTTATCGGTATTCAAAACCCAACTAGTATTCCGAGAGCGAGATAGCGGTTCAAGGGGGGGGAAGACACGACGAACGGGTTAACATTCACACAGGCACATTTATTATTTTCCACACGTATACAGTCATGCAGGTATGGAATCAATAAAAGCAAGAGCAAAAAGTGCTACGACCGTCTATGAGCAATTATATACAGTCACTTCACAGGTTTTACTTACAAGACACGGCGCCACAACATGCATTCGAAAGCAAAACCCCAGGAAAAAGACCACCCCCATCCACCCCCATAGACAGGGTAGTCAGACTGGGCCCATGGGCCTTTATAACGTGGAGCCGTGTAGACCGCAGAGGCTCCGCGAGGCCACGCAGGTTACCTTCCTCGCTGAGCGACCCACGACGCTCCTTCCCCACGGCAGCTAGCGTAACCGCGGTCCGGCCCAGGCCTGGTGGTACGGGCCCCGGCCGGCAACGCCTGAGAGGAACGAATGGGCCTTCGCTCTTTTGGAGTAGATGCTCTCGTTAAGAACCCGTTCGTCCCTCAGCGATGCTCGGACCGTTCCAAAGCCCGATCACCTCAGACCGTTCGGAGCTGGATGGCGAGCTCTCTCCGACTCGCACACGAACACCCAACGTATTAAAATGTATGTAAAACGCTGGCTTACGTTGAACTTTTGATGTTTTTTTTTTAAAGATTCTGACGTATTCATAGCGACTTGGTCTTATGTATAACGCATTGGTAACGGACACAGAACGTTTCATTGTGTTATAGATAACTTATACCAACGAATGCTGAACCTGTTGTCGGCCTACACAACCGATGCCCAACGATAGTCTAACTTAGGCATAGCGCGTTGCACGCATCGCCGATGATGTCGTGACGTAGCCTATTAAAAGGCTGACGCACAACGATTCGAATCATAACTGCCGTAGAAATGGAAGTGTCAACATCGCGGTCACACCTTGGCGATCTTGCCAGCGTATGCCGACCTAAGAAAAATGTGTCTAAAACGTTGGGGCACGTCAAATACGGTATGAGTAAGTTTGGTATACGTGAGTAGAACGCTAAAGTACGCTATCATACGTCGTAGTAAGTAGAGTACGTCAAGAAATTTTAAACATGTTCAAAATTTGTGGACGTACTCGGCGTATGACACACGTTCCGCATGCGATGGGGATAAGTTTTACACACGATATGTGGACGCTTACACACGTCCACAAAGGCTACTTATAAGCTACTCATAAGTCGAAACACGTCGCGGTAATGTCTTTTTTACACGAAACTTATTTCTAACTTATGTTTGACGTGCTTTGAACCAATTATTTACGTAGTCCCAACACACATCGACGTATGTAGACGTATTCCAATGACGTCTTCCGGTCGACAAAAAAAAAAATTAACGTGTTTCTAGCTTACAACTGCCATATAAAGACGTGTTCCCAGCAGTTTTGGGAATTGGTATATAAAAATGCTGCTCATAAAAGGGGAACCCAACAGTGTTTTCGAGTCCTTTTTGAGTCGATATCCATGTCAGCAGTAACAGTATCAGTATCAGTATCAGTATTATTATTAGTATTAGTAGTTTGTTCATGTTGGCAGTAGTAGGTGAGTGTGAGGGGGAGGGTGTGGGTTATGATGGATCGTCCTTGCGTTTAACGATTTAAATGATAAACTCAACGATTTAAATGGCTGCATCTCCACTATTTAAAGTAGACGCTTGCGCTCAACAATTGGATTTTTTTTACACTCAACGACTTTTAAACGGTACCCACTCAGCTATTTTCATTGTTTACAATGAACGATTTTAATTGCTGTCACTCGCCTTTGTTTTTTGACGCTGGGGTTTTGAAATTTGAAGCGTTTCTTCTGAACGTGCTAAAACGCTCAAACTCGACTATTTTAAATAGACGCTGCCGATGGACAATTGGAATCATAGCCAAGCTAGACATCGAAGTGTGAACATCCTCGTCATGCCGAAGAAAAGTTTGAAGAATGCTGCAAATAAGTGTCCTGGCCGTGGCCGTGGACGCTGACGCAAGGACGATCCATTATACCGACGTCTTTCAGCCTATGAGTAACTTAAAAGTAACGTCTGTCGATGTGTGGCAACGATCGCATAACGTGCCAACAACACGTTAATCATAGGTTAGAAATAAGTTTCGGGTACGCGAAACATTACCTCGGCGTGTCTCAACTTATGATTAACTTACAAGTAGCATGTGTTGACGTCTGTCAACGATCGCAGACCGTGCATACAACTTGTGGCCAGCGTAGCGGAATGTGTGAGTCATACGCCGGCATACGTCGTGAAATTTCAAGCATGAAAAAATTTGAGGACAACCAAAAAGTACAACGTTTAAAGCCAACGTACAACGACGTATGGCAGTGTTTTTCAGTGTGCTCTCAATGTTATCAAAACTTACGCATAACGTATTCAACGTGTGCCAGCGTTTTAGAAAAAAAATTCAAAAATCGGCATACGTTGGCTAAAACGTCAAGGTGCGACCGGGCCTTTAGTTAATAAAGGCTTGTGGGAGCCACAATTGACTGTGGAAAGGATGAATGAGATGTTACAGGAGCAGCTGAATACTTTTGGACAAAGCCATAAAGGGAGAGGAGATACAACCAAGGGTTTCTGTTAGCCTCCATGGTGAAGTTAATGGTCCTGGTGAGACCATGCTTGGGCTGACTGACTCGTGCGAAGTTGGGTTGAAGTTGCAGCATTTTGACATTGGGAATGTTGCTGAACAGGGTCAAGCAGATTTGGCAGAGACAATGTTTCAACCACTTGCAGGATATGTAGAGGAGGAGAGTTGTAGCAACGGTAGCTTAAAGTCGGTTGAGCGGGAGGCTCATCTTGAATTAGACGAGATTGAGTAAAGTGCAGGCTTTGAAGAGAAACATGTCCGCATTTGCATCTTGGGCACCCACTGAGAACAAGGTGCCAACACCATCTGGAATGTCGCAGGCACTTTCTCCTTTTCCAGCAACTCTATTCTCATCAGGAAGTTCTGCAATTTACTCCACAAGATTTTGCGTGGTAAGCACCGCAATGTTCCACAGCATTCGTCACTTCCAGTTGCTTGGCTGGGGGAGTTTGGTCGCGTGTGGAACCATCGTCATGACCATTGTGGTTGGCTTGTGGCCATCGACATTATGATGAATATAAATAAAGTTGACTGCCACATTGGGTGGCTGTTTTTTCCGTCTGGCTTGGCAGTGACGGATGGGGAGCTTGGCGCAGCGGGAGAGAGTGGCATTGGTGCCGTCTTTCGGCTGATAGTGGAGCTGTTTGCATGTATGGACGGTGAGCTTAGCTGTTTTGAAGCAGGTACTGCATCTTTGGATCTTCCGCGTGCTATTTCCATGATACAGACCGGATTGTGTCGTCAGGCACCTCTCACCCAGCTTATACCAGATCCGAGTCTCCCATCCCATGGAGGTACAACTGTGGTGCTATGGAGAGCAGGGACTGAAAATGAGGAAATCTGCATTGGTTGAGCATGTGAGTCTAGAAGTGGTGATTCCAGGAGAAGAGGAGCCAAAATTTGAACCGGAACCAGAACCACAGCCTTTGCTGATTCCAGAACCCAGAATTTCAGAGGGACCCGATGAAAAAGATCTGCTAATTAAGAGAGCTTACACCAGGAGAACAGAATGTTGAGGACTGAACTACAGTCATTCAAGAGCGAAGCCTAGAAGGTGACGAGGTGTCGGTGAGAAGAAAGTTGGGGCTGGAAAAAATGCAAACAGAAAGAAAAGGAAAAGGGAATTCGAGCAGAGAAGCTGGAGTAAGAGCTGCACGAGACCAAAACACATCTCAACTCACTCCAACTCTCATCACAGGCAGCCGAGCAGACGAGCACAACAGCCCAGGGTCAGGTGATGGCATTTGCATTAACCATTGTGGTTGTGTGTCTGCGATTTGTCTATTGTGGATGGAGGAGTGCGGTTGCCGGTATCTATGCGTGCCTGGAAGTTATCCTCATGCTCGTTATGAGTAACATTCATGGTCCTGGTGAGACCATGCTTGGGCTGACTGACTCATACGATGTTGGGTGTGCTTCCGTGTGCTATTTCCATGGCGGACGATCTCAAAATGGTGGTTCGTACGATCCACTCGTACGATAAATTCCACTCGTACGATCACCATTACTGACCCAGGACTTACGCTTAGGGTAAAGTGCAACCCAAAATAGTTGTGGGTTAGCCGGTGATGGCCTTGTTCTGACCGACTTCGGCCTGGTACACCCAGGAGATGCAGTTTTGGCTGGGTCCGCTGGGCTGTGACGATGTCTGCCAGGATTATGGCTGTGGCCACAGTTCTTCCTAGAGGGAGATACAGGCATCGATCGGGACAGGATGAGAGAACTCTAGGATTACAAGATACTTGAGGGGGATACAGGCATCGATTAAGAATGCATGAGAGAACCTTGGGCCTACCAGATCCCAGAGGAGGATGTAGACTTCTGGGAATGGATGAGACAAATTTGGGTCTGCCGGATCATGGAGGAGGGTGCAGGCATAGATCCTGCTGCCTCTCACAATAATTTTTGTCGACAAAGTTCTTGTGACTGATTTGCTTTTCTGACATCTCAACGAGGTTTTCTCAACCCAATCATTAACCAGGGTTCCCTTCAAGATTTTGGAATAATAAGCAAATTTAGTAGAAAAAAAAGAAGAAGAGTTTGGAACCCAGGGAGATTGAAGCAAAGAAAAACTAGAAGGGGTGGATGACACTCTTGGACGCAACCAACCTGTGAAGACTTACGCTTAGGGTAAAGTGCTTTGATGCTTACTGCCCCAAGGGTTCAGTTTTGCTATAAATTGGGACGTGGGTAATTAGGATGAGAGTGGACGAGAGTGACTCAAAGGCCGGTAAGGGGATTGGTTTGGAAACTAAAATTGTCTTGTGTTGATGTTTGTAATGTGTAAAGAATTGAAGAGTGTTTGGAGACTGAATGTGAATTATTACTGGTATGCAGGCCATGGCAGAGTAGGAACATGATCACCATTTTCCATTGCATTGTTTGAGAATTGAATGGCAATGGGGGAGGAAATGAGATGTTGGATTGTGTGGGTGCGGAAGATATGTGGGTCCACAGGAATGGATCAAGCTCTGGAGGAGCGGTGACTGCGGCTCTCCCTGAGGTCATTTGTCCCTGGCAGCAGGTGGTGTCTGGAAATGGGGACCTGTTAGAGGGGAGGTTTCGTTGGGTGACCAGCGGGAAAGACACCCTGGCGACCCATATGAGGCCTTGAGAGTGTGGAGACCCATCCTGGCGGGTCGAGCAAAACAGCTGTGTTGCTGTCAGGGTCTGAATCGTTGTTGGAGGGGGGGGCAAAGAAGTCGCAAGTCAGGCGACTTGTTTTTGGACTGCAGGTACCACAACCGGAAGAGCCCCACCATTTTTGTCACACAGAACCTCCCTGCTGCCTCGACGACAACGAAGAAGAAGCGACACCATGGTTCGGGGGACCTTTTTTTTTTGTAGACCTTGTCGAGGCTCGTATGAGAGCTAACAACACATACAGCAAGGGGGGGAGGCAGGAGACAAAAGGGGTGGGAGTGGGAAGGACAAAACAGTGGGGAACAGAGACATTAGGAGATCTGTGGACGGGAGAGGGATGGGGCAGGGAACACGGGTAAACAAGATGGACATTACAGGGACTTTCAGGAAGGAAAGCAGGAAATTTGAAGGAGGTGGGCTTGGATGGATTAACGGGGGAAGAAAAGATCGAGGATTTGGATGGGGGATGATAAGAAGTGGTGGTGAACAGCTATTTGAAGGCCTGGAGAGAATAATGGGATTGAATAGAGTGAGGGAATTTATTCCAAATCTGGGAAAAAAGAGGAATGAAAGAGTGAAGGTGAGCAGTGATTCGTGATTTTGGTAGTTTTACCAGAAGGGGGTTGTTGGCGGACCTTGAGCGCCCTGTGGAAATGTGGTGGGGACAAATCGCAGACACAGCAAGGAGGGGGGGGGGGGGAGACCGGAGAGGAGATGGTAGAAGACAGAACGACCACCGAGCTGCCTATGGTGTGACAATGAGAGGCCCAAAGGCTCAACCTCATCACGGGAGATACCAATGATCCTAAATGCCTTGGTTTCCACAGCGTGAAGCTGAGAAAGGTGGGAGGCAGGAGCACCAGCCCAGAGTGGAGAACAGTACTCCATCAGGCTGCGGACGAAAGCTTTGTAAGTGGTCAGGAACTCAGGTGGGCCAAGGAGGGACTTTGCATGATGGAGGATTCCCAGTCGACGACTGGCTTTTTTGGCCAGGTTTGCAATGTGGCTTTCCCAGGAAAGATCATGGCAGATCGTGAGACCCAGAAGCTTGAAAGAAAGGACTTCTTCCAGAGGATTGTTGTGAAGGGTGATAGGGGGGGGGGGGTTATAAACGGCCCTTTCGGAGAGACAGTGAGAGTGTGAGATTTGTCCGGATTGAAAGACATGTACCACGTGTTGGACCAGTTTGTGAATTTACCCAGATCTGCAGTGAGCGAAGAAGCTGCTGCATGCTGATCTGAGGGATGACAGATGGTATGACAGAGGGTGGAGTCATCAGCAAAGAGATAAAGAGGATTTTCAAAAGAGTCGGAGAGATCATTGATGAAACCAGAAAAACAACAGGGCTCAGAACACTCCCAGGAGGAACTCCAGCCTAGAGGGGAAAAGGGGATGAAAGAACTCCATTTAGGGCCACACGTTGACTGTGACAGGAGAGGAAGTTGACTGTGACAGGAGAGATGCGAATCCGTACACTTCTGAACTTCCGAGGTGAAAATGGACTGCATTTTCGAACTCAGTGGGGTCGATTTACTCTAAAAAATCTTTAGACGGACAACAAATTAATTAAAGATTACAAAATATCGAAATGAGTTGGATTAGTTACTCAACTCCAGTAATGATAAATCTTGTTTTCGGTCATATTCTCGAAATGGTCGTGAATTCAATGTCAGTGCAGTCATTTCTTAGAGTAAATCGACCCCATAGAGTTCGAAAATGCACTCCATTTCCACCTCGGACATCCATACGTACCCGTAATCGTACCTGACCATACCCTAATTTATTCAAGTCATGAGACTAAAAGTTGTCATACGGAGCGACCTCTAAATCACCTTCGATCAAGCTAAAAAAAATTTATGCACGTTATTGGATCATATTAGAATAATTTTAAGCTTGTGGAGCAATATTGTTTTTTTTTTTTACTTTTTTGGACCACCCTAACATATATATATATATATATATATATATATATATATATATATATATATATATATATATATATATATATATATATATATATATATATATATATATATATATACATACATACAAACGAGTCCCTTCGGGTGGGTGCCTGGAATGTCCTATCCCTAAGAGAGGATGATCACTTGTCTCTGTTCTCATCTGAGCTCAAGCGTTTGGACATCGGTATTGCAGCACTCTGAGGTTTGGAGGCCGGATAGAGGTGAGATCATGGTGCGTGCTCACACCTACTACTGGTCTGGTCACTCCGATGGTTACCATGCACAAGGAGTTGCCGTAGCTGTGTCCAACAAACTGACTCCAATGGTAATTGAGTTGACACGGGTCATGGAGCGCATGATGAAACTGAGGATTGGTCACTCCTTGGTTGTCCTTTACCCGGTGTCCGCGTACACTTTGACCGAGGCCATCGTGTGATGCAACAAGTGGGGTCCCGACGTGCTCGGTAACAAGTCCAGAGGGAGAGACATCCGGAGATTCCCGAGCACAGACGGAGATAAAAGAGCGCGCTGGTTCGGTGTTGATTATTCCGTTTTTGTAAAACCGTTTCCCTAAAGAGAGACGGCTTGCGTTAAGATGGCCGCAGCACGTGCCCGGGCCTAGTTGGGCGAACATTCTAATTGAGCTTTTAGGCCGAAGCGCCGGCTTATCGCGTGGACTCCATTACCACACAGGTGATTAATTTTGCATCGGTTATAGACACGCATTCGGCAATATAGGTCGCTGCTTAGTTGTTCAACTAACCCTTGCTAACGACCCCGGGCCTATCTAATTACCGCCAAAGGCACAAATCGAGCGCCATGAGACTCGGGATGAGGCCGTTTAGTGTTGAGTGCGATTTCCCAAACCGTTTCATTCCGCCGCATCCGATTCCCCCGTTCGTTCGTCTCTCCCTCGCATTCCCGACACCGACCAAGCCCCGATGCCCTTCATTCCAAGAAGGGTAATGACGTTTCGATGATCGGGTGCTGATTAGGGTTATGTATGGCCTCGCTTGGCCCGTCACTGGCGCAATAAATCAAGCGGGCCGCCTGTCTCTCGGCATGCAAGTGGCCGCTCAGTCACCAGCCTTAATTTGAGAGGAAGATCATTAATTACCCTCTCAATATATCTCCCTGCTAACGACGGACCTGGAGGGGACATTAATCCGGCGGCGGCTCTCAAATCGAGACTTCACCGCGCTTGGCCACGACTCTTCGGGCTTCTGAGAGTGCATTGCTGGTGAAGACACCTTGGGCTTCGAGACCATTCATGAGGGAGTCTCTTTATGGCGAACCATCGATCCGGTCGGGGATCCCGAGATCGGCAAGATGTCCTTACTCTGGCATTGATATCGGGGCACTGGGCATGGCGTGTGCTCGTCACCCCCACAGTGACTGCTCACATTGCCCGTTGGACGGGGACCGAGCAGCGTACACCAACCACCACCGTTACACCACCACCGTCAAACGGTTCGAGCAGCGTACACCAACCACCACCGTTACACTACCACCGTCAAACGGTTTCGTGTGGGTACGTGGCTCCACGAGGTTCAGTGGTTCGTTGATTCGATGGAATCACTGAAATCGCATAAATACCCGAAAAATGGATACCGGCGTCATGAGAAATCTCTCTCAAATGTATATGTACATCTACAATCTATGTACACGTACATATAAAATCTATGTACACGTACATATAATTGATATACACGTACATATACAATCTGTGTACACATACATATAATCCTTGTACACGTACATATCCAATCTGTCTGTGTACACGTACATATACAATCTATGTACACATACATAGACAATCTATGTACACGTACATATAAAATCTGTGTACACGTACATAAAAAAATCTATGTACACGTACATATAATTATATGTACGTGTCCATAGATTATAATCTATGTACACGTACATATACAATCTGTCTATGGACACGTACATATAATCTATGCACACGTACATATTCAATCTGTCTGTGTACACATACATATAATGTATGTACATGTACATATATAATCTGTCTGTGTACACGTACATATAATCTATGAACACGTACATATAAAATCTGTCTGTGTACACGTACATATGCAACCTGTGTACACGTACATATCATTAATCTATGTACACGTACATATACAATCTGTCTGTGTACATGTACATATAAAATCTATGTACACATACATATACAATCTGTCTGTGTACACGTACATATACAATCTGTGTACACATACATATACAATCTATGTAATGTACATATAATCTATGTATACGTACATATACAATCTGTCTGTGTACATGTACATATAATCTATGTACATGTACATATACAATCTATGTACATGTACATATACATATAATCTGTCTGTGTAAACATAATACAATTTATGTACACGTACATTCAATCTATGTACACGTACATATACAATATGTCTGTGTACACATACATAAAATCTGTGTGCACGTATGTCCAATCGATGTACACGTACATATACAATCTGTCTGTGCACACGTACATTCAATCTTTCCGTGTACTCGAACATACAAACTATATATATACACGTTCATACAATCTGTCAATGTACATTGCCAATGCACAAACTCCCGATGTACATGTACATACAATCTGTCTGTGTACACAAACATACAAACTATATATACACGTACATACAATCTTTCCATGTACACGAACATACAAACTATATATACACGTACATACAATCTGTCTGTGTACACGTACATACAATATTTCCGTGTACACGAACATACAAACTATATTTACACGTACATACAATCTGTCGATGTACATTGGCAACGCACATACAAACTCCCGATATACACGTATATACAATCTGTCTGTGTACACGTACATACAATCTTTCCGTGTACATGAACATACAAACTATATATACACATACATACAATCTGTCGATGTACATTGCCAACACACATACAAACTCCGGATGTACACGTACATACAATCTGTCTGTGTACACGAACATACAAACTATATATACACGTACATACAATCTGTCTGTGTACACGAACATACAAACTATATATATACACGTACATACAATCTGTCGATGTACATTGCCAACGCACATACAAACTCCCGATGTACACGTACATACAATCTGTCTGTGTATACGAACTTACAAACTATATATATACACGTGCATACAATCTGTCGATGTACATTGCCAACGTACATACAAACTCCCGATGTGCACGCACATACAAACAAATCGTTTAGTTGGATGATAACACAGACTCGTGCTCATCCCGAGTGCGTCCCAAAATGGAGGGTTTGGTTCATCGATGTTTCCCGAGAATCAGCATTTAATTTGTCGATCTAACGGCGCGCCGGTCGATCGTCGTCGCCCAAGCTGAGTGCAACGCGTCCTCCCTCTGTTGATGATATTACTGCATTGAGTAATTACCGGCGCCATCTTGGCACACGGTGAGAGGGCGAACGGACGGGCCGAGCACCCGAGAGAGCAAGGGCAGAGTGTGGCGTGGGGTTTGAATCCACCATGTCCCGTGTGAGTCATGGCTCCCAGGAAGGCAGCCAATGAGGGTGCTAATGAAAGGCTTGTCGCGGATTAGAATGCCTCATCACAAGGATCAAAAAGCTCGTCCCTTGGCAGCTCCCTTAAGAAGATCCTCACGCTCGCTCCGCACAACCTCTCGGGCTCGGCCGTGGCTCGCATCGACAAACGCCTCCGGAAATGGGATCGCCGGCCCGGGATCGATAAAGCCCATTTCGCACCGGGCCAGGCGGCGAGCCGAGGCGGTCGCTTTGGAGAAAGGCCGCGGGGCTTGGCGGCTTGGAGAGAGGGAGTGGGGCTGCCTATTTGACCCGAGCAAACAGCGACGCTCGGCACATGCCCGAGGCGCTCCAGGCGGCTCCGTGCGTCCGCATATAAGTCTTCATGGAGGTTTAAATCCACACCGCCTCTCGCTTCCCGTCTCACACTATATCTGTCTCCCGATTTCAAAAAATGCCGTTTCCTTCAAATTGTCTGCGTTTGTGTCCTTGACTTCAACCGCGCCAGGTGAACCGAACAGGCAGCCAAAGGTTCTCACCTGCGTACTGTCTGCACCATTTTGATGACGTGTGTAGGTATATATATATATATATATATATATATATATATATATATATATATATATATATATATATATATATATATATATATATATATATATATATTTACACACATCTACCAATATAAAACAGTGTGTATTTGTGTATCTGTTTCTGTGTTTGTCTGCCCCTTAATAAGAACGATTTAAGAAGGGTTTCAAAGGCCTGCAATCTTTCAACATGACTGTGTGTTCACTATGGGCTATTTTTCAGGATAAACAAGCTCAAATGAGCTAAGATCCTCGTCCTCTTAATGATGACGTCATAAAAACGAATATGACGTCATTGTGATGTATCAGGTTTGCGATAAATTATCTGTGCTAATGCCCGGCTTGATTCCCGCAAACAAAATTCAAACAGCTTGCCTAGTTTCGGAGATAATGGTATAGGCGATTTCCATTAGCGGCGATATTATGACGTCAACTTTTTTTCTAGGAAGAATTTCCAAAATCGGAGATGGTTACTGCCTGCGCGTGGGCTTTCTGCATATACATGGCAAGTTTCACGAAGATCCGATGAAAACTCTGGTTTGTGAAACAAACAATGTCAAAAAATAGGAATGACGTCATAAAAATTGATATGATGTCATAGTGATGTATCATATGTGCGGTAATTCATCTCTGCTAATGCCCTGCTCGATTCCCACAAACACAATTCAAAAAGCTTGCCTAGTTTCGGAGATAATTTTTGAGGCGATTTCCATTAGCGGAGATATTTTGACGTCATAACTTTTTTTCTAGGAGGAATTTTCAAAATCGCAAATGGTTACTGTCTATGCAGGGTATTTTTACATATATGTATATGCCAAGTTTCAGGAAGTTTCGATGAAAACTGTAGGCTGTGAAACAAAAAAGTCCACAAGAAGAAGTTGAAGAACAACAGCGTGAGTAAGACCTAGAGATCCTCCACGAGAATCTAAAAACCCTGAAAACCATTTTTCATTAAAGAGTAATTACGTCTCTTCTGTTGGAAATGGAGATGGTGACTTGCATCCGGACCTCAAGGGTGGTGTACAGAAGCGTTTTAAAAAACAAAAAATAATAAATACAGGGTACAGGGAGGTGAAATTTGCTGCACATGATGTGCAACATGCGCAGAGTAAAACGTGTGTATATTTACGTCCGTAGGATGGCCGATGAATAAAGAAGATGTGAGCACACCTGACGATAGGCCGAGGCTTCAGACTTTGGCCCACTCACGAGGCTGTACCGTCAAAATTTAACGTCCCAGAAGGTAAAGAAAATATGGTCACATTTGTACAAGTTGTGTTTTAAAATAACACTTCTTGTAACAAAACATTATATCTTCCATTCTCCTTGAATAAATCTAATAAAATAGTTCCAACCCATTATTTTAATTGGCTTTTATACCAGTATGTACAGTGCTTAGAGAAAGTATAAACCCCTTTCAAAAATTTTCACCTTTTGTTGCCTTGTATCCTGGAATTAAATTACATTAAATCAGACTTTTTCCATCTTTATATACACATCGTAAACCACAACTTCCAAATGAAAAAGAAATTTTTACAAATTTCAGAAAATTAAAAACACAAAACTAAAATATATTGGTTGGATAAGTGTCAATCCCACTTAAAATAGCAATGGTAAATTAGCTCAGGTGAAACCAATCACCTTCAAAATCACACACCAAGTAAATTGGTCTCCACCTGTGTTAAATTGTAGTGATTCTGATTATTTAAGAATAAAATCAGCTCTTTCCTGGAAGTTTCCTCTGCTGGGAAGTGCATTTCACAGCAAACACTCAACCATGAGCACCAAGCAGCTTTGAAAAGACCTTCAGGATAAACTTGTGGAAAGGCACAGATCAGGGGATGGGTATAAAAATATTTCAAACGCCTTGAATATCCCTTGGAGCACAATAAAGACAATCATTAAGAAGTGGAAGGCGTATGGTACCACCAAGACCCTGCCGAGATGATGCTGTCCCTCCAAACTGGATAGCCAAGCAAGGAGGAGACTGATCAAAAAGGGCACCAAGAGGCCAATGGCAACTTTGAAAGAGCGACATGCCTTTATGGCAAAGACTGGTCACTGTGTGCATGTAACAACAATATCCCAAGCACTCCACAAGTCTGACCTGCATGGTAGGGTGGCAAGGAAGCCATTACTCAAAAAGCTCACCTTGAGTCCTGCTTTTGAGATGCAAAGAAACACTGGAGATTCTGAAGCCATGTGACAAAAAGTTTTGTGGTCTTACGAAACCAAGATTGAACCTTTTGGCAAAAATGCAATCCGTTACTTTTGGCACAAACTGAATACAGCACATCACCCAAAGAACACCATACCTACTGTGAGCATGGTGATGGCAGCATCATGTACGGGGATGTTTCTCATCAGCAAGGACTCGGACACTTGTCGGGATAGAAGGGAAAATGGATGGAGCAAAATACAGAAAATTCTGGAGGAAAACCTGCTGCCCTCTGCAATAAAGATGAAATTGGGATGGAAGTTCACCTTTCAGCATGACAACGACCCGAAGCACACAGTCAAACTTACACTGGACTGGCTAAGGAACAAAATGATTAATGTCCTTCAGTGGCCCAGTCCAAGCCTCGACTTAAATCCAATCAAAAATCTGGTGCATGACTTGAAGATCGCGGTCCACCAACGCTCCCCATGCAACTTGATTGAGCTTGAACAGTTTTGGACAGAAGAATGGGCAAATATTGCCAAAGTTCCTCAATACCGACCACAGGCTTCTTGTAGAATCTCTGAAGTTGCAGCTTAAATCGACGAGAATGGTTCCATCCCCGCCCAGGCTGGATGTTGACAAGCTCAGGGATAAGAGGGTAGCCAAGGAGTTTGCAAACAGGTTGAGTGGGGATTTGGGGGGACTGGGTGCTGAGGGGAATCCTGAATAGTTGTGGAGTGCCTTCAAGACTATTATCCATGATGTTGCCGGAGGATGTCTTGGAACCCACCAATCAGACAAAGAGCTTTGTCTCCCAAGGGATACTGAATACAATTGACCAGAGTCGCAGGGCCAAGCTTAATGGCAGAGCCGAGCTGTTCAGGGAGCTGAGACATAAAACTGTACATGCGCTGAGGGCGAACAAGGAGGCCTTTGTGCGAGGAATCTGTGAAGGGGTAGAGCATAAACCCATGGATGAGTGTTTCTCGTCCTTCAAAGCGGATTTCATGCATTGCGTGTCTCTAAGCCCATCTCTCAGTGTACTGCTGTTGGAACAGGCAGTGTTGGACTCTTGACAGAGGAATCTGAAGTGAAGGCCTGCTGGGCCAGTTACTTTGAGCGGCTGTAACAGACTGACCTACCGGCTGCTGAGTTGGTTGTCAGGGGTATAACACTCCCCATTGCTGACCCTCCAATCAACTGTGAACCAACTTTGTTTGTGGAAACATGCTGTTGTGAACCAGTTGAAAGGGGGAAAAGCCCTAGTTATCTCTAGCATCCATGCTGAATTTCTCAAGACTGGTGGAAATGCTGGACTGGTATCGTTGCATGCAGTTTTATGCTCCGTTTGGAACACAGGCATCATCCCAACTAACTGGAAAAGGAGCCTTGTTGTCCCTCTCTGGAAAGCGAAGGGTGATCGCAAGGACTGCAACAACTACCGAGGGATGAGGCTGCTCTCAGTACTGGGCTAAGTCTTCACTGGGAAAATTATTCATAGGGTTCGCAACCATCTGCTCGAGCACCAGCACTCGGAGCAGTCGGGCTTTACACCAAGGAAGTCACGATTCACCTTATCCTTGCTCTCCGGGTCCTCACCGAATCCAGATGACAGTTTTGGCCTGGGCTGCTGACAGCCGGTGCTGATCTCCACAAAGCATTTGATTCAGTGAATCGGGATGCCCTCTGGAGGATTCTTGGTGTCCATGGGGTGCCACCAAAGTTGATCCATCTGATTTCTGTACTATACTCTGGTCCAGAGAGCACTGAGGTGTGGTGGTTCCATCGTCGACTTTTTTCTAGTTGTTAGTGGAGTTTGTCAGCAGTATGTATTGGTCCCCAAACTCTTCAACGCTGTCATGCATTGGATTCTGGGGGAAATGTGGGAGAGATCAAGCTGTAGTGCATCGCTTGGTAATGTCAAGATCTCTCATCATGATTTTGCAGATGATGCAGTCATGTATGTATATATGTATATATATATATATATATATATATATATATATATATATATATATATATATATATATATATATATATATATATATATATATATATATATATATATATATATATATATATATATATATATATATATATATATATATATATATATATATATATATATATATAAGCCTGGTGTTGGCGCAGTGGTTAGGGCGCAGCTTGGGATCCAAAAAGTCCTGAGTTCAAGCCCCGTTGGGCCACTGAATTAATACACCAGGGGGTTGACTCAGTCTGTCATCCTTCCGAGGTCGGCGAAATGAGTACCAGGGTACTGGGCCGGTGTATACCCCGGTTAAAATAGGTGTACCATATCCCTGTGTCATAAGAGGCGACCAGGGTTGCGTCAGGAAGGGCATCCGGCGTAAAACATGTGCCAAATCACTATGTGGATCATAATCATGATCCGCTGTGGCGACCCCTAACGGGAGCAGCCGAAAGAAGAAATATATATATATATATATATATATATATATATATATATATATATATATATATATATATATATATATATATATATATATATGCGGTTCTAGAAACCGTATCCCTCCAACACGATGGCATCAAACATAGTGGTTCCCAGGCAGTTATTTTATTAATGTACGTTCAGATAGTCCCTTCCTACTTGTCTAATAGGTCAAACGGGACAATGCGTTGTGTAAATCTCATAGTTAGTTCTGATTAAATCTCTGAACTCATCCCTATTCTTTTTCGCTATTCCTGAGGTAAATCCAAGCAATGGGTCCTTGTGTGGGCGAGCTGGCATTGCCGTCGGACACCCATCTGTACAAACATGGCTGCGCCCTTCGCTGTGAGAAGGAGTCTTCACGAGGCCAGCAGGCCCTCCGCTCAGACACCCACCTGTAGAAAACCACCACCGCGCCCTTCGCGTAAGAGATATTAAGAATAACCAACACACGTGGCACTGCAGGAATGCCGTGCTGAGGAAATAGAAGGAACAACACACCAAATACTAACAACAGAGCCACGCACTCTTTTCAACCCATTTCTGGGTCTAATTTTTATATCTATCTTCTTTTTTTAATTGGAATCTCCATCTCATAATTATATCTGTCCTCTTTTCAATCAAAATCTCCATTTCATACTAATATCTATCTTCTTCTTCAACCCAAACCGACATCAAATAATTATATCCAATCTTTTCCCTCAATTCCTGACACAGATCGGGGCTGGTACCGCACACACCAATGCTTTTGATAAATGTCCACATGCTCAATGGCGGCGGACCCACTTGCAGTTCCAGGATAATTTATTATCATACACAGAGCAGGGCACGAATAACCCACATCTTGTTCGGGTCTGCATGGGTCTACCATAGCATCTTACCGGCGGTCTTCGCTGATAACCGTGGTCACGGGTGTCTCCCGCGGACGGCGAGCGTTCTCTCGCCTCTCCGCCCAGCGGGGCTGCGGCCAGGCAGAGGCACGCTGTTCGACTCGGGCCGCATGGCCTACAGACAGGCAGCGCATTGACAGGCTGACCGCCGGTCGCCGTGGATGGCCCGCGAGTTCGTTGCAGGGCCATTTGTGTCGCGGTGCTCAGAGCGAGACGATTCTGCAGCTTGGAACCATCTGGCCGGAAGTAAAGTGGAGGCGCTTCCGGCCATCACGGCTGGACCGTGTGCTGGCCGGGGCCCAACCGGAGCACCTAAATCGGGTGATGACACATCGCTTCGGGTCGTCATCCCCCTCTGCACCACGGGGTCTATAAAAGGACGGGTCGCAGGGCTGTCTGTCGTCATCTTTTCCTGCTCAGCTTTCCTCATCTGCTGGCCCCCGCATTCTTCACCGCCTTGCCGCTGACTCCACCCATCCACCCACCCACCTGATCCTGTCTGCCAATCCACCCACTGCTCTGGACTCCGTCTTCTCCACCCACTGCTCTGGACTCCGCCCTTCCTCCACCCACTGCTCCGGACTACACCTTCTCCACCCACTGTCTTCTGACTCCGCCAAAAGTCTTTCCTTCATGCCTGTGAAGCGCGTCCATTCTCTGGATCGCCGCTTATCAGCACGAAGTACCACAAAGTGGGAGACGACGCGCCAGCTGTCAGGGAGGCATCGCCCAGCGGAGCATCCCCCCAAAAGGTATTGGTGGTGCGGTAGGGCAATTGTGCAAGGTATTGAGAGACCGTTCGCCTCATCTACTCTCCTCTTTCATCTCATTAACTCCTCTTCATCGGGAGTGAGTGAGTGTGTGTGTGTGTGTGTGTGTGTGTGTGTGTGTGTGTGTGTGTGTGTGTGTGTGTGTGTGTGTGTGTGTGTGTGTGTGTGTGTGTGTGTGTGTGTGTGTGTGTGTGTGTGTGTCATGGCTCCTGTCCTCGTTTAAGTTAAGAGTGGACGAGAATTATATTGGGATAACTCTGCCCTGTGTCTGCCTTTGTAAGTTGCTTGTATTATTGTCGCACCACACTATTCTTCCTATCTCTGCTCACAGACAACAATAAACAACATTCACTGTGCCACATATCTTTACTCACCTGCCAGTTAATAAATCCTTTGTAGAAATGTTCCCAGATCATTTTTGTCTTTTCTTTCATTGATCCAGCATGGTCCGTATCCTAATCGAGCTGGGACTTTATTCCCAATGATCTGTTTGTTTTAGCTGGTACGTCCTTGGCAGTCGCTCAGCTGCATCTGATTGGGTAAGGTGATCCGATTCGGAAAAGGCGTACCGAGGGCATGCCCCCCCGGTAATTAAATCATGTGGATATTTTTCTCGGTAACCAGATAAACTAGAAGGAGGACCCTAGGTCATGTGGTTGAGTTATTGACGTTCACAGTCGATTAGCGACCCGCCGCGTCATGGAATTATCCATGTGCTACGACCTGCAATTCCAGGGAGTCTGGTGGGAACCCGAGATAGTTTTCCCCACTGATGGTCTTCTCACAAGACATACGTGTGTGTGTGTGTGTATGTATATATATATATATATATATATATATATATATATATATATATATATATATATATATATATATATATATATATATATATATATATATATATATATATATATATATATATATATGTTGTTGCGGATTCGCGCCCGCCGGCGTGCGAACGGCCACGTAACTCGAATCGCGGCACGTCGCCCACCGGACGGACAATCCATTCGTGACCCTCTCGGACGAACGCCGGGAACTAGTCACGGGTGGACCTTTCGGCCTCACCACGATCGTGCCAATCGGCCCCCCGCGTGGGATAGGGTTGCTCGCCAAATTCGACCTACCTAAGTACCCACACGGAGGGTAGACCGGGCGATCGCACCTCGCCGCAGGTCGACTTCGGACACGGGCCACTTTAAGCGACCCGTTCCGTACTATCGGGATAACCGAGCGGTGTTATCGTCGGCCCCGACGGTTTGATTAATTATCGGGCGTTTTAGCCCACGACCAACCCTTTACGTGAAGTAAGATGGAGATTCAATACAGGAAAAGACGAAGCGAAATGGGAAAACAGTTCAACAATAAGCACATTTATTTCGCGATGAACGGAAAGCACACATATACAATTACACCAAAAGCAAATGTAAAAGGAAAAGAAACACACAATATTACACAAAAAGCAAATATAAAAGAAGAAGACAATGCAGAGCTATCCGACTACCGAGCACACGGCAACACTTATACAATTTTACTTCACAGACGGCGCCGACAACACATATACCCAAAGCAAAAGAAAAGGACCACCCTCAAGGATGAGGGGGGTAGGCGGGCCTGGGGCCGAGACCGCGTCGGGCCTACCCGTCTGATGATGAGACGCAAAGTGGCGGTGGCGCCCCAACTCCACGGGCCTCGCGGACAGTGTCTGGTAGGGGGTGGGAAAGGGGCCCCCTTGTCGCACTATCTCAGCGCGGGGGGGAAACAGGAGGGGGTTGTTGATGCTCGGGGGATGGAGGATATCTCCCTGTCTCGGGTCCCGCAACGAGCGTCTCCACCACGACCTCGGTCGCGCCGCCGGCCTCTCTCTCCGCAGTTCCCCGAATCCGACGCGAGCACCCCCTCAACCGCCTTCGCCGCCTCTCCACAGCTTCGTCCGATCGCCCTCTCCGTCTCCTCTCTTGACTCGTCCCTACTCTTCACTGGCTCCGCGAACTCCTAACTCTGACTACTACCACTTCTTCCCAGCTCCACCGACAACTCCTCAACTGCGAACTGCGAACTGCTTTGACTGACGAACGCAGCCGTTTATATCCCCCGTGGCCTCACTCCTTCACCTTTGACCCTTTACCTCCGACCCTTCACCTCTAACTGGCTCCCCATTGGACCGAGGAAAAGTGGGCGTGAATGCTTTTTGATCCATGAATTTGCATATAGCGACCACGCTCCAACGCCCTGGAGGCGGGGCCAAATCGCCCCACGCTCACCGATAGGACGGAACAGAAGTGGGCGTGAGTCGTTTTTGATCCGTTTTCTTCGGAAAGTCTGTGATGTTTCTGAACACGCTGCTCGGTGCGCGCCCTGCACGAGTCCAGTATCGGTGCCCACAAGTGGCGCAAGAATGGTGGTGATGCGATGGTGGCGAGTTGTGACGGTAAAGGTCGTGGCTGTTGTTGTGAAGCGGCGTTGTGGTTGGTGGTTGTTGTGTGATGGCTGTTGAGACGTGGTTGGTGGTGGTAGTAATGGCGGCTGGTCCAAAATAAAGATAGTAAAAGAAAAACAGCTATCTAAAAGGGTCGCAGCCCGCATGAATGACATTTATTCCCTCTAAACAACGGGTTTGGGCCTAACTACACATATACTTACAGAGATATCTCACCTAAGGGACCTGAATGGTGGTTTGCGAATTTCGTCAACCACAACAATATATATATACATACATACACACACACAAACACACGTATATATGTGCCAGTGCATACTGGACATATACTGGAGCCAATTACATGGGGAATTAACATCTCACAGGCTCACACAAGGTGCGGATGATTTTAGACCAATGAAGGAAAAGACACATCAAGCGAATCAGAAAGCATAATTCAACAAGCAGGGGGTTTATTTACAAGAAGACATGGCCATTGGTAGCATATGGTGAGTCTCAAAGCAATCAATTATTCAAAGCAATCAGGTATTCAAAGCGATCAAAAATGTTCAAGGGATTTTGATAAAGCACACAGACAGAGAACAGAACGATCCCGATCTATCTCGCTGAGACAATCTTACTTATTTAACGATACAAGGCACCATCAGTTTCATACACAGAAATTATAGATATAGGGAGAACAAAAAAGAAAGCTTGAGGCATCCATCAACCTCTGTGCTCACCCGGCATGGGGTGGTCGGCCAACACTTTCCTGCACTGGGGAAAGGCAAGGGAGAGTGACTATGATAGAGGAGTGGCGCCGTACGGCCGGGTTATTGTTCCAGTTTGTCCTGTAGCGCTCCACCTCAAAACCACCACCAGAAAATGCATCCGTAATCAAGCCGAAAATAACCTCAAAGAAAACGCAAAACAAAACCTCTGAAATATCTCTTGAAATTATCTCGTAAATTCTCCCGAAGCGCTCTTTTAAAGCTCCTAGTGGGGTAGAGCTTAATGCCTTTAGCAGGCATGACCATGCCACACTGCAACCAATCTCTGCCCTTCACGTTCCGAAGGCGCCGTGCCCATTGGTCCAGACTTCGCCTACGTCCTGATGCCACTTGCTCTGCGAAGCCGTCAGACCAGAAATGGCTTCATTCATCTTTGGAGGCAGGCCACAGGCCGATCTCCCGACTTAACGTGGGGGCAGCATGCATCGCTCCCCACTGGTAGTGCAAGAGCCCTGGAGGGTTGCAGATGGTTCCCCGGGCAGCGCGATGGTAGCTGCCGACAGGGAGGACATGGAAGAATGACAGAAATGCCAGGACAATCCTGCGCTAGATGGCAGCGAGCTTGGTTGGTCGGAGCACTCCAAGCGGGTGCGAAGCAGTGCCCCGAGCAGGCGGAATGGTGATTGCTGTCGTCAATTGCAAGCGAGCGGTTGAGCTGGTGGTTGCAACGGTATTTGGAATGGTTCTGCGGTGGAAGAGCGATGGTTGAGGCTGGAGTGGATGGAATGTGAGCAAAGCGAGACGGCAGTTGTTGGTTTTGTGGTGAGGAGGAAATTGTCATATATCTGCTGGCCCCGCATTCTTCACCGCCTAAATGTATATATATATATATATATATATATATATATATATATATATATATATATATATATATATATATATATATATATATATATATATATATATATATATATATATATATATATATATACGAGGTGTGTTCAAAAAGTATCCAACCTTAATTTTTCGTGCGTAAACAAATGAAGCTAGGGAGGCGTGGTTTGGTGCACGTATGTGGGCGATCCTAATCAGTATGCGTGAATATTTTCCCGCCTGCTGAAGCTGTCAGTCGCCGACAGACCGCTGATGAGTGAGGAAGTGAAAGTGAGCGCCGTCGGATTTTCGTTTTTGACAAAATGACGGAAAAACTTGAACAACGCTACTGCATCAAATTTTGTGTAAAGCTTGGCGATTCCCAAGTGGAAACGATCCGCAAGATTCAACAGGCCTGCGGGACCGAAGCAATGGGCATCACACAGATAAAATAGTGGTACAACCGCTTCAAAGATGGTCGCACATCAGTGGAAAGTGAAGCACGTTCTGGTAGGCCCTCAAGCTCCTGAAATGAGATCGTCATTGACCAAGTGAGGACCCTGCTGATGCAGGATCGTCGAATCACGATCAGAGAACTTACAGACGAGACGGGCATCAGCATTGGATCCGTTCATTCCATTGTGACTGAGGATTTGGGCTTAAGGAGAATCTCAGCAAAGTTCGTGCCAAAGCTGCTAACGATCGAGCAGAAGCAACTCCGTTTGGAGATCGCACAGGACATGCTGGAGACTGTGAACAGCGATCCCAACTTCTTCAACACAGTGATCACTGGCGATGAGACCACAGTGATCCATCATTTTGCCATAAACGAAAATCCGACGGCGCTCACTTTCACTTCCTCACTCATCGGCGGTCTGTCGGCGACTGACAGCTTCTGCAGGCGGGAAAATATTCACGCATACAAATTAGGATCACCCACATACGTGTACCAAACCACACCTCCCTAGCTTCATGTGTTTACACACGAAAAATTAAGGTTGGATACTTTTTGAACACACCTCGTATATATATATATATATATATATATATATATATATATATATATATATATATATATATATATATATTTTTTTTTTTTTTAGAGGGAGGAGGAAGAGGAAGAGGAAGAGGAAGAGGAGGAAGAGGAAGAAGAGGAAGAAAGCACTTCCAGCAAATAGTAAAAAACACTATATCTACTCTGCTAATTTGAATAAAAAAGTGAGAGCACACCCGGTCTCAGGAAACGTTTCACCAGCTTCACAAGCGGCTTCATCAGGCACAATAATTCCCGAGCCTTGGCACGTGTCTGGTTTATATTTCGATACGATCGCTCATTTCCGGTCATGTGCTGCTGCTCGAGGTCAAATGGAGGAGGAGTGCTGTTTTTAGTTTTATTTTGCAAAAGCAAAAAGAAACGTCAAAGCACATCATCGACGGGTGCTATGCTCTCTTTTGTTTTTACTTACACGTGATCTGGTGTTGTATGTGTGTGGGTGGGAAGGTATGTACGCTTGTTGTTGTGTTTGTGTTTCAGGGGCACGAACACGGCTGGTTTTGTGTCCGGGTTGGGCATGATGAGGTGTTGGTTGTGCAAGTGTTGGGGTTCTCGTTGGCTGTTGTGCACCGTGTGTGTGTGTGTGTGTGTGTGTGTGTGTGTGTGTGTGTGTGTGTGTGTGTGTGTGTGTGTGTGTGTGTGTGTGTGTGTGTGTGTGTGTGTGTGTGTGTGTGTGTGTGTGTATATATGTGTGTATATGTGTGTGCGTGCACGCATAAGTGCATAAGAGGTGAAAGCCTGAAAAGGTTCTTTTTACCCAATTCCACATTCACCTATTATGTGTTCGGTAACAGCAGAGTAAGGTAGCTTTGAACCTTCTCCATAGTGTGATGGACCCCTGAGGGTGAACCATCCATCTTTGGGTCGTTTAATCGTTTCGGCTTTCGTAGGATTCTTCATCGGGGAAGGAGATTATTGACATTACCATTTAATCCGTCGAACGACGGTTCATTTGAATATGCTGCTCCTTCCCTGACGGGTAATAAACCCATCGACGTCAGGTGGTATAAATTGACGTGAGGATCGCACAAGGCAAGCAGCACGACATGGTCTTTCGTCGAGTCGTCGCGATGTCACCAGTTCGGGTACGTGCGGTACCTGGACCTCGGCACGGTGCATTCGTGCGTTCCGTCACGTGGATCGGTGTGGCGAGTGGTGAGGGGAGGTGTACCCGTAATTACACAGGTGCAGTACAGGTGAGCGTCTTGTACGGATTTCGAGCTTCTCTCTTTAGATTATGATATAAAGCAAAGCGAACCCCCTGCGTTTCGAAGCAGCGAGCGCTCATTACAGGCTGCGATGAAACGAGGCAAGTTCACGGCAGGAAGACCGAGTGCGCTCGATGTTAGTGCTCGAAAATAAAACTTTAAAGAAGTTGAAAGATTGTCAAATAGTATGAGCGTTTTGGGGGGGGGGGGGGGGAGAGGGAATGTAATGACATTCCAATCTCAGTCCTTCCTTCCTTCGTTCCTTCCTTCCCATACTCTGAGCATCGTTTGGGTCAACGACCGACGGGGTTACAAGTTTCATCAGTGAACCAATAACCACCGACGGATGGCCTCGTCGTGCGCACCAGTTGTGTATATTCGGATGAAGTTAAAGCAGAAAGGTGGAAACGACTGATTGAAAGGGTCACGGCGAACACACAAACACACAAAGTCCAGGCAACTAAATCGCACCGATGACGGCCTTTGCTGGGCTATTAAATCAGATACCTGGGCATGACAAAGCTCACCTGTTCTGGCCATTCGTTCCTATTCAATCACCTTTTTATGATTCACCCACCCCCCAAGCCTCACAGACGCCCCTCCACCAACAAGACCCGCGGCTGTAATTGATAGGCTTTCATAGCACAAAATAATTGCCCTGGAAAAAGGAGCTCGGTATATTTTCCTGCCGCATTTAATTAATATAATGAAATTATTGCCTCGAACACAAAACAAAAAGCTTTCATCCCGAGGGGGGGGGGGGGTGGAGAGGAAAACAGAGCCCAGGATTGACTTATGACTGCAAGTCGGTCGTTACATCACGACTTGAACGGTAAACGTGTAACACAGCGTCCACTTTGTGGACGAGTCACATTCCCATCGCCTTTTCCCGCCAAAAACATGGAAAGGGTTAAAATAAATAAATAAATAAATCAACCGAATGATTAGAAATTTATAACGTTTCGAGGCGACTACCTGTAATGGATCGCACTTTCAGGTGAACAGCGAACGGTTCCGTTATGACAATTCGTTACACGGCGGCATGACGTCAAATCACCCGTGCCGACGTAGCAGCTCTTGTCGATTATCAAGAGCAGGGCGCGGAAAGGTCACCGCGTTCGAGCACCAGCACAGGTGTAACGGTTTGAATTTCAGTGGAGTTAACTAATGATATTATTAACATGTTACTTGGTGTGTCCATGTGTATAGGGGGAGGGGTACCTGCCACACCTGTCACGTAACACATTCACCTGGGCTCTCTGCGCATTTGCGCACCGGGTTCGAACCCGTCGTTGTGAATGTTTCTTTGTCGTACAAACTGTAATAAACACTTATGTGCACGTCAACCATGCCGACGATCGTCACAAGGAACATCATCTCGGCAGAACCATGTTCGCGACACCGAAGGTCCGATTCATGGAAGGACATTGAATAAACGGGGTCGTCGGGTATACTTCGCCTCCTCACCCCAACTCGTCTTGTTCAATCCATTAAAGCGATAAGAACGGGGCAAATGGCGACAATTTGCACAACAGGTGGAAAAACAAACAGATCGATACGATCAAATCGGTGTCACGAGTCTGTGCAAGAGATCGATCCGGCAATCAAAGTTAACCGAGGTGATGAACGAGTGAAACAAACGTCATAAATAAAGGAGGAAACACGATGTGGTGAGGGATTGGGAGGGTGAAAGTGTGGTTTCATGAATAAAGAGGTGGTAAGTGCTTAGGAGAGTGAAAGCGTGGTTTCATGAACAAAGGTGGTAAGCGGTTCGGAGAATGAAAGTGTGGTTTCATGAACAAAGAGGGGGTAAGCGGTTAGGAGAATGAAAGTGTGGTTTCATGAACAAAGAGGTGTTAAGTGGTTAGGAAAATGAAAGTGTGGTTTCATGAACAAAGAGGGGGTAAGCGGTTCGGAGAGTGAAAGCATGGTTTCATGAACAAAGAGGTGGTAAGTGGTTAGGAGAGTGAAAGCATGGTTTCATGAACAAAGAGGTGGTAAGTGGTTAGGAGAGTGAAAGCGTGGTTTCATGAACAAAGATGTGGTAAGTTTTGAGGAGAGTGAAAGCGTCGTTTCATGAACAAAGAGATGGTAAGTGGTTAGGAGAGTGAAAGCGTGGTTTCATGAAAAAAGAGGGGGTAAGTGGTTAGGAGAGTGAAAGCGTGGTTTCATGAACAAAGAGGTGGTAAGTGGTTAGGAGATTGAAAGCGTGGTTTCATGAACAAAGAGGTGGTAAGTGGTTTGGAGAGTGAAAGTGTGGTTTCATGAACAAAGAGGTGGAAAGGAAAGAGAGCTGATGGTAAAACAAACGATTCATCTCGGTGAATGAAAATAAATGTTTCTGATTTTGTGAAATGAAAAACCGATTATTTTGAAGCATGTTTTCGTTTCGTTTTTAAATTAATTTAAATTGTTAAATTTTATATATTTGATGCCATAAAACAAAAATGACAATGACAAGTCTGGAGACTGCGATGGTTCACGAGCAATGCACACGGTTCGCCTTTTTTATTTTTTGACCTTCAAGGGGACACCACGGGCAAACTGGCAGGAATCGGGAAAAACGTAAATGATGAAAGTTGTGGTACTCGAAGAACACTACTTGCATACCAACTTTCATTCGAAACAGTTGAAAACCCGAGGAGCTCGATGCCCAATTTATTGATTTTTTTTTGACATTTTCTAAATTCGTGACCTTGTGACCTTGACCCTGGGACGAAAATGAAAAATCGAGCTCCGTGGGGCTATGCAGGTGCCATTGGGATAACCAAATACCGAAACCCCTGCTAGATTCGACAAACTCCCTCGGAGAAGATGTAACTTGAAATCGGATACCCCCTAAAAACACATGTTTTTTTGGCGTGGCTCCGCCCATAATGGGCGCAGCACGACCATTATCAGGAAAACACAACTAGATCATGATATAAACCTCCCACCCAAATTTTATCAGGATCGGATCAAAACCCACAGAGCTATACAGACAGACAGACAGACACACACACATAACGAATATAGTGGTCACTTACTGACTCGTGAACCAATAATCAGAAGAATAAGAAGAAGAAGAAGAAGAAGAAGAAGAAGAACAAATGAAATAAACAGAAATGCAAATCCGAAGGACTCCAATTAAATACATAACAGCTACTCATTGAAATGTCTTGCTGGGAAACGCATCGATCCATCAAAGCACCTCGATAGACTGGTTGCTGTGGCAGCCATGAGATGTTGCAACTTCCATCAAACCACCAATGGCCGATGTGCAGCTGTACTCGAAGTCACAAGAAGATTCAGGAGTTGAATATTGAATTCAGGAGAGTTGAATTCAGGAGAATGAATAAAGAGAAATGAAGACCATTATTGGATCATGCAACGAAATCCAAAACACCGATTGTCATACCGTTGTCCTTTTCATTTTAGTCACAATTCTGAAACTTCGATCTTAGAAGGTGGCACGATCGACATTCAATGCAAACGAGACCTGCAATGGCAGTAGTTAGGTGCCGTGAACCGCAAAGATTTCACAACGAGCCCGTAAATCTCTGGTGAACAGAAGCAGGAGAGAGGCGAGTGGATTCCATGCAGAGAGACGTGGGACCCAGGTGAGAGAAGTGGGATATCAAGGAGGAAGAAATGTGAGATTGAGGAAGGAGAGAATCAGGAGGCGTGAAAAAAAGGTGAACAAGCTCCTGGTGGAAGAGAGGTGGCGTTTGCTCATGGGGGATTACGTGCTTCCTTTTCTGTGCTCGTCGATTAACAGTATGGCAAATCACCACCAGATGTTATTTTCCTATTTTAATACAAGAAGTTAGCTGTCTTTCAAAAGTTAGTACCTTCTTGAAAAATCTTTTTCATTTTCAACAGGTGAAAGCTAAATAGTGAGTCCTCTTTTGGTATCATATGGCCTGAGTTACACAGATGTAAGAGGTATGAATATGCAGCCATGGAATTTGGCCCTGCTCCACAAGAGCCAGGAACAAGAGCCTCGTTCATTCAGGAAAAGAGGATTCACACTAGAGATGAGAGGAGAAAGCAAGTGGCATGATCAGACTGCCCTAATTCTTCTGGAAGAAGAGGAGCTCACACCAGGGGCTCGAGGAGAAAGCAAGTGGAATGGTCAAGCTGCCCTCATTCTTCTGGGAAAATAGGATTCACACTAGGGATTTGAGGAGACAGCAAGTGGTGTGGTCAGACTGCCCGCATTCTTCTAGGAAAAGAGGAGCTCACACCAGAGACTCAAGGAGAAAGCAAGCAGGATGGTCAAACTTTCCTCATTCTTTCAGGAAAAGAGCTCACACCAGAGACGAAAGGAGAAGGCAAACGGCATATTAGACTGCCCTTATTATTTCAGGAAAAGAAGACTCACACGAGGGACTCGAGGAGAAAGCAAGTGACATGGTTAGGCTGATAACTTGTGCAACTCTTCACATGGCCTGGTGGTGGTCAGAGCACTTTTGAGATTGTATTCCAGTAGGTTATAAAAATTCCTATTTGTAAGTAATTTTAGTATGTTGTTCAAAACTCAGAAGCAGGTCGGGCTGACTTGGACTGTTACGCGTAGTTTTTGGTGGAAGGAGCAAGTTGCTTAAATACCTTGAGTGCATGGTCCTGAGAAAGAGGTGATGAGTGTGTGAATAAGCATATGCGCTAGAATCCCAAGTCTATGCCTCATATCCATACTTGAATAAGCATTATATGCAATGGGAAAACATTGAACATTTTACACGAGATGGATGGGAAATTGCACCTATTTTCTTGCAATGAAGTTATTGAGATTAAGGAGTCCAAATGCATGGACTGTTGTTGTTTTGTTGAGTTATTTTGTCGGCATGATGCAGATTGGTGGATTCACATTGGGTAGGGAGTCCACATGGTGTAATTAGTGTGGCACGGTGCTACTGAGCAACAAGGCCTCTGTGCCAAGCCTCTCTTGCTGCACACGTCAATGCTGGCTCCGGGCTGCTTGCTGCCTCGTTGGCATTGACTGATTACCCACGTGCTAATTGAACATGATGCAGTCACTTATTATGCACAGCGCAACAAACAATCTGGAACTCACTGTCAATTGCTGTGATTTATGATGTTGCCTGCTTTTCCTTGACTCACCTGTCTCACATCCTCTGGAACACCCTTAATCCTCTTTTACTTTTGTATTTTCACCTTCTTCCTCCAATTCTCTTGAAGAACAATCCGTGCTTGTCTTGTTGTTTGACTGAAACAGACATTCGGTTGGAAGAGGGTAGTGTGCTCAACTCGTGCACACCCGACTTTCATCATTAATTTTCAATGTGGACGGACAAGATATTTAATTGGGGAAAAAAAAATTTCCAGACATTTTGCAGGCATCTCGGTGTTCGCAAAATAATCTTCTTACGTGTGCACCTCACTGTGCTTGTGCAATATGGTCTGTGTCCCTGAAAAAAATGAACAGTGCTATATTGAAATATAAATGTAAGACCAAGTATTGCATTGGAGTCATCAGAAGGAACCTGAAATAAGAAAAGAACAAAGATGGAGTCATCAGGAGGAACCTGGATAGGATTCGGGTTTCAGCCGCGACTCCATAACCATAAAACCCATCCAGGCGCAGGCAAGTGAGCCTCACAGAAACTTTTCTGCAAGAATTCACTTTTCCTTCGACAGATATATAAAGAAAGACAATTAAACAAAAAGCAAGAATTAGAATGAATAAAGAGAAATGTGAAAAAGTAGAAAGAATTGTGAAGGGAACAATGAACAACCATGTTGGGAAGAACCTGGATAGATAGATTTCAGCAGCTACTCCACAGGCTCGAACGCAGCAACAGGTACAAGCTCCCAGAGGTCCATCAGCAGGGAACCACAGTCCACACAGCATCAGGATATGGTACAAAGATAAGGCCTGATATATATATATATATATATATATATATATATATATATATATATATATATATATATATATATATATATATATATATATATATATATATACATATACAAGTGTGCTCTGCACGGAGTTGAATGGGTGGCAAAAGGTGGATGAGGCATAATAGTTGATGTTCTGGGAAGCTGGGGAGGGTGTCATTATGGATTTGATGCGCTATGGTTACCTGTCCTTAGTTTTCTGAAGGACCTCCCTGGAGATGACATTTTGGGTGAGTGTCTTGTTGCTGAATAATCCTTGTGAGGAATTATTGTCCACTTTGATAGATAAATAGGAGTAACCTCTTGCACGTCAAAATGCAACATATAGTTGGCCATGGGAGAACACAGGGGCTGGGAGGTATATTCCGAGTTTGTCAAATGTTTGGCCCTGGGATTTGTTTATGGTCATTGAGTATGCGAGTTTGACTGGAAATTGCATCCTCTGCAGTGTGACTGGAAGGTTGGCGTCTGATGGGGCAAGTTTAACATGATATAGGCCTCGCCCGAGACTGAACAGGAGCAGTGGAGGGTGACCGAGAATCAGAATGCAAATTTCAATGAACGGCACTTTTTGGCGCACATCCGACGATCGAACACCGCTTGGACACTTTAATTTGAAGATCACACACGCAAGACACAACACAGGTAATGATGGCGGTTGAAAAACGTCAAATTACACGCAGACGTTAACAGAAATAATTTTTTTTAAATAAATCTTTACTTGAAATACAATGTTTCTTGTTACATTTTTTGTGTCAAATTCACGTTCTGAGGTAGTCAACGTGTGCAGAAGAGGGGTTTACATTGCAGACGCTGTTTTCTTGGAGTGGCATTACGCCTCTCGGTGGTGACAGTCTGTCGACGACAGACGTAATGGCGTCAGCGAGTGACCGATGATGTCATGACGGAATTACGCCTCTCAGCGATGATGTCACACGTCGCCATGCAAACGAACATAAAAATTAGAAAATCCCCCAAAATTCCCAAACCTGTCCGTCTGGCGTGATCTCACATAGCGCATGCTGTTCATTAGACCACAGAGCACCCACATGCCAAAGACGGCCACAATCCGTCAGACAGTTTTGTAGGAGATGCGTCAATTACACGCAGACGTTAACAGAAATAATATAATGATATATGTACTGTATGTATGTATATATATATATATATATATATATATATATATATATATATATATATATATATATATATATATATATACATACATATGTCGAGTTTCCGGTAACCCGAACTACGTCAATAATTCCTGTCGGCCCCAATTTTTTTTTTTTTTTTGTGTGTGTGAGGGTCGACTTTCGCGCGGCCAATTTATGTCCGATGTGCATGGCATTACTCTGTGCCATTGTTCATCACTGTGGCATCAACAGAGAAAATCAGCGGCTGTATTTCAGTTTCGGAGTCAAAGTTTTATCGATATTTTAAAAACATTGCACAACCCACCTGACACATCGATCGTGTCTTATTTAAAGTCCAAAAAAGGACACTGGGTAGATATTCTTAACTTTGACAGAAGTCATGGTTGACGTGCAGACATTTGGTGTTTTTTATTTTTTTTTTCACTTAAATTGCCGATGTGGTCATCTGTCAAATCTTGACTCAGATTCTGCAACCGGTCCAGACGGCATCAGCCCACCTGTCCTAAAAACCTGCTCTGCTTCTCTCCTCTCCTCTCCTCTCCTCTCTCTTCTATTCACCCTCTCATTTGCTCAAGGTCATCTGCCAGGAAATCAGCAAACATCAACGCTCAGCATAAAAAAGGTGCAAAACAGATCCCTGCAACTACAGACCAAACAGCCTTCTCCCAATCATCAGCAAGGTTATGGAATCCATCATCAGTTCAGACATTAAATCCTTCCTCTTCTCCAATGGCCTGATTTCCGATCATCAATTTGGATTCAGACCAGGTCACTCTAACCTGGACATGCTGCTTCTGCTCTCCCAACAAAGGATAAAGATAGTCAATGCCAGACATGAAATCAGAGACATATCCCAAGACCTATTGCGTGCTTTCGATATGGTCTGGCACCCTGCCCTTCTCACTAAACTCTCTTCCTTTGGTATCCAAGCCATCTCCACTCATGGCTCACAAACGACTTCCTCTCCTGTCGCTGCTAAAGGTGCTGTCACATCTTGACGATTTCGCCAGCAATGGCAACGTATAAAAATGTATGTAAAACGTTGGCGTATGCTGAAATTTGATGTTTTTTTTTTAAGTTTTGGTCGTATTCATATTGTGTTGGTCGTATGCATAACATATTAGCAACGGGCACAGAACGTTTCGTTGTCTTATAGATAACTTATACCAACGAATGCTTAGCCTGTTTTCGGCGTTCACAACCTATGCCCAACAATAGTTTAACTTAGGCATAGCGCGCTGCACGTATCGCCGCCGAACTCCTGGCGTAGCCTATTAAAAACCTGCCGCACGCCGATTTAAATCATAACCGACTGAGAATTGGAAGTGTCAACATCGCAGGCACACAGAGACGATTTAGCCAGCGTATGCCGACCTATAAAAAAGTGTCTAAAACGCTGGCACACGTCGAATACGGTATGGGTAAGTTGTGTATGCGTTAAGAGCACGCTGAAAAACGATGAAGTACGCTGTCATATTTCATGGTACGTTTAGTACGTCGTGAAATTTCAAGCATGCTGAAAATTTTACGACGTATTCACCGTATGGCTCACACATTCCGCTACGCTGGGAATAAGTTGTAGGCACGTTACGCGATCGTTGATACACGTCGACACAAGTTCCTTGTAAGTTACTCATAAGTCGAAACAGGTCGAGGTAATGTTTAGCAGACCCGAAACTTATTTTCTCCGTCAAGGCACATTTTCAATTTTTCTCCTTGGCTCCGTGAAGGCACATGACAAAATATCTGAAGTTGTTGTTGTTGTTTTTATTTTTTTTTTAGTCTATCACGAATTTTAAAATATATTCGGACATTTGCTTTTAAGTTTCGACGTCGACGTTACAATATCCTCAAACAGAAAATATTCACAGAGGAGGAACAAAGAATAAGACATGAGCAAACTGAAGAGGCAATCGGACGTGACGTAATGGCACGTGACGAAATATCGGAAGTTATTATTGTTTTTTGTATTTTTTTAAACGCTGCCAAGCTGTTGCCATTATACGGTAGCTGTAAATTAGAAACACGTTCAGTAAGTTCTGTGGTCGTCCGGAAGACGTCAATCAAATACGTCTACATACGTCAATATGCGTTGGAGGTACGTTACACATAGGTTAGAAATAAGTTTTGGGTACGTTAAACATTACCTCGACATGTTTCGACTTATGAGTAACTCACAAGTAACGTGTGTCAATGATCGCAAAACGTGCCTACAACTTATGGCCAGCGTAGCGGAACGTGTGAGTCATACGCTGGCATACGTCGTAAAATTTCAAGCATGCTAAAATTTGAGGACAACCGCAAAGTACAACGATGAAAGCCAGCGTACTACGACGTATGGCAGTGTTTTTTAGCGTGCTATTAACGTATACAAACTTACCCATAACGTATTCGACATGTGCCGGCGTTTTAGCCCAATTTTGCGTACGTCAGGCATACGTTGGCTCAATCGTCAAGGTGCGACAGGGCCTTAACGTCTGGCCCTTAATGGAGTTCTCTCATCCCTCCTTCCTGGTTTTCATCAATGATCTCTCCAACTCTCTGGAAAATCCTCTTCATCTCTTTTCTGATGACTCCACCCCTTGCTGTACCATCTGTCATCCCTCAGATTGGCAAGCCGCAGCTTATTCACTCTCTGCAGATCTGGATCAAATCACAAGCTGGTCCAACACGTGGAACATGTCTTTCAACCCTGACAAATCTCACTATGTCTCTCTGAAAGGACAGTCTGAACCCGGCTCCCCCCCCCCAATCGACTTTCTCAACAACCCTCTTGAAGAAGTCCTTTCATTCAAGCTTTGGGGTCCCACTATCTGCCATGACCTTTCCTGGGAAAGCCACATTTCCAAGCTGGCCTCCAAAACCAGAAAACCAGTCGCCGACTGGGAATCCTCCATCGTGCAAAGTCCTTCCTTGGCACACCTGAGCTCCTAACCACATACAATGCTTTCGACTGCAGCCTGATGGAGTACTAGTCTTCCCTCAGGCTAGTGCTCCTGCCTCTTACCTTTCTCGGCTTCAAGCTGTGGAAACCAAGGCTTTTCTGATCATTGGTATCTCCCGTGATGAGGCTGAGTCTTTGGGTCTCTCACTCACACACCGCAGGCAGGTTGGTGGTCATTCTATGTCATTTACTGCCTCCTCTCCGGCCTTGCCCCCCCCCCCACTGTCTGAGATATGTTCCCCCCATATTTCCGTAGGGCGCTCAAGGTCGGCCAACAACCCCCTTCTGGTAAAACTACCAAAATCAAGAATCATTGCTCACCTTCACTCTTTCATTCCTCTTTTTTCCCCACCTTTGGTACAAACTCCCACACTCTCTTCAATCCCACTCTTCCCTCCAGGTCTTAAAAACAGCTGTTCACCACCATCTCGTATCTTCCCCCATCCAAAACTATGATCTTTCCTACCCCCGTTAATGCACCCCAAACCCACCTTCTTCAAATTCACTGGTTTCCTTCCAGAAAGTCCCTGCCGTGTAAGGACCTGAAAGTCCCTGTCGTGTCCATCTTGTTTACCCCATGTACCCCGCCCCATTCCCCTCTCTTCCACAGATCTCATGTCCTGTTTCCCACTGTTTTTTCCTTCCCTCTCCCCCCCCCCCCCTTTGTCTCCTGCTCCCCTTGTACGTTCTGTGTGTTAGCTCTCATACGAGCCTCAACATTGTGTGAAATTTTAAAAAAGACACACAAGATGTCAGACCCATAAGATACTTATGTCTGGAAAAAAACGAAATGGTATGTTGTGAAGAAGAATATGAATATGAAGAGAAAGAAGAAGCATATTGTGAACATCGGTCTAAAATCGAAAATGAAGTGTAAATCTTCGTTCTGAATTTCTTTAAAATTATTTTAAGCCAGTTTTGAGAGGAAGTAAGAAAAATTGCAAGATCTTATCATTATTTCAGTTTTTTGTTTGCCTTTAATAGATGGTACTGTACTTTGTTGGGGGAGGGCCTGTTTCCACCCTGCAAACAGGATACACATTTTATTTTATACCAGCATATACCACCTGTTGCTTTGCTGACAAGGAATACAGGGGAGGAGGGGGGAGGAGGATTTGACAGAACAAGGTTAAATTGACAGTGATGGTAGCGGGACAACAATTGGGCACAACCAGCAATTGAATGAACAAACGGGAACAGAAGAGAGAGAATGAGAGGAAACGCTGTCATCAGCAGGTAAGAGGGTTGCGTTAGCAAGGGTTAATGGGGGTAATAAAGATTATGGGTCAGGATGGGGGAAGACATGAGACGTGGTGGTGCATCGCTTGCTGGAAGCCCCGGAGGGAAGAATGAGACAGAACAGCCTCTGGAAGGTGGTTCCACAAACAGGAGAAGCGAGGAATAAAGGTGTTGAGGTGTGCAGTCAACCTGGATTTCGGAATTTTAACCAGGATGGAGTTACTGGAAGAATATGTTCAACCTGGAGCTCTTGGGGCAGGCCGGAGGACCGAGAGAACAGAGGGAGCAACGAGGGAGGGCAAGAACAACAAAGCAGGATTCAACAATAAGGGCACTGATGCCATGTGCACCCATCACCGAAGCGAGGTCAAGACCTGACAGAACCTTCTCTACCTTCTCAGGTGGGAAGGATGCAGACAGTGGACAGTGTGTACGTTGGGGGTAAGATGGGGATGGAACGGGATTGGTTGGGTACACAACATTTGGGGGAAAACACAGACTTTAAACATTCTGTCTCAACTTTAAACATCTCAGGCAGAGTCTGCAGTGTTTTTTGTTGGGATTTTTTTTTCCATATAACTCATGTTATAAAAGTGATTAAACACTCATATTTCTCTTTGGAATTTCATTGCTTGAAAATGCAGAAATACTCTATCAATGCAAGACCTTTATCTGTAGCTCAATGGAGTTCTGCTTTCCCCCTTTTCCCCAGAGTACTGGAACTCCAGCATCACATCTGCCTCTTTAGGATTCTGCGATTCTTAATATCATTGCCATCTCTCGCGATAAGGCTGAAGCACAAGGCCTGTTGCCTTCACATAAGAGACAAATCGGGAGTCATCTGTTTTTCGCTGCTCATCCTTGTATCGCTGCTTCTGCTCTCATAGTCCTCCGAGCCTACCAAACTCCTCCAGGATGCTCATGTTCTTCCAGAAATCACCTAGTGGTGAAACTCCCAAAATCCAGGCTCATAACACACCTCCACTCTTTTGTTATTTTATTCTTTCATTTGTCCAACCACCTTCAATCCTACTCTTCCATCTCGGACTTCAACGAGTCAGTGCTCCATTATCTCATGTCAACAACATCCCTAACCACGACCATTCTACCCACATTAACTCTATCTTAGCTAACCCAACCCTCTTTATTGCAGCTTGCTGTGTTTCCTACACTCCCACCCCACCACCTCCTCCTATTTTCCTGTTCTTTCATTCGCTTGCTTACGTCCAACTGTTGCTCCTCCTGCCCCGCTGTCAATTTATCCTTTTACTATTTATCACATTGCCCTTCCATCAGCCTCAATCTTGTATTGTAAAATAAGCTATTGATGATTAGTTCTTCTTGATCAATCCATCCATTCCTTCATGATGATTACTGGGAGCATGAAATGATGGAGAGCGTCTTAAGAGTGAAGCTAAAACTATATTGACATATTTATATACAAGAGGAAATGATGACAGCATTAAACAATCCTAGAATTATGTTCGTAAGGCCGGACATTCTAATAAATTAGGATGTGGCAAAACTCCCAAATTTCATCCGTTTTTTCCTTTGGATGACCAATGGGGTACAGGTATACCCCAAATCGTTTCAACTTCAATCTTCATTGTCTCAACGCCTGTTCAAAGATCGAGAGAGATGGAAGAGAAAATCCCCAAGAAAATCAAAGCTTTCAAAAGAAAATAAGAACAAAGCAAACAATAATATCATGTTACAAAAGGGATTAAAGTAGAAATGTTCATTGCTGATGCGTTTGCTTCAATCGTTCTGCTCAATGCTTCAGAAAGTGAAAAATAAATGAGAAAGTGACCTCTCTGCTTCCCTGGAAAATTCTCGGTCCCAACCCTATAACACCACCATTCCGAGAGGTAGGTTACAGTGGAGTTCACCCCTGCAGATCTGGCTTTAAAAAAAAATCAAGTCACTGGCCATCTCCTTGGAACATATCTCTCAACGCAGCAGACTTCGCTCGTGAGGATAATCCCAGGATAATGCCATGCTCTCACAATTTCGCTTCACATAAGGTGACTTTCTAAAACCTAGTTTACTTTTCTGGCCAATCCCTGGAAGAGGTGGAGTCTTTGGAGGTTCTCAGACTCAGTATCTGTCACACTCTGTCTTGGGTGAAGCACATCTCCAAATTTCCCTTCAAGGCAGGCTGGCATCTCCGTATTCTTTGCAAAGGTAAATCCATTCTGAGTTGCTCGCATCTCTTTGCAGTTCAGAAAGCCTTTATCTGAAGTATTCTGGAGTATAGATCTCAACTCGGGGCTTATGCAACTGTTTTCCATCTCGCACCTCTGGAGGTGATCACCTCCAAGGCTCACAGTGTTATTGGGATATCTCAGCAGAAGAATCGCTCATCAGCCTTTCTCATCGCTCCATCATTCTCTAACCTGTACAGGTCAGATTTGTACTTCCTGGATCCCACACCTGGTTATGCTACCCAATTCTAATCTGAATGATCATGCCTCCATTTCTTCATCCCTCTATTCTCTCATCTGCAGAACCAAGTCCATGTGTTGGTTGTGACTCTATCTCCACTCCTTAAAGAGTGCTGCCATGGTCACCTCATGCTTTCTCCCATGCCCACCCTTGGTTTCTTCGACTCTCCCTGACCCCTCCTACCACTCCTTCAGTTTATACCACTCATCCATTCACACGTGACATCTCTGTCTCCTTGTTCCCCTTAGATCCTCTGCAGGTCTAAGAACCTAATGCCCTCTGTCATCTGACCCTACAGCTCATTAAGCTCCTCCATGAGTCCACATTTATTTATTACAAAATAATAATAATAATCTATACAAACAGGTGTGTGTGTGTGTGTGTGTGTGTGTGTGTGTGTGTGTGTGTGTGTGTGTGTGTGTGTGTGTGTGTGTGTGTGTGTGTGTGTGTGTGTGTGTGTGTGTGTGTGTGTGTGTCCTCCATAACTCCAAAACCATAAAACCTAGCCGCCTGAAACTTTGCATGCATACTTAGGGAACTCCAAAGAAGTGTATGAGTGAAAATTGTGTGTTTTGGTTTAATGAAAACACTCCTTTTGAAGACAATCAACGGCCTTATTTAATTATTTACTTTATCAGCTGTATACTCGGCCACCTCGCTATTTGGGGTCTGAAGGCGTTTCCTGGGTAACCTCGCTGGAGTCTGAAGCCGCCATGTGTTTTGGCCTGCTCAACCACAACTCGACGTGGAACAGGCCGCAATGATTTCTTCACGATAAAGTTGGTTTTTTCCTTTCCTCACTCATATTATTGAATGCCTGTTCATCATAAAGACGAATTGCTGGATACATCACTTTTGTAAAAGTGCTACAGTTTTCAAATTAGGAGCTTGGAGCGATTTCATACATTATATGAAATGATTTTCCACGATCTACACTACCGGTCAAAAGTTGTAGAACACCCGCATTTTTCCAGTTTTTACTGAAATTTAAGCAGTTTAATGTTTCAATGTACTCTGAAATTAAAGCATAGAACAAATAAACAATTGCAGATAAAAAAGAAATCATGGAATCGTTTTGTTACACAAAATTGAATCTAAATTTTTGACTCATCAAAGTAGCCACCTTTTGCAGATATAACAGGCGAACATACTCGTGGCATTCTTTCTACAATGGAAATCAAATATTGCTCGGAAAGTTCTTCCCAACACTGTTGCAGAAGTTCTCACAAACGTGTTGCACTTGAAGGTTGCTTTGCTTTCACCCAGCTCATCGTCCAGTTCATCCCAAACCAGCTCGATGGGGTTTAAGTCTGGAGACTGTGCTGACCATTCCATGATTTGAAGCCTACCGTCTCGTTCTTTTCTTCAAAGGTAGTTCTGACATAGCCTGGAGGTGTTTTGGGTTGTTATCTTGCTGTAGGATGAACCCCTGACCAACTAGGTGTAGACCAGAGGGTATTGCATGGTGTTGCAAAATGCTGCGGTAGCCCTTTTGGTTCAGGGTGCCAGTCACTCTGGATCCAGCAAAAGAGCCCCAGATCATCACGCTTCCGCCTCCATGTTTAACAGTTGGTGTCACAAACCGAGGAACCATCCTTTCGCCTTCTCGACGGCGTACAGAAACCCTGCGTGATGAACCGAAGATTTCAAATTTTGATTCATCAGTCCACAAGACCGTCTTCCAGTTTTGAGTAATCCACTGGCGGTGCTTCATGGCCCAGGCAAGCCTCTTTTTCTTATTTTGCCATCTTAGCAATGGCTTTCTTACTGCCACTCAACCTGTCAAACCTGCAGCTCGAAGTCTTCTCTTCACAGTTGAAACTGAGACTTCCTTACTTCAACCAGTGTTAAGCTGTGCTTGAAGCTGCTGTCCTGTGAGCCACCTATCACGCAAGCTGTTGACTCTCAGAAACTTGTCTTCTGATTGTGTTGTGGCTTTGGGTCTGCCAGACCTCTTCCTGTCAGAGTTTCCTCCAGTTTCCAAGTGTCTTTTGATGGAGTAGGAAACTGTACTCACTGACACCTTGGCTTCGTTTGCAATTTCTCCAAAGGAAAGACCAACACTTTCAAGGGTTATCATGGTTTGTGTGTCTTCCTTTGTTAATTGTCTTTTTCTCACCATTATGATAGTAATGTACTACTTCCTGCAGTGCAATATTGTCCAAATAATGCTTCAGAGGGTGTAGCAACACAATCTGTTCCAACACTGCTTTTATACAGACAGAGGCTTTGTAACTAATCAACAAAAGTTGGGACACCTGTAGGAATTGTTTGCATCAACTTTCAAGGCTTAATTTACTTCCATTGCTGCAGAACAGCTGCAGTTGCTAACCCATTACTTGTTCCCTGAAAAGGGCCTTTTTTAACAACTCTGAAATTTACATTATTTTTCAGTTTTTGGTAACCTAAACTTTCTTTTTTAACCTCTGGCAGATTGCCACTTAGCTTTGTACCATTTCAAGTTAATCACTGGACTTGAACTGCTTAAATTTCAGTAAAAACTGGAAAAATGGGGGTGTTCTAAAACTTCTTACTGGTAGTGTACTCTCACGGATGAATTGAAGTATATCATCAAAATATTATTTCGGTTTTCAGGATCGGATATCATCCGGACTAAATAATGTTCAAATCTGTTGTGAAATCTGATAATTTAAAGAAATAATGAGTCTTATAATTAAGCCGACAATCAAGTTGTTCGGCAAGTTCGGCTGTTGTATCTGCAAAAGGTGGCTACTTTTATGAGTGAAAAATTTAGATTCAATTTTATTCAACAAAACGACTCCATTATTTCTTTTTTATCTGCAATTGTTTATTTATTCTATGCTTTAATTTCAGAATACATTGAAACATTAAGAATTAAACCTATTTACTTTTAGCAAGCAAGGCTATGTTCCCTCCTTCTCCATATAAACACAAGAAAATGTGAAATTTCTACAGCATTAAACTTATCTTTTCCTCCTGTTTGGAGAATTATATTGAGTAAACCAAAAATTTTGGAACATGCCAAAATTAACCAGCTTCATCGAGTTCTGTGATGCAATTCATTCAATGCTAGATCTCGTGCCCTGTCCCCCAGAAGGACTGCTCATCCATAGCGTCTGCCAGTTCTGTGTCTATATTTTCGGAGGTTTCGTGAGGTGCTGTGCAGAGAATCAAAGCAAATCTGGTGAAAAAATGACGCTTTAAAATAAAGTTATAACCTTTGTGTGGATCGTGAACGATGTACCACATGACGCGTACACAGACGAGTAGGCAACATGGCGGATTATCTGTAATGTTTATTTCACGGGCGATTAAACTTTGCGACATCTCCAGGGTTGTTCTACATTAAACAGCAATTATTTTGAGGATAAAGTCATTATTTGAACGAATTTAATTTATTTCTTTAAATGCTACGTGTGCGGTGCACATCATTTGCTTTAAAGTTAAAGGGATCCAAATGGTATGCAGCCACAGCCTGGCCAGCCGTTCCTCATCAGCCATTTAATTGGAGTGCTTAAGCCACTTGCCATGCGCCCGATAGTCAATGGCGATACCGCGCTCTGAATGAATCATTCACTCACTGCAGACACTTTTGCCGTGCCCCGTCGTCCTGAGTGAGTGGTTGGTGCTCCATCATCCTGAGCGAGTGGTTGGTGCTCCGTCATCCTGAGCGAGTGGTTGGTGCTCCGTCATCCTGAGCGAGTGGTTGGTGCTCCGTCATCCTGAGCGAGTGGTTGGTGCTCCGTCATCATGAGCGAGTCGTTGGTGCTCCGTCATCATGAGCGAGTCGTTGGTGCTCCGTCATCATGAGCGAGTCGTTGGTGCTCCGTCATCCTGAACGAGTCGTTGGTGCTCCGTCATCCTGAGCGAGTCGTTGGTGCTCCGTCATCCTGAGCGAGTCGTTGGTGCTCCGTCATCCTGAGCGAGTCGTTGGTGCTCCGTCATCCTGAGCGAGTCGTTGGTGCTCCGTCATCCTGAGCGAGTCGTTGGTGCTCCGTCATCCTGAGCGAGTCGTTGGTGCTCCGTCATCCTGAGCGAGTCGTTGGTGCTCCGTCATCCTGAACGAGTCGTTGGTGCTCCGTCATCCTGAGCGAGTCGTTGGTGCTCCGTCATCCTGAACGAGTCGTTGGTGCTCCGTCATCCTGAGCAAGTGGTTGTGAAATAACACCCGATTTCTGAGCCATTTGCCGTATCAACGTGTTTTCTCAACTTTTTTTCCACCCGTCATGCAGCTATTTATAAAGATTCATGTTTATGAACATATCCCTGAAATATGTATATAAATGCAAGCTACTCAAGGTTTTTGGGTTGAAAACAGTACGTACTGTCATTAATCACATTGATTGCATCCTGCCAATTCCCAAAAAATTGCCGATATCGGCCAAGAACGTGTGTGTGTGTGTGTGTGTGTGTGTGTGTGTGTGTGTGTGTGTGTTTTTTTTCATGTTCACAAAGCACAACCTATTCTCTCTGCTGACACCCCTTCGCCCACCCTCTCTGTCTTTGTCCCATCCTTGCTCTACCCCCTCCCAATGCAGTGCAGCACCCTCCTTCCACACCTCTCTCTGTCTCTAGACATACCCGGACAGTGGTTATGTTCAGGCGGTGTTGGTCTCCGGGCGCATCTGGGTGGGCATTTTTATTGTGTGACCAGTCAAAAATGGTTTTCAGACATTATTTTGTTTCCATATTCACTGTTATTCCATGCAGAATCATTTTGATGAGACAGTATGAATTAAAATTAACGCTCCAACGCACATTTGCCTTCCCTTCCTCTCACCTCATACTGTCTTCTCTTCCACCACCCTTCCTTGCTCCCCTCCATCCTCTCCTTTCGTCTCTCTCTCTCTCTCTCTCTCTCTCTCTCTCTCTCTCTCTCTCTCTCTCTCTCTCTCTCTCTCTCTCTCTCTCTCTCTCTCTCTCTCTCTCTCTCTCTCTCTCTCTCTCTCTCTCTCTCTCTCTCTCTCTCTCTCTCTCTCTCTCTCTCTCTCTCTCTCTCTCTCTCTCTCTCTCTCTCTCTCTCTCTCACCCCTTTCACCCCTTTCACCCCTTTCACCCCTCCTCTTTATTATACCCGTCAGTGAAGCGACGGGTGGTATTTGCTTGTGATTAATAAAAATAATATCTGGAGAGTTCATAGAACACCTTACCACATGCAGTCTTGAGAAAAAGGACATGGGAAGGGTAGTTTCATTTCTCACTTTGCATTTTCGAGCAGTCTTTGTTCATGTTTACTTTGTTTGTGAACTTTGAATAGCAGGCATGATGTCAACCATACGAAGCCATTCGGTCAAGCAGAGCAGTTCAGAGCTGAACCTTCTGCCAACTCTTCTCAGAGAATCTGATGATTTTGGAACGATCTTTGAGAAAAAAAGATGCACTAAACAAACACATCTTTGGGACAAAGTTAGCTCTGTGATTGCGTTGTGAGCCACCACCATTTTTATCTGAATCTCACTGTTACTCCACCATCAGAGTGCATGGCAAATTTGATTGGTCAAGATGTCGTACAATTTTGCCCAAGTACTACTTCACTGAAAGTTCTCGAAAGTGTTAAAAAAACGATTTGTGTTCTGCAGTGTTCGAATGTATTATTAAATCGAAATGAAATAAAAGTTTAAAGGATGTAGAAAATTTTTTTTAAAAAAACATGGAATCGGAAGTTTACCGCCGATGATGCACTCTCTTTTACACCACCGAATTTAACACGTTACATTCATTCTTCATGCGTGTTGTTTGTGTCCTTTATGACATCCCTAAAAACAGTAAGTTTCCTGTTTGGAATGATTTTCAATTTTGTTTCACTGCCAGGCAGACTGAAGCAATTGCTTCACCGTGATTGTGATCGGGATGAGATTGCATATAATTTGCCAAATTCAGAGGCAAGGTACTGCTGAACTGCAGGTTCCTGTTCCGATTCGTGTTCCACATTGTTTAAAAAAATAAAATTCAATTGAAGATTGTAGTTCCTTGATCATCGACAGATGACTTTCAGACAGAGAGTGAAACAGTTGCTTCACCCCACTTTGTGCTGTGCGGTAGGGTTATGATAATAATGGTAATAAATGAAATAATGAAAGTAATTGTCTTGTATGGCAAGGCTTGCACACTAAATGTAGTAATTTTAAAAATAAAAAAACACAAAAGGATTCTCAAATATAGACAAAATACAAGTGGCAGGTGATTCACATTACTTTGGATTGAGAAAAATGCACGATGACATAAAATGTCTCAGGTGACCCGATAAACGTTCCGTGTTGATCGTGGTCTCGCACGTGTGATGAGGCCGGTGCGGGTGGCCTTTTGACGGCTGTCCCATCCTCTGATACAATGGCTCACTAATTGGGTTTGTCTGCCTATGATTTGGATTTTAAATGCCAATGGTTCCAAGGTGGTGCCATCTGATTGGCATTTACCAAGAATTAATTTAATAATGCATATCATCACCACCATCATCACAATTAACATACACGTGCACGACGATGAGTGTATGGTGTGGACATTTTGACATTGTAATGATGTTCACAATGCTCTGTCTGCCTTTATTTGTTAAAAGCTTTGAGGAGAGAAGTTTGTTTATTTACGCTGAGTTATGAACACAGTCTTGCTTTTCTCAGGAGAGTTGATCAACTTTACTGCGACGTTGCAGTCTTGAATGGAAATGTGTTTGTTCACTAATCAGCAATACAGCAATGCAATTAAAATGTCCCAATTTAAACGGAAAAATTCTCATCATATTGTTATTGGAACTACAGGTGACTTATCACCATCATCAATACACCAAACACTTGGTACAGTGTTGGTGTTGCCAAAGCAGTCTCATGGCAAGGGTTATGATGGATGGTTTGGATGTACTAGGTGATTTGGTTACGCCACATGGGTTGTTTATGTTGGGTGGGTTGGCTATTGCTGGGTATTGCTGGTGGTTTGGGTATTGCTGGTTGGTTTGGGTATTGTGGGTATTGCTGGGTGGTTTGGGTATTGCTGATGGTTTGGGGATTGCTGGGTGGTTTTGCTATTGTGGGTATTGCTGGGTGGTTTGGGTATTTTGTGGTATTTCTGGGTGGTTAGGGGTATTGTGGGTATTGCTGGGTGGATTGGGTATTGTGGGAATTGCTGGGTGGTTGGGTTATTACTGGTGGCTTGGGCATTGCATGGAGGTATGGGTATTGCTGGGTGGTTTGGGTATTGTGGGTATTGCTTGGTGGTTTGCGTATTTTGGGTATTTCTGGGTGGTTTTGGGTATTGTCGGTGGTCTCGGTATTGTGGGTGGCTTTGGGTATTGTAGGTGGTCTCGGTATTGTGGGTGGTTTTGCTATTGTGGGTGGTTTTGGGGATTGTCATGGTTTTTGGTATTGTGGGTGGTTTTGGGTATTGCTGGGTGGTTTTGTTATGATGGGTAGTTTAGTATTGCTGGGTGGTTGCAGTATGATGCGTAGTTTAGTTGTACTTGGTGGTTTGGATATTGCTGAGTGGTTTAGTTGTTGCAGGGTGGTTGTGCTATGATGTGTCATGGAGTCATGCTGAGTGCTTTGTGTATTGATGGGTGGTTTGGGTATGATGGGTGGGAAGTTTATGTTGGGTGGTTTGGGTATTGATGGGTGGTTTGTTTGTATTGGGTGGTTTGGGTTTGATGGGTGGGAAGTTTATGTTGGGTGGTTTGGGTTTGATGGGTTGGATGTTTGTGCTGGGTGGTTTGGGTATGATGTTTAGATTGGTTATGCTGAATGGTTTACCATTACCTACTCAACAATCAGGGTAGGATTTAGTAATTTGTTTTCAGGGTACCAGCGATAGAAGTCGCCTACTCTTGGGATCTTTCCACCAACAATCAGTGCCAGCAGATGGCTCTTCTTCGAATGGAGGGTGGACACGTTGATGGATTGAACAAACAACCTATAATATTTAAAAAAAAACAAAATAAGTATTTAAAAATAGGACATTTAATGTGTGTGTGTGTGTGTGTGTGTGTGTGTGTGTGTGTGTGTGTGTGTGTGTGTGTGTGTGTGTGTGTGTGTGTGTGTGTGTGTGTGTGTGTAAGTAAGTGTGTGTTTGTGGAAGTTGCTGTTTTTGACTGTTACCTCCAAACGTGGGTGGGTTTCAGGAGGTGGAACGGAGACCTACGAGGTCACAGGAGACTCCGACTTGTGGCCATGCCTTCCCACCTTGTTCCCAAACAAAGGCCCACCCGTGTTTTATCAGCCTATTCACTCGGTCGCCGATAACGTGATGGCCACACTGATTGTGAGAAAAGTGGATTATTCACACGGATCATTCCGGGGGTAAATGGCAATGTAAAGGGATGCCATTTTGTGGGACATAAAGGACGCTCGGTGCAGCGAAACGAAATAAAGAATAAAAAATGGCGTTTCCGAACGGTGAGAGAGCGGCGGAGATTAATCAGGACTCCAAGTCGCTCCGAGCTGGTAGAATGAGGCACTAAATTATTAATTCCCTTGACCACTTTAATAGGGAGAAACAATTTGCTTTGTGCAACATCAGATTTGTCTGGCCTTGAGCGATGGACCGATGTATCCATTATTTATTGAATTAGCCAAAGGAATAGCAGCGGCCTCTCTAATTATGCCCGAGATTAGGGAGACGCTTGGCATACGTGGAAAAATGAAGCTGAGTGTTTGAACACGAGCACCGATCGATATCACATACATCGGCTGTGCAATTAGGACGCCATGCTGTTTTACAGACAGCACCATTGTGGACGTAATGGAAAAGGGTATTTCATTTGTAATTTGTACTTTTCTTTACACTCGGATGATCCACCGCTTCCAAGTTGCCAATCGCAGCGATGGGTTCATTTTGTCTTACCATGAGATTGATATTGTGACGTCACTACTCCCCACCCCCATCACACTGGACAAATGGACGTGCACACCGAAATGTGTACGAGTACTCGAGACTCACTTTTGCATAAATGGGTGGATGTGGATCTTGCACAACATCAACTATTTTCTTCAAACCGAGTGGGAAATTGTTAACCGAGTTTACAGTTACTAGATAGCAAGAAGCACCTGGATGAGACTTTCATTGGCTTTGAGAATAAAGCTATTGTTTTGAAAACGTGTGTGTGTGTGTGTGTGTGTGTGTGTGTGTGTGTGTGTGTGTGTGTGTGTGTGTGTGTGTGTGTGTGTGTGTGTGTGTTGCTATTACACCCAGAGGCATTATTTATTTTTCACCGTTTTATTTGAAAATTCCCGGTCTGACACAAATCCACAAATCTAACATGAAATTTTGTCAAGGTTTGGTAGAGTAGGGAATCCGCAATGAAATTTCAAAAATAACTCATGATATCACTTTTATCAATATGAACACACACACACACACACACACACACACACACACCACCTCCCCGACCCCTCACTCCTCCCAAACTCCAACGCTTTAATCCAGCCTCTTCATTCAAAGTCTTCAATCAACTCTTCCCCCCCCCCCCACCCAAGCCTCAACCTCACTCTCCAAACTCCTTGTGCCCCCCTACACCCAACTCTATGTCCTACCCTACCCCTTTCATATTAAAGTCCTCAACCCCCCCCTCTTTTTACCAGTGCCTCAACCTCCCTCTTCCAACTTTCTCCTCCCTCATCCTCAACTCTCTGTTCTCCCTTTCTCCTTTCTTCCCATTCTTAACAACATTACACAAGGACCTTCGACACAGTAAAGCGTGTTTCAAAAAAGTGGTCATTCAGCCCATTATTTAATTTCTTTTTTTATTTTCATCCGCTGGTAATTCAATTCAAAAGGTGAATGCTTGAACGATTAAAACGTGCATGCGTTGTCCCGTCGTTGTTCCTGTTCCCATGCCTGAAGAACAATGTTAAAAGTAAATACAGTCAACCCTCAAATATTGTGGGTTCTACTGTTGCGGGTTTCCACCAATCGTGGACAACCTATTGTGTTCCGATTCAGTTGTCGTGGAATTTAATTTTGGCCAATCGTGGTTTTTGAGTTGAGATGAATCTTTGTTTGCGTCCCCGTGTACGATTTCCTCTCATTACGAGCCTTTTGTCATTTCTCACACACCGTTAATTGTTGTCATCAGACCAGCATACTGAAACGAAGCGAAATTTAATAATGGATCGTCAAACAGCAAATGACATGCAGCGATCCTATTACACAATGTCTACAAGCTGTAGTAGCCACACAACAGTTTATAGTAGCACCCAAACTGCGTCCATATGTATGATTACTTCCCATTTACGAGCCTTTTGTTGTTTCTTGCACACCGTTAATTGTAGTAATCAGACCAGCATATGGGGACAAAGTTAAATTTAACAATGAATCCTCCTCGAACAGGAAATGACAAACAGAGATCCTGTAATTCTAGATCTACAAGATCGAGTAGACACACAGCAGTTACTAATGGCCCCCAAACGTAAAACGATGGACAAAATTTTTCGTGCCAAAAGGCAAGAGAAAGGTTATGACATTGTGTGAAGAAATCGAGTTGTTAGATACATCGGCAAGAAGTGAAAGTTCAGCATCTGTGGGCTGCCATTAGAGGATCAATGAATCAATGTGTGTAAACGTGACTCAAATATCCATGAAAGGGTTCCTGCTAGCAAAGCGCAAAAAGTTCATTCCATTCCAGTGATCATCATATTGAAAGGATGCAAAAGCACTTGATGTTTGGATAAAGGACCAAAAAGAAAAAAAGGCCTTTGAGTGGACCGGTGATGTGGGAGAAACCATTGTGAATTTGTTCGGACTTTGAGTGGACCGGGTAAGGGAGAAGCCATCGCAGATTTACCAACGTTTCCATGAGGTACCCGGGGCCGAAGGCTCCATTTCAACCATGGCTCATGGAACTAATGGAGGTGAAAGGATTTATGCCGGAGCAGGTTTTTAACGACGAAGAGATGGGATCATTTTGGAAGAGGATGCCATCTTGTACCTTCCTGTCGAAGCAGGATCGTTCTACCCTTCTTCTATGTGGCAATGCAATACGCGACTTTGTCGTGCTCCCGATGATCCAACAGCGATGGCAAGTTCTATATCCACATCTTTCTAACCTCCACCCTCCCCCTATAGCAGCATTATCATCATCTCCGAACTAAGGCTTGTGTTTTCCATTTTCAGAAGACAGTACGAACGAGTACAGGGTGTTTCAAAAAAACACAAGTGGACGATTTGAGCAGCCTGATATTCTGTTGTTTCTAATGCTATACCTTTCTCTCTTGCAGGTTGTGGTGGTCATGGTGGTGGTGGTGGTGGTGGTGGTGGTGGTGGTGGTGGTGGTGGTGGTATGCCATTTCTAACAAGTAGTCAGTGGGACCTTATGTCAACTATGGTGTTCACAGTGGAACAAAAAGTGAAAATCGTGACTTTGTGGTTTAAGACAAAATCCTACATGCAGGTGTGCTGAGGATACTGTCCCTAACACCTTCCAACGGGAGTATTCAGTAGTTTGTGTCGCACTTCCAAGCACATGGAAGCATGAAAAATCAAAATAAAGGTAACAGTGGCCTCCCACCAAGTGTTACCAAGGACCAAGGGAACATTGATCTTGTGTGAGATTCTGCCATCGAAAGTCCTAAGAAATCTCACCGCAGGTGTTCCTGAGAACTGGCCATCTCAGCCACATCTGTGTGGTGCATTCTCACTTCTGAACTCAAGCAAAGGGTTAAGTGATTCTTCACCATTGAGAGATAGGGCCAAAAACGATATCTTATTTTGTGTTTCAAAATGTGTTTCGAGATGCGTTTCAAAAAATTATTGGGCCCGATATGTTCTACTGGATCAGGTATTGCGTGGCGGGGGTATGCGCTCTACCAAGTGCCCTTCCAGTTTCAGTGCTGTTTTGAGGCCAGACAGATATATAATCTGTCAACCTGACTTCTGATATGTGATCGATGGATCAAAGCAGAAAGCAATTCATGCAGAAAAAGTATCAATTGTGACTTTTGGAGATGAATAGCACAGTATTAGACATCTGAATACAGTACTGCAGTGGAAACAGGAAGTAATCTTTTTTTTAAGTTTGGCATGACAATGCAAAGTCTGCCGATGAATCTTCACTATTTTACAAACTAGAAGGACATCACTTTGCTGTAAATATGCACATGCAGCATGCTACAAACACATTTTACCTTCTTGGAGGTTTTAGATGCAATCAATAAGCCTGGTGTTGGCTTAGCAGTTATGGTGGCTGGCTTGGGATCTGAGGGTCCTAAGTTTGAGCCCCTGTCAACTGTTGAATTAACACAAGGTGGGGTTAACTCAGCCTGTCATCCTTCCGAGGCTGGCGAAATGAGTACGAGTGTACTGGTAATAAGGCATTGGACCAGCGGCACAGCTGTGCCCTCGGCCAATTATGCTACCCACAGCCTTGTGCTACATAAGGAGGAGGATGAGCAGGAGGAGGAGGAGGAGGAGGAGGAGGAGGAGGAGGAGGAGGAGAGGCAATCAATATCAATATTCAGGTTTTTTTTAGCCCTGCACTGAAGCCAACTGGACATTTAATCGTCTCTCTGTTACATGGTTGATGTATTAAAGCAGAAAGCAGTTCTGAACACATTAGTGTAGTACACACAGAGTGAGGTGCGTGTAGTCTGGCACAATGAAGACAGTATGAATATTTATTGCATGTGTATTTTACAAAGTATTTCTCTGTGCTGAAGGTGTAGATCTGCATTTCATTACCTCCGCCCACTGAAGGTACATTGTCTGCGATTTATTACTTCTGCCCACCAACCGAAGGTAGACTGAGGTAAAGTTTTCACACGTGTCTGTCTGCATATTATGAGTGAAAATCTAAGATTTTTCAAGTATATTGATTGGTCGTGTGTGTTATTCTGTCTGTTTGTTTGTATATCAATCGCCTACAGGTCACAATTTACAACCAATCTTCACAAGACTTCACCACTTGGTAGAGTTTGACAAAAGCAAGAAGCCCATTGTTTTTGAGGTCAAAAGGTCAACAACTTTGTCAAATTCATTAAATCTTCAATTTTCATTCCATTGACGAGAAATTTGAACAGGATTTGCATATTTTGGCACTGAATTCATTGAATAAATATTTTTGAGGTCAACATCGGCCAAAAGATTGTCTCCTGGTTCATGATTTAGGCACACACAGGCTCATCGCTGGACTTGGTGTTCCAAACGCTGGTGGTGAGGTGAAGGAGATTGACGATGTGCTCATTGATGTATGCTGGATGATGATTCAGAACTGCCAGCTGTTGGGTTGGACACCACCGGTGAAAAGTTTTAGAATTGCATATCCCAAGCATATCCCTTTTACCGACCCTCCAATAAAATATGAACCACCTTCATTTATCGAAACAGGCTACCGTGAACCGGTTGAAATGGGGTAAAGCACCTGGGATCTGTGGCATCCATGCTGTACTTCTCAAGGCTTGTGGAAATGCTGTACTCATGTTGTTGCAGGCAGTTCTGTGCTCTGTTTGGAACACAGGCATCATCCCAACTGACTGGATGAAGAACCTTGTTGTCCCTCTCTGTGAAGGGAATGGTGATCGCCAGGACTGCAACAACTACCGAGGGGTGATGCTGCTCTCCGTGCCGAGCAAGGTCTTTGCTCGCATAATTCTTGATAGGGTTTGCCACCATCTGCTTGAGCACCAGTGCCAAGAGCAGTTGGGTTTTACACCTAAGAAGTCAACAATTGACTGTATACTTGCTCCTTAGGTCATCACCAAACGCAGATGAGAATTTCGGCAGGGGCTGTTCACAGCCGATGTTGATCTCCGCAAAGCATTCAACTCGGTGAATCGGGATGCCCTCTAGAGGATTCTCGGTCTTTGTTGGGTGCCACCAAAACTGATCAATCTGATGTCTGAACTATACTTTGGTACTTAGAGTGCTGTGAGATGTGGTGTTTCCATTTCCGACTTATTTCCAGGTATTACTGGATTTTACAGGGGTGTGCACGAGCCCCACACTTTTCAGTGCTTGTATGGACTGGATTCTGGGGAGCATGTTGGAGAGATCAAGATGCGGTGCATCGTTTGGGAATGTCAACATCTCTGACGTTGATTTCGCAGATGATGCAGTCATCTTTGCAGAGACACTGGATATCTTAAGGGGGCCCTCAGGGCGCTGAATGAGGAGCTTAGACACTGGGATTATGGGTTTCTTGGGTCAAAAATAAGATCCAGGGTTAAAATCAAATATTGGATACTGCAATCTTGTCTGTACCTGTTTATGGTGAGGATGTTGAGGTCATGGAGAGATTCGCTTACCTTTGCAGTGATATTATTCATGTCTCCGCATGTTGTGAGTCAGTGTTCGAAAGACGTCTGGGTCGGGCCTGGGGAGTCATGGATTGACTGGATCATTGTGTGTGGCAGTGTCGGTACCAAGGCAGGAGGACAAAACTCTGAGCCTTGAAGTCCTTGGTCCTTCCAGTCTTGCTCTACGGATGTGAGACTTGGACTCTGACCAAGGATCTGAGATGGAGACTTAACTCCTTCGGTACCAAGTCTCTTTGGAAAATCCTTGGCTCTCGCTGGTTAGACTTTGTGTCCAAAAAGCGGTTGCTGAGAGAGACTGAAATGATATTTGTTACTTGTATACTCATGAGCATCAGCTGCGGCTGTATGGACATGTGGCTTGTTTTCCAGACGCTGATCCTGCTCAACAGATTCTCTCAGCGAGGGAGCCTCGTCAGTGGAAGAAGCCAATGGGCAATAAATGTGCCTCGTGGTTGCAGCAGCTTGATCAGCATTTCAAGGAGATGGGGATGGACATCTACCTGGATGATGGCCAGATGGAGGGAGGCCCCTGGAGTACCAGCAGAAAGTAGACGCAGTGATGCGCTGCTCCAGTGCATGCTCCCATATCTAACCTGATAGGCCAAAAGGTCATCACAGGCCAAATTTTAAAATTGCATAAACTATATATAGCATAATATCTCCAAAAGGTTATGAATGGATTTGGACGAAAATTGGGGGACAGGTTGGGTGTGCGACAAGGACGAATCGATTAAATTTTGGTGAAGATCCGAATCCGGATCTGGATCTGAGAATTTTTTTAGTGATGCTTCAGCATTTAGAGATATGGCCAAAAATGATATATAGCACAATATCTCAAAATATTTTGTTTGGGTTCGGATGAAACGTGGTGGACAGGTTGACTGTGTGATGAGGACAAATCACTTCAATTTTGGTGAAGATCCGGATTCAGATCCGAGAATTTTTAAAGTGAATTTTTACCATTGAGTGAGGGGCTAAAATGATATATTGTGCAATATCTCAAAAAGTTGTGGACGGATTTGGATGAAACTTGGTGGACACATTAGGTGTGTGAAAAGGCCGAATTGATTCGACTTTTGTGAAGATCAGAATCCAGATCCGGATACGAGAATTTTTCAAACGATTCTTCACCATTGAGAGATGGGGCCAAAAACAATTGATGGCATGATATCTCAAAGTTATGGATGTTTAATGACAAATTTTGTGGTTGAGTTTGGTAGGTTGTTTTGGTTAAGAACAAGCTGACTTGATTTTGGTTAAGGTCTGGATGCAGATCAGCATTAGGTTTCCGATAAAAGCAGGGTTGCAAAGCCGGATGTCTTGGTACACGGTCATCACTGCCAGCAGTTATAAAGTGGCAGTTATAGTGATGTCTATTATTAATTACAGAACACACCAGCACACAAACACCACACAAAACAAGTCCTGGCGAGGGTCTGCAATCCATGATTGCTCTTTTTCTTGTTTGGACTTGTCTTTATTATTCACTTTATACCCTGAGCTATCACACTGGGGTTGGTGCCATTTTTTTATATTTTTCCGAAGGTTGCCATTCTGGATTTTAATATGGTGGCCCTAATTGGGCGGTCGCTAGACTACTCTTAGTCTCAGGTTTTCCGTCTGTCTGTTTGTTTGTATGTAATGGACAGCTCTGGACGCCAGAGGAGTCAACTGATTTTGATGAAACTTGACTGGTAGGTTCATACCAGGATCTAGTCGTATGCTTTTGAGCACCGTTGCTATGGACAGCACCGTTGCCTTGCAACGGGACTTTGAATTTTTTGAAAAACTCCGAAAAAATTTTTTTTCGAAAATCAAAAATCGGCTTCCGCACTTTTATGCGCACTATAATCAACCTTTGTCAAAAATTTTCAGCCCGATCCGTCAAAAACTGTGTTACTAGTATGCAATTATATTACTATATGCTTTCACCACAACGTTCGCGTTGGGATTCCCTAACATAGGGTGAGGGAATCGAACACAAATGATGAATGGACAGTTGCTCGTCATGTTCCTATATGGAACAACGAACAGCAAAAATGCCATCTGATGTGTTCTCTTATCAACATATTTAAAATTCGCCTTAGTCTAGCGACCACCCATGTCGCCTAGTGGCTTGTTTTACATTTTTTTCATATCGTTGCAGCCAGACGACATGAAAGAATAATTTTTTTTCATTACATTTGTGCTTGCGTGCTTTCACCACAACTAAAATATTATGTACCTTGAGATGTGGATAATATATTAAAATTAACTATATATTTACATTATTTATATTTGTTTTATGTTGTGGTATTGTGCATTATGTAAGAAGTGATGTCCTAACATCGTTTTTTTTTTCTTTCTTTCTTTCAGGTAATGAAATCTTCAGTGTTACTGCATGATGGCATCTGCAGAAGAAGAGCCCCCAACTAAAAAAAATGCACAAGTTATGAATTGTATTTATTTCGTCAAGAAGGAACCAAAGAATCGCTCGTTGACTCAAGCCGTGCAAACTATAGTTGTGCATCATATGAAACATTTTTGAACTGCGTACATAAAAGATCTGAATTTTCAAAGATATCAATAAATGGATGATTGAGATGATGAATGAATGAATTCAAAAGAACTGTCATAAATTTTAATAGGGTTATAACTTGCATTATTATCATCTGTTTCAAGAAAGCCAGGAGTTTTGCAAACCAATTTCACAAAGGAGACCAGTGTAAGTCTTTCCAGAGTTATAGGAGGGTGAGTTGAAAAGTATCCGCAATGATTTATTAAAAACTGCGTTGTGTTGATTACATTGCTTATTGTACTTGCGGGTACAGGCGCGAACTGCCTGCACCATTGTGAAGCAGTTTCAACCTTAAACAGTCAGTAGTTGTGTCGTGCAAGGGAGTTAAAATGACCGCTCCACTGTCCGTTTGCACGAATGAAGAGCAGTGTGCAGTGAGACGATTTTTGTAGGCTGAAGGTGTACCAGGGGCATAAATACATCGCAGAATTTCAGCACAATATGGGAACATTGCTTTACTGCAGCAGAGTGTGAATGATTGGATTATCATGTTCAAAAACGGTCGCACAAGTGTCACTGATGATGAACGATCTGGATGCCCATCCACATCCACAACAGAAGAAAACATTGAACGAGTCCGTGCCATGATTCTGGATAACCGACGGTCGACTATTGATGAAGTGGCACAACATCTGAACATCAGTCATTGTTCTGCACATGAAATCATCAACAACCGACTTGGTTTTCATAAAGTTTCTGCAAGATAGGTTCCAAAACGACTCCCAGAAGAGCACAATTGCAACCGTGTGACAATCTGGCAAAGCCTTTTGAACCGCTTTTGTCATGAAGGGAATGCTTTTTTGAGATGCATTGTCACTGGAGACGAGACGTGGATCCACCGTTACGAGCCAGAGAGTAAACGCCAGAATATGGGGTAGAAACATCCGACATCACCAGTCAACAAAAAGAAGTTCAAAAGTCAAGCAACGGCCAGAAAAGTGATGTTCACACTTTTCTGGGGCTCACCAGGCCCAATTTTGGAACACCATCAAGAGGGGGACACAACGATAAACAGTGTCTGTTATTGTGAAATACTTTGGGACCAGTTGAAACCAGTTATTCGATGGAAACGCCGAGAGCTCCTGTCAAAAGGTGTTGCATCATGGCATGACAATGCCCGTCCACACACTGCCACCCATATGGTCGAAACCCTCCGGCAATTGAACGTTGAGGTGTTGGAGCATCCACCGTACAGTCGTTACCTGGTCCCTTCGGACTTTCACCTGTTTGGTCCACTCAAAGATGCTTTTAGAGGTCGCCTCTTTGCTCGTGACCAACAAATAAAAGAAGCGGTGCATGTGTGGCTTGTCACTCAACCAAAAACATTTTTATTCTGAGGGCATACGGAGACCATGGACTGATGGACTGTGCGTGTTGAAAAGGAGGGGGACTATGTGTAAAAATGATGCTCTTGTACATGATCAATTGTAGCTATATTATATGAATAAAAATATATTGCGGATACTTTTTGACTCGCCCTCGTATATAATGTCGATACGCTCATTAAAACTTTGTAAGTAGAAATTAGTGTTTTGACAGAACTGTGTTCGAAAATGTTTCTATTGCTCGATATAAAAGAAGTTGTTTTGTTTGTTTTTTGTTTGTTTGTTTGTTTGTTTGGGGGTTTGTTTGTCACACTACTCCTCCTACAGTTCTGGGCCAATTACATCCAGACTTGCTACATAGGATCAGTATGACCCCAATTAATATATAGGGGTGTTTTTATCTTTTCCGGGAGGGGTGAGGGGGTTGGGGTGGGGGGACGCAAGTTCTCCATGTAAATGTGTATCATGTAGCGCTGCCTACAGGTGGGTATTATAACTCTCCACCATTTCCAGTACAGTATTCCTGTCCCCATGTTTTCCAGTGCAGTGAGGTGTTTTTAATTATCAGCAGAAGGTATGTTTTTGCTTCACGCACGTAACCCAGGTTTTTTTTGGTTTTATTTTTTATTTTTTGGCCTTTCCAGAACTGTCAGTTGCTTACACACCTCCCAGGTAAAAGCATGCATCAGAAGAAAGTGTTGCATGCTTGGAACAACATCGCCCGTGGGGCAGGTACTCTGCTAGTAACCATAATGTGTTCCAGTTTTTCTACTTTATCTGTATAACATGTATTGTACTTTAATTTTTGCCATGCTCACAGTGTTGTGTTGTACATATGAATGACCTTTAGTGACCTCTATACTGTATTTGGACTGGCAGAGTGGCCTAAAGGTATGCTCGCTGACTTGCCTCCAAACTGACGAGCCTGGGTTTGGAACCCGGCCCAGTAATAAACTGTCATCCCAGTGTTTCACAGGCATGGTTATTCATCAATGTGTGTGCCGTCCCTCACCTGGACGTTGACTCGGGCGTCCCGTCTTCCGGGATTAGTTGGTGGACGTTAAAAATCCCACAGTGTCCCTCTCAAAGAGTAGGTAAGCCATCACTGGCACCAGGAGCAAATTACAAATTGCGATCCTAACTACTGCTGGGAAGGCAATGGCAAACCACATAGTATAACTCTTGCCAAGAAACTGCTTTGGCAGCACCGACACTCTGTAACAGAGTATGGTAGATCAGAATACTGCATTCAACAAGTTATTTTATTCTCGGTCATGTTGCACTGAACATTAGCAACTGGCATTATACCCCATCTGCCAATCCAGAGAAACAATTAATGAAGATGATAATCAATAATAACAATAATTCCTACGAATTGGAATGTGCAGCAATCTGTATAACCTCCAGACAGTGTCTACTCAAATTGATGAGGGCCACAAAGAAAGTAGTAAACAACGAACAAATCATCATGATACATGGGAAATGAATCCTGGGGAAGGTGCTCTGATGGGAACAAGTAAACCAAACCAAAGCTCAGGGAGAATATTCCACAAATAAATATGTTAGCAAAAATTCCACTAACCCTAACAAAAAAACACACACACACTATCAGGTGAGTTTGTTTGTGGCAGAACAATGGACCGAGAATAATTACACGAATCATCTTATAGCTGCAAAACTGGCCCTCAATGGTGGAGCAGAAGTTAATCACGATCTGTGAGTTGTTCGTTCCTTAATGGAAAAATCACCAAACTGGCAGCAAACACTGAACCCCGACCCAGAAACGATGTTCTTTCCAAACAGCTGCCACTATCCATTCAATATCAACTGCAGGAAGCCCTGTGATGAACATCGCCGCCATGTGCACACAGTTTTAACTGACTCCATTCCACGCCGTTCCCTCTTTGCCTCGTTCACCATCCTCCCATTCCCATTGTACTAATCGCAAAATAAATTGTGAAAGCGATACTCGAGGAATGTGATGCTTGAAAAAGTCAGACAGCACCGAGTTCAGGCAGATGTGGCGTCACAGCCAATATGCACACTTTGTGCTGCGATTTATACCCTGTGTAAGGATTCTGTCATGTCTGCCTCTTTCCTCAACTCTGGCAAATGCTGAGTCCCCACACACTGGCAGATGTAAATGTCCACCCGAATGACTCACCTCGGTGATGATGGTTCTGGGAGTCTGTGGTCACCCACAGTTCACCTTTGGGATTCCGAGGGTTTTCAGAAACAGCTGTGTTTTCTGGTTCGAAAGTTCATCCTCTCCTCACACACGTCCACCTGAGTAAGAAAAGTGTACTTGTATCTGTAGGCCTTGTTTAATTCACAAAGGGGAAATATTTTTTTGGGAAGGTCATCAAAATAGATATACCGTCACTGTGTCACAGGGATTACATACACAATATATAGGTAGAAACAATTAATTTCTCCAGTAGGAGACTGAAGTCTCATTCCAGATGTTTAATACAATTTCGTTTTTAGTGTAGAACGATAAAAGTCGTTGTATATTCTCTTTTCATGATGAATAACGTTAAAAACTCACGACCCATCATGCATCTATTTTTCCACATATGGGTTCCTTTTGAACAGTCACATTGTTGGAATTTCCCAACTACTCTTTGAACCTAACTCAATACCGTTCCTCAATACGAATGGATAGGACTATGAAAAAACACACACACACACACACACTCTGCTGGAATTATATATATATATATATATATATATATATATATATATATATATATATATATATATATATATATATATATATATACTGTGTATCTTCTTCTTCTTCTTTCGGCTGCTCCCGTTAGGGGTCGCCACAGCGGATCATCCGTATGATCCGCATAGTGGTTTGGCACATGTTTTACGCCGGATGCCCTTCCTGACGCAACCCTGGTCGCCTCTTACGACACAGGGATATGGTACACCTATTTTAACCGGGGTATACACCGGCCCAGTACACTGATACTCACTTTGCCGACCTCGGAAGGATGACAGGTTGAGTCAACCCCCTGGTGTATTACTTCAGTGGCCCAACGGGGCTTGAACTCAGGACCTTTTGGACCCCAAGCCGCTGCCCTAACCAGTGCGCCAACACCAGGCTCATAGATATACTGTGTATACATATATATACATATATATATATATATATATATATATATATATATATATATATATATATATATATATATATATATATATACAGAAATATAGATATACTGTGCATACATATATATACACACATATATATATATATATATATATATATATATATATATATATATATATATATATATATATATATACACACACTGTCTCCTTTTCTTCTTTCGGCTGCTCCCGTTAGGGGTCGCCACAGCGGGTCATCCGTATGATCCGCATAGTGATTTGGCACATGTTTTACGCCAGATGCCCTTCCTGACGCAACCCTGGTCGCCTCTTACGACACAGGGATATGGTACACCTATTCTGACCGGGGTATACACCGGCCCAGTACACTGGTACTCATATTCTGTACATATATATATATATATATATATATATATATATATATATATATATATATATATATATATATATATATATACATATATATAAATATATATATATATATATATATATATATATATATATATATATATATATATATATATATATATATACATATATATTGTTGTGGTTACCAAATTCGCAAACCACCATTCAGGTCCCTTAGGTGAGGTATCTCGGTAAGTACATGTGTAGTTAGGCCCAAACCCGTTGTCTAGTGGGAATACATGTCATTTATGCGAGCTGCGACTCTTCAGGATAGCCGTTTTTCTTTTACTATCTTTATTTTGGACCAACTGCCATGATTACCACCACAACCACAACATCAACCACCAACCACAACGCCGCTTCACCACAACCGCCACGACCTTCCCGTCACACCTCGCTACCGTAGCATCGCCACCGTTCTTGCCCCGCTGTGGGTACCGGTGTTGGACTCGGGCAGGGCGCGCGTCGAACAGCGTGTACAAAATCACGGATTTTGTGCTTCAAAAACGGATCAAAAACGACACACGCCCACTTTTTGCCGTCCAATCGGTGAGCGAGGGGCGATTTGGCCCCGCCTCCAGGACGATCGATATATGCAAATTTGTGGATCAAAAAGCCTTCACGCCCACTTTTTCTCGGGCCAATGGGGAGCGAGGTGAAAGGTCAAAGGGAGGGGGTCAAAGGCGAAGCTACGGGGAGATAAAAGGACCGTGTTCGTCAGTCAGAGCCGTGTGGAAGTCTGGAGCCCGAAGCCTGCAGTAGCTGGAGAAGCTGAAGAGAGTCGAACGAGGAGAGCCCAAAGAAGAGTCCAGGGTGGAGAGTCCAGAGGCGGAGAGGCGGCAGCGGCGAAGGCAGACGAGGGGGTGCTCGCGTCGGTGCCGGGAGCTGCACGCCCGAGGGAGGCCGACAGCGCGACCTGGCCGAGGTGGAGACGCACACCAGGGATAATAAAGATCCTCTATACCCCGAGCATCAACAACCCCCTCCTGTTTCCCCCCCCGCGCTGAGATAGTGCGACCAAGGGGGCCCCTTTCCCACCCCCTACCAGACACCCTCCGCGAGGCCCGCGGGGTTGGGGCGCCATCGCCGCTCCGCGTCTCATCACCAGACGGGTAGGCCCGACCCGGTCTCGGCCTCAGGCCCGCCTCATCCTTGAGGGATTTCTTTTCCTTGGTTTTGGGTATGTGTTGTCGGCGCCGTCTGTGAAGTAGGATTGTATAAGTGTTGCCGTGTGCTCGGTAGTCGGTATTAGCTCTGCATTGTGTTTTCGCTTTTACATTTGCTTTTTGTGTAAATTGAATTGTGTCTTTTTTGTGTGCATTTGGTGGAATTGTATTTGTGTGCTTTCCGTTCGTCGCGAATAAATGTGCTTTATTGTTGAACTGTTTCCCGCTTCGCTTCGTCATTTCTCCCATTGAACCCTCATCTTGCTTCACGTAAAGGGTTGGTAGTGGGCTGAGTACGCCCGATAATTAATCGTACCGTCGAGGTCGACGATAACACCGCTCGGTTATTCTGATAGTACGGAACGGGTCGCTTAAGTGGCCCGTGTCCGAAGTCGACCTGCGGCGAGGTGCGATCGCCCGGTCTACCCTCCGCGTGGGTACTTAGGTAGGTCGAATTTGGCGAGCAACCCTATCCCACGCGGGGGCTGATTGGCTCGATCGCGGTGAGACCGAAAGGTCCACCCGTGACTGGTTCCCGGCGTTAGTCCGAGAGGGTCACGACTGGATTGTCCGTCCGGTGGGCGACGTGCCGCGATTCGAGTTACGTGGCCGTCAGCACGCCGGCGGGCGCGGAATCCGCAACACTGGTGTCAGGTCGTGCGATATAAACTCATCGCCCTCCTCGCGGCACTGGTATCGGAGAACAGGAAAACGGGCTCTCCTGTCTCCGGCTAAATTCACGGGAATCGGTCCAGGGGTGAGAGAAGCGACCCCCGATTCCCTCCAAATTACGAGCGAGCAAATTAACCCTTCACGAGAAGCAAGATGGCGTCTCAAGGCGAGCGGGAGCCAGGGGTATTAGAAATGGATGTAGAATGTGTAGGATCCATGGTCCAGGATGGAATCCCCGAGCAGGAAATGTTGATTGTGCAGGAACACGGACTCGCCCAACTGAACCCAGGGCCCGAGGTGGGTGCGGCAGCGGCCGCGGTGTATGACACCTCCCCCCCCCTCTCCACCAAGACCCTTCCCCAACCCCTGCCGAAACGGCTCACTCAAGCGCACCCGACGTGGCCCAGCTATGCGCCATGCTGGCGGCAATGACAAATGAAATAAAAAACGAAATGAAAGGCATGAACGAAAAGATGGATACAAATACAAATGAAATGAAAGACATGAACAAGCAAATGAATGAAGTGAAAACGACGATGGATGCGAATACACAACACATGAACGAAAAGATGGATACAAATACAAATGAAATGAAAAACGAAATGAACAAGCAAATAAACGGAATGGAAGCAAACATGAAGGAAGAAATGAAAGAGCTATGGGGTGAGACGCAGAACATGGGAATGAGCCTGAAAGGAAGCTTGGAAGAACTAAAAAACGAAATGAAAAAGGAAGTCGACACGATACGAGCGGAGGTGACCGGGTTAAAAGAGAAAGTAAAAGGAGTGGGAGTCGCAATGGAAGAAAGTAAACAAGAGAGGGTAAACGAAATAAAGACGGTGGTGGGAAAAATAGACAAAGTAGGAAAAGGATTGGGAGAAGTAAAACAGGGACAAGACCAAATAAAGGAGGAAATCGGGAGGAACACGACGGCGATAGAGGAATTAAAAAGAGAACAAGGGAAAATAAAGGAGGGATTGGGAGCCGTGAAGGAGGACTGTGAGAAAAGACATCGGGAAATGACAGACAAAGTTGAAAACCTGCGAAAGGAGGTAAAAGCGGAGACACAGAAAGGATTAAAGAAGGTGGCGGAGGAATGTAGAAAGAGACATGAGGAGGTAATTAATGAAATGGAGCGGAAAGCCGGAGAAAAGACAGAGGAACTGGGGGAGCAGATAGGAAAAAACCGGGGCGAGACAGAAGAGCAGTTTAGGACAATGAGGGAGGAAATATCCAAGACAAATAAGATGGTGACACAGGTACAAGGGGAGGTGGAGCAAATAAGAGAAAAAGTCGGGGAACTGTCGTTAGGAACGATAGGGGAGGAAATAAATGGGGTAATAAAGGGGAAAATGGAGGAAATGGAGAAGAGACTGACGGATAGGGTGGAGGCCCAGTGTGAGAAGCAGGGTGGCCTCCTTCGGGAACAGGGGGAGAGGATATACTCCCTTGAGGCGGATCGTGCCCAGGGGGGGCCGGTGTCACAGGGCGGAGGAGGAGGCTTGCCCGATGCGGGGGTGAGCATGCCAAGCTTGGGGAGGGTAGAGACCGCGGGGTCTTTTGGCCTAATGGGGGTACCCGGAATGACTGTTCCAGGGGGTGTGCAGAGTGTGAGTCCAATGGCTTGGGAGAATAAGCGGGACGACGCGGGGCACGGACAGACGCAGACAAGGGTGGTGGAGCCCCCGGGCAAATGGCTCGGACCCTGCGGGAGTGAGGCACCGTTGGGACTGGGGAGGTACACTCCTCCCGGAGTCCCTAGGGAACGAGAGGAGACCTCGAAAGAACCGAGGGTGCCGCTACCCCCGTACGATGGCAAGACGGACTTGAGGGCATATATGGCCCAGTTCCAGTGTGTTGCCAGAGGCAATGGCTGGAACGAGGTGCAGGGTGTGGCACAACTCACAGCGGCCCTGCGTGGCGTGGCTTTGGAAGTCCTGACCACGGTACCCAGTGAGGGGGCGACCCTGGAGGATCTCCATTCGGCCCTAAAAAACCGATTTGGCATGGACCAGCAGAGCGAGCTTGTTAAAGCTCAGCTCAACGGGCGCAAACGACGTCCCCAGGAATCACTGGGAGAATTGGCACATGACATTCGCCGCTTGGTGGGGATCGCGCACACCAACATGCCGCCGGAGTACCGGGAGGAGATTGCCCTGGACCATTTCCTTCGAGCAATGAGGGGCACCGATGTCGGAGCATTGCTCACCGTATGGCGCCCGGACAACCTCCAGAAGGCGGCTGATACTGCTGCCTGCTGGGAGGCAGCCAGAACGCCATTGGGAGGGGCTGGGCGCCATGCGGTGGCAGTCCGACAGGTGGACCCCGTGCACGACAGTGCGCTGGGAGCCGGGGAAACCCTGGGCGACCAAGCGCGAGTGGAAAGGATGGTGCAGGGCATGTTCGACCGCCGGTTCGGGAGACCTGTGGAGAGGCGGTCGGGCCCGGGAAGGGCGGGAGATGGGCCATCGGGGGGTACCCCAATTCGGAATGGAGGGGGGTATAATTCGGCGTACTGGAGGCAAACACCTTACCAGAAGAGGTGTTATAATTGTGGCGCAGGGGACCACCTGCAGCGGAGGTGCAACGCCCCGCGCAGGGAAAGGCCCCCGCGAAGAGAAGAGCCACCGGCCCATAGTCCACCAACTCCGCACCGGGTCAATAGGGATAGCCAGGCCCAACCATCCCCCCCCCCACCAGTCCCCGGGAAACTAAGAAGTGCCGAACATGTAGGGCCGTGTTCGGCAGACTCAGACGGAGAAGAGCCCTCAGAACTGCGACAGGTCATCAGTTGTGGCCAAATTGGCAAAGGTAGCTTAACAATTATGTGCAAGATTGCCGGCGTAGGGGTAGACGCCGTGGTGGACACAGGAGCAAGCGCCACGATCATCAGCCCTGTGGTCCTTGATTCGAGTGTAGACGGTTGGGATGAGATCCACCGTCTGCAAAACCATAGTTTGCAGCTAGCTACCGGGGCAACGGCCCCTATCATAGGACGTGGTTTCGTGTCGTTTAAATTGGGCACTGTGAAAACCAAGATAGAGGTTTGGGTGGCAGAGGTGTACGACCCATGTCTAATAGGGTTGGATGTGCTGACGGCCGGTGGTTGTAAGATCGACTTGGGCCGGGGGGTCATGCAGTTGGGTGGTGAGGAGTTGCCGTTAGGAGGCGTGAGCACGGATGAGAGGGTGGAGCTGGAGGCTCCTGACTCCGTGGTCATTCCCCCGGGTGCCGAGGCGGTGGTCCCGGCCCGGTGGCGAGCACCCCCAACGTGGCAGGGCCCCTGCGGCCTAGCGGAACTACCGGCAGGGCCGTCAACCCCGGGCTTAGTCGTGGGCCGCACCCTGGTAAGTACCGACGGGCCAGTAGTGCCCGTACGGGTGATAAATGTTAGCACGGAACCACGCACTATCAGGAAGGGCACGAAGGTGGCAGATTGCATCCCAGTAAAAGAGGTCGCAGAGCTGAGGGATGATAACGTCGAGCCGGACCGGCCCCAGAAGGAGTCTCCAGACTCGATTAGGAATTGGCCCGGTCCCATTTGTGAGATGGTAAATCGGAGTAGTGTAGATTTGGAGGAGGCCCAGCGGGAGGCCTTATACAAGCTGGTCGACCGACACATCGGGATCTTCTCCTTGTCACCCGAGGATATTGGACGTACGGGCCTGGTGCAACATCAGATCCACACCAATGGGGCCCGGCCTGTCCGTCAGCCTGCTCGAAGGCTCCCATGGAGCAAAAGAGAGGAGGCTGATGAACAGGTTGAAAAGATGCTCAATGCAGGTGTCATCGAGCCCTCGGGAAGTCCTTGGATGTCACCAGTTGTGCTGGTTAAAAAGAAGGATGGGACCACGCGTTTCTGTGTGGACTATCGCCAGCTGAACAACGTGACACTCAAAGACTCCTATCCCCTGCCTAGAATTGACGATACCCTCGACGCCGTTGCAGGCTCTAAATGGTTCTCAACTTTGGACCTCAAGAGTGGGTATTGGCAGGTGGAGATGGATAAGACGGGGAAGGAGAAAACGGCATTTTCCACAGGGAAGGGACTGTATCAGTTCACTGTGATGCCGTTCGGTTTGTGTAACGCCCCGCCACCTTTGAGAGACTGATGGAGCGTGTACTAGGCGGCATGCCGTGGCAGTCATGCCTGGTGTATCTGGATGACGTCCTGGTACACGCTAAAACATTCACCCAGGAGATAGCCAATTTGGACCAGGTGTTTGGGCACCTCAGGCAGGCAGGGCTGAAATTGAGCCCAGAGAAATGCACTTTGTTCGCGACAGAGGTGGCCTATCTCGGACACGTGATAGGCCGCGAGGGGGTGAAGACCGACCCCGGAAAAATTACAGCGGTAGAGGAGTGGCCCGTACCTACAACTGTCAAACAGGTGCGGGGCTTTTTGGGACTTTGCTCCTACTACCGGCGTTTCGTGGCAAACTTTGCGGAGATAGCCAGGCCCCTTCACCGGTTGACGGAGAAGGGGTTGAGATTTAATTGGACGGAGGAGTGCCAGGAGGCCTTCCTCAAATTAAAGGGGTGTTTGACATCCGCACCTGTTTTAGCGTACCCCACCGATGACGGGATGTATACCCTGGACACGGATGCAAGCCAGGAAGGATTGGGAGCAGTCTTGTCTCAGACACAGGGGTCGTGGAAAGAGTGATCGCGTATTACAGTCGGGCCATGAGTAGGCCCGAACGAAATTATTGCGTAACTCGTAAGGAACTATTGGCTATGCTGTCTGCCGTGAGCCATTTCCACCCGTACTTGTACGGGAGGAAATTTTTGGTTCGAACTGACCATTCCTCCTTGCAATGGCTCTTACGGTTCAAGGAACCGGAGGGCCAAATTGCAAGGTGGTTGGAAAAATTGCAGCAGTACAATTTCAGTGTGGTCCATAGAGCCGGTAAGGCTCATGGGAATGCCGATGCGCTCTCTCGACGCCCCTGTCTGAGGGAAAACTGCAAATATTGTATGAGACATGAGGAGAGGGACCAATTGGCAGACGCCTCCCCGAAACTCCCAGTCCGTGCGGCCCGGATGGTAGGCCCAACTTTGCCACTAACCGCGGGAGAGGAATTTGGTGGATTGGCATGGAGCACGGCCCAGCGGGAAGACCCCGTGCTAGGGCCAGTGTACAAATGGGTCCAGGAAAACAGGAGGCCCAGTGGGGAGGAAATCGCCCCATTCGGGGCGCGAACAAAGGCATACTGGGCTCAGTGGAGGACCCTAGAAATGAGGGACAACATCTTGTATCGCAAGTGGGTGGAGATGCCTTCTGAACAAACTTCTTGGCTGGTGATAGTCCCTGATGGGTTTAAGACCCAAATTTTGAAACAGGTGCACGGTACCCGCGCCGGCGGCCATTTGGGCAGGACCAAAACAAAATCTCGGGCCCGCCGGCGGTTCTATTGGGTTAACATGGGGCGCGATGTACAGGACTGGTGTCGAGCATGCGACGCCTGTACTGCAAAAAAGGGACCGCCACAGAGGATGAGGGCCCCACTCCAACTACATCAGGTTGGGGCTCCCCTGGAGCGAGTGGCCATGGACATTTTGGGACCACTGCCCCCCACTCGCCAGGGTAATAAGTACGTCCTCGTAATTATGGACTATTTCACAAAATGGCCAGAAGCCTTTGCCCTTCCCAGCCAGGAAGCAGGGGTTGTGGCCTAGGCCTTCGTAGAAGGATTTACATGCCGGTATGGGATTCCGCAGGAGCTGCACACGGACCAGGGACGAAATTTTGAGAGTGAATTACTAAAAGAGGTGTGCAGGCTCCTGGAAAATCGAAAAACACGGACAACGCCCCTGAGACCACAGTCTGATGGCATGGTGGAGAGGTTCAACAGGACCCTGGTCCAACAGTTGGCCCTCTTCACCGCCACTAACCAGGAGGACTGGGACGAACACCTTCCGTACCTCCTGATGGCCTATCGCGCGTCCCAGCACGGGTCTACCGCATGTAGTCCGGCGCTGTTGATGTATGGACGGGAGCTGAGAAGCCCCGTCGATTTATTGTGCAGTTCGACGCCTGAGCGGCTTGATAGGCCCCCGGGGGAGGGCTATGCCCGTCGGTTGGAGGAGGGCTTGGAGAAGGTCCACGCCTTCGCACGACACCAACTCCAACAGGCGGGCATAAAAATGAAGCGCAGGTACGACCACCGGAGCCAGGTGAGCAAATACCCACCGGGGGCAAAGATTTGGTTCTTTAACCCCCGGCGAAGGAAGGGCAGATGCCCGAAGCTCACCTCACCTTGGCAGGGCCCGGGGGTCGTCCTGGCGCAAGTCAGTGACGTGGTCCTAAAAATTAAAATGGGACCACGAGCCCTCCCCCGGATCGTCCACGCGGACCGCCTGAGGCCTTACAAGGGCGACCTTACGCCCTCATGGATATGTCTTGCCGGAGGAGTCGGTGCTGGAACAGCCGCTCCCGCAGAGGCGCAGGGCTCTCAGAGTCTTGCGACGAGTTCACGAGCCCAGTAGGAAGGGAGGAAATTCCCCCCCCTGGGAAATTGATTAATGGAATTATTTGAGGACATGGACAGACTTATGAATGTGTAGAGGGGACGTAGCTTAGCTACGTAGTGTTAAAAGGAACGTGCTACTAGTTTAAGGGACGACGTGGGAGCACGAGTTAGTTAGGGGATGTAGTTAGGAGGATGGCAGAGTTCAGCGGTGTGTGTGTTGAAGAGTTGGTGAGTTGTGAGGTGAGTACTTGTTGAGTGAGTGAGGCCAGCGGGTCTGTGTGTGTGGAGCGAATGGGGAATGCATGGTGCGATGAGTGATTGGGGGGAGGAGTGACTCCCGCCCAAGGGACCCCGGGGTCAGAGTAAAGTGAGTTAGCTGGGTTAGTCAAATTGAAATATGGAGGTCGTTTTGTTGTTGGTGGGAAAGTAGGCTCGAGACCCATTTGGAGGGGTGCAGGAGCCCTGTTGACGGGCTTGGGAGCGTGGCTGCGAAAGGTGAGTATCGCTGAGTGGGTACCCCGGGCACCAGGCTAGTCGGCCGCGGTAGGCCATGGGCCCATGGGGGGCCGGGATAGAGTAGTGGGCTCGGGTGCGCCTGCTTGGTGCGGGGGCCCGGGGCGCCATTAGCCGCGTGGGCAGTGTTGTGGGCAAGGGTGACCCTCGGAAAGGGGCCTGGGAAGCCAGCCTGCCACGTGTGCGTTTCAGGGGAGGTTCCATGGGGGGCACTCCCCGGTGTTAGGGAGCTGGTAGGCTCGGAGGCAGTGTAGTGCCCGGGGGTGCCATAGCGGGAGATTCGGCAGAGGGTCGTGCCTGCCAAAGGGAGCCACGTGTCCCAGCCAGGAGACCGTGTGAGGGCACGGAGAGAAAATTGGGGGGCGAGGCCCGAAATTGTAAGGACACCAACACAGGCGACGGGAATCTGGGTTGTTAGAACCAATAGTTTAAGCGAGAGGCGCTTGTTGAAAGCCCCGGGGTAGTTTAACAGTTAAATGGTTAGGGTAGATTAGGAGATGTACCCCTCCGCACCATCCATCCCCTCGCTGTCGTTGTGGGCCGCTGGACCCACTTGGTGTATAGATCGCCGAACTCTGGGGAGGCCATTCTGAGGCTTCGTTGGGCCTCGACACAGGACGTTAGCTCTCCCTTGTTCCCCTCCGGGAAGGGAACGTAGGGGTTGGGAGTAGGCTAGGTGACAGAATAGGTTAGCCGAACAAGGACGATAAAGGGGGTTAGGGGACGATTTATAGTGGGGAAGTAAAAATAAAAAAAAAATAAAAAAATTAAGGGGGCTCAATTGGTTTTTCACAAATTAAGGGAGTGGGTATGTACAGTGACAGGCAAAGGCGATAGGTTGGGAGGGAGACAGGTAGGTAGGTCCGAGCCCGCCTTCCAAGTGGCCAACACCACCGCACTCCCTCCACCAACCTCCACTGAACGGCAAAGGCTGGCCAACTTCATCGGCTGGCCGTGTTTTTCTTCGAGGCAGAGGCTGGCCAGCTTCATCTGCAGCTGCTGTGCTGCAAGGCCTGTGCCGGCTGGATCGTCTGCCGGCTGGCTGTTTTTCTGCAAGGCCTGTGCCGGCCAGTTCATCTGCTGGCTGTTTTTCTTCAAGGCCTGTGCCGGCCAGTTCATCTGCCGGCTGTGTTTGCCTGCAGCGGCCTTATTCTGCGGGCTGTGATTGCCTGCTCACCTTTGCCATGCCATGCCCACTGCCCATGTTCACCAGCCCCGTTCAATTTTTGCTTTGCCCCCCCCCCCCCTGTTCATTTCCATGTGCGCCAGGATCAAGGCAACAGTTTGCAAGCTGCAAGAACTGCCCTGTTGGCAGCTACAACACGGGCCTGCAGTGGCGGCCCGTGCACCGTGTTTGTGTCCATGCATCCATTCGTTGTGTTCATTGCGTGTGCCACTTGAGCTGGCACGGAGACTGCGTTTGTGCAGCCCAAGCACCGTTGTGGTTCACTGAGTTCAGTTCAAAAGGGAAGGCCTTGGACTGCGTGTGAGCAGCCAGCCACGTTCCCTGTCACCTGCATTGTTTGAGCCAGAGACTGCATGCGGGCAGCCTGGCTCCCTGCTAACTGCTTTCTTTTGCAGAGTTCAATGATCCTGGGCCATGGTTTAGTGTAAAATTTGTAAGTTAAGGTTAAGATGTACTGCACATATGAGTGCGCCCCCGGCATGTCTGTCTAGCGCCGGCAATTTTATTTAAGTCGTCCGTGTGAGTGAGTTTGTTTAGGTAGTTACGCAGCCCTCAGGTTATTTATTTTGGGGACACGAATACCATGAATGTCGCACTCAGGGATCCGTAGGTAAAATGTACTAGGGGAAAACTACACATGATGGCACACGAAAATTTGACGACTCGGGACGAGTCTG
>NC_140967.1:106533138-106575638 GCF_056783735.1 Eptatretus burgeri | reverse complement strand
GTATTCTAATAATTTCTCGATTTCTTATTCGCATTTATAGATAAACACAATGGCCCAAGTTATGATCGTTTTCATATTAGACGGTGTATAAATTTCGGGAACATCAAAGTGCTGGTATGCTCCGAACCAGGAAGTAAATTTTTTCTCTCTCTTCTCTTCTCTATTTGTTTTTCCTTGCCACGACATTGCGAAAAAGTAAAATACGTTGGCGCTAATTGAATAATTGGGTATTAAAAATAAATTGCGAATAATCGCAACTGCGAATAATATCGAACTTCCGGGTCACGCACGTACGGGCACATGAAAGCGAAGAAACGGCCTGTGTGGTTTATTTATTTTTTTATTATTATTATTATTTTTTTTTTTTTTTTTTTTTTTACGGGCACGTACAAGTTTTATATAAACTTACACAAGGCGGAACTCCTTCTGCCCTCCTGTACCAAGGTCACACGCACATTCCTCAAGAAACCCTCACCTGCCGAAGTCCAGGCTTGTTGGCCACCTACCTATTCATTGGTGGCCTTATTCCCATGATTGCGCAATGGTTTTCGCATGTCCGTTGTCTCGTCCTCCTCACTTCAGTCTTTCAATCCATTGTCCATCACTACCTCAAGTGTACACATGCTGAATATTTCCCATAATTTCCTCTCCAGGCCAGTGTTACTTATTTTTACATTATTCTTCCTTTCCTCCTCGAGTCTGCACACACACGTACACACACACACACACACCCTTTGTCATTTCATTCCAAAATAAGCCCAGACCTTTGTGTAAAATAATGTGCCTAAGGCCAACTAGGTGTGCTGGTCGAGCCCATAGGCTTGGAAGCGCATCTCCGACCACAGGCTCGACTCCACCGAATTTGTGCATTCTTCACTTGTAATAGTTGAATGAGACAATTTTGTTCCAATTTTATTGCTGAAAAAAAAAGATTTGGAAAGATATCAACTGCAGAGTCATCAGGGTAGGTGGATGATTCTCGACATGAGAGTGAATGATCTATATTAAAGATGATTTGCGTGTGGATCTCAATATCTCACACAGAGACTGATTACAATAGCCTCACCTCTCCTTTCAAAAACAGGAGACGCTTTTTCATGGACTCATCCTGTATCTGTTCCCAACGTGCCTTTTGGGCCAAAGCAGGCGAGGTGATTTTTTATTTTCCTCGTAAAGGAAAAACAAGAAGACTCGGTTATACACGAGTCATTGTTGGCACATGCATGACATTGAGAGGCTCAATAAAAAGGAAGCCGTCGAAAAGGCAAAATAAGTCCCCCTTTGTGAATGATGTAAGTAGACAATGGATCAACAGAGATCCTTACCTTGCTTCGTGCAAACGCAAAACTTTAACAAAACCCTGAGTTCAAAGCAAAAAACCAAACCAAAACCAAGTTGGACGAGCAGTGGCGACCATTATGGTGTCAATCATGTGAAAGGCATGCGATGGATGCTCGGTCGTGTATAAGCAGAATGCTGTTCGTCATTGACGACCACAACCCAAACAACTAAAAAAAAAGGTTTAAAACTTGACCATTGCCATAAATTACAATACAGACGGTGCATGGAATATGTACAGGATAAGTGCACTTTTTTGATCTTGACAAAAACCAAAGGGTCATGATGCACTTGTACTACTAAATATTGGACTGATGTCCATTTTCTGAACTAGTGCAATGCCCAAAGCACACTCCGGTCACAACCCAAACAATGACGATGACCGCAGGCCACATTTCTTTTGAATTTCGAGCAGATCGCTCAGAAAAGGCACAGAGCGAGCATAACGACAGACATCAGCGAGGACAAGAGAGAGGACAAAAAAAAACTTCCCTTGGGACCCCACTTTATTGTGGCTGTCGTCTGCCATTCTTCTGTTCGAAAAACCAGCAGGTACATCAGCCTATCAGTGTCCGGGTTGGGTGGGCATCGACCAAGCATATCAAGGCACATGAGTGCTCGAATCGAGAGGTGTGTCAGGCACATTGTAATTTGGAGTCATGCCAATGTATATATGATGGGCAGGGACAGTAACTTCCAAACAATAAAAAGTGAGAAGGAAGAGATGTGAAAGAAGAGAAGGCATTAAGAGTTTGGGGGAGGGAGGGTTGGGGGAGAGTATTGCACCAATTTCACCATTTCTGTTATTCCTTGTATATCTTTCTTGCCTCAAGGCAGCAGAGACTATATTTATTAGCAGACCAGCGATGCAAACAATTTATTCAGATATTAAGGGTGCTATGCATAACACTGTACTGGGTTAAATATTCGAGAATATTCCATCTGTATTATGATTAAACAGACACTGGACCCCTCACCCAGATTTTTGTGCACCGCTCTCTCCCAATTCCATATCCAGGCGATGCATGACATCATCGCCAGACGCTGAACGAAGGGAGAACTCAGTTTTTACTCCGTTTGACTGTTTGTTTTCTTGGTTGTCCGGGTGATATCTCAGCTATCCTTTCAGCAAAGAAGCTGAAATTTGGGGACAAAAGTGAAGATGTGCTTTGGCAAAAAAAGTTATTTTTTTATTTTTTGATTAATCAATTAATTACTGAATTATTATCGATTTATTAATTACTTATTTATTTTATATCTCGTCCTGGCAATATCTCAGGTACTTTTTCAGCGAGGAAGCTGGTATTTGGACACGACAGTCAACGAGTGATTTGGCTACAAAGGCTATTTTTGATTTATTGATTAATCAATTAATTATTTAATTGTTTGATTCATTACTTAATTTTTAAAAAGTTACAGATTCAGATGAAACAGTGGTGGTTAAGGTACGCTATTCGCCAATTGATTCAGAAATTAATTATTTTACGATTATTACAAATTTTAATTATGCAATTAATCCATTAATCAATCAATTATTGTGCACCGCTCCCTCCAAATTCCATCTCCATGTGCTGCAAGGCAGCATCACCGGGTGCCAAAGGCGCCCTGGATTTGTCACGTGCTGGAGGATTTGTTATTTACTTATTTGGAACGGGGACAGTGTACTTTGAATGTACCTCTAGTTGTTTTTCTTTGTTCTTACCAGCTTTAGGTGACAGTGGAATGAGGAGCTCATTAGGTACAGGCAAAATGGTATAGTTAGAACTGTTGTTGGACTCTCATATACTTCCTGGCAGTTTAAGTTAGCTTTAGAATTGATATAGGTTGCACTGTTGTGATTTATGCACTGCAGTGAGGATTGCCGGGAACTGAAGTGATTACAGTTCCAACGAGAAGGGCACTACACTCAGTAGATCGCATGCCCATACCAGGCTGATTAATTTATGCTTTGTATCCTACTGATAGGCCAGATCTGGATTCGGACCTGAACAAAAATTTAATTGGCTTGTTCTTGTCACCGAACCAACTCCTCCTCCAAGTTTTGGTCAAATCCATCAATAACTTTTTGGGATATCATACTATGTATCTGCTTTAGCCCCATCACTCAATGGTGAAGAATCACTTGAAAAATTCTCGTAGCCAGGTCTGGATCCGGATCTTCACCAAAATCTAACAATTTTGTCATCGTCACGCACCCAACTTGACCACCAAATTTCATCCGAATCTGTGCACAATTTTTTGACATATCCTGCACACAAACAGACAAAACAAATGAATGAAAAATCATTCATCGAGTGACACTTGGCGAAACGGAACGGCACTCGTTCGAGCACATACATCTGCCAAGCTGAACAGTTTACCTTTTGTGTGCCGCTGATAGGTCGGGTCTGAACCTGGACCTGAACCAAAATTCAATCGACTTGTTCTTGACAGCTAACCAACTCATCCACCTAGTTTTGCCATAACTCGTCTACAATTTTTTGAGATCTAATGCGATACATAGTTTTTGGCCCCATTCTCTCAATGGTGAATAATCACTTGAAAATTAAATAATTCTCGTATATGGATCCGCATTCGGATCTTCACCAAAATTGAACCGATTCTTCCTCGTCACGTACTCAACGTGCCCACCAATCAACGTGTATCCGTCCATAATTTCTTGAGATGTCGTGCTATATATCGTTTTTCACCTGATCTCTCAATGGTGAAGAACCACTTAAAAAAATTTGAGTTGCCGGATCCTGATCCGGATCTCCACCAAAATCTCATCAGTTGGTCCTTGTCACAAACCGAACCTGTCCACCAAATTTCATTCAAAACCGTCCACAACGTTTTTGAGATATACTTCACACAAGCAGACAGACAGACAGATGGGTGAAAACATACTCCCACCTTCGGTGGTGGAGGTAATAACACACATGACTAACTAATATACAGCACTTGGAAAAAAATTCAATTTTCGCAAGTAACAGACAAACATATAGACAGGAGTGAAAACATAACCTCCGTCTACCTTCGGAAGGCAAAGGTAATCTATGAGAGTAGTCTGCAGATAATTACTCCTTTATACTGGAGTTAAACCTGTAGTTATTTACAGTTGTAATTACAGTAGTCTGTGGAGAAGAGCTATAGTAAAGGGATTTTTGCCTGGGGTGGGGAGAGGGGGTGCAATATCACCTCTGTCCTTCTCTACGAGAACCTCACAACTGCACTCCGTGACTTATTCTGCCTTTATGTGTATTTGTCTGTGTTCTCATTTCGAATGTACACACAGGTCCCTCCCTTGATGAAACTACGCTCAACTCAATCAGCGTAATCTTGAAACCATTGCAATATTCCATAAACACTCAATCGCCGGTCAATGGTCGTCGATGTAGTTGGTTGCACGGTCCCTCAAGGAAGGGGCATACGACGGCGAAAACGATCAACAACGAGCCAACGTACAACTACAAAGGTCTGATTTTAATACCACCTCTCGACCACATGAATATAGATTTCAGTTGACTTGTTTTTCTTTTTCTTAATTTAAAAATAAACATTTCTTGTCCAAAAACCTCCAAGCCGGTGGTTGAGCATGAACGATGGCTGCGGGTGGCTGGCAGGAGCGTGTGAAATATAATACCTACTCCACAGTAGGTTTCGTATAATCGCGGGTTGTTCCACGTGGTGGAGAAGGCAACCCTCGAGTCAGGGCAGGAGCGGTGTTTCAGGCAGGCAGAGCGAGCGTGACGCTTTTCGAAGCACAGCCGCGTGACATTAAGATGCCATGGCCGCCGTTACTCAAGATGACGAAGTTGTCACAGCGAGCGGTGCCACTAACGCGCGGTAAAGTGTGAATTAATTTTTACCGGAAAGCCCCACCACTCGATCCCAGGCAAACCCCATCCCTAACCCCTGGCCCTGTTGCAGTAAGGCTGACACAGTTGATTTTAACCAATGACTTACGTGGCTGATGCACATGAAACGCGCAGATAATTTATGTGCCCAAGCCATGATGGCTGCTGTTATATTAAACACGAGTTGGTTTGAACACCCTCAGTCCATCAATTATGATAATGGTGTCGTCATGCTTTGCATTAATCTATGGCTTTGTACTCGCTCCTGTGATGGTTGCCTCTGACTATAAGCTTCCACTTGTTCCCAGGTTGAAGTGCAGCCTTTACCCGACACCCTCCACCTCCCAAAAGCCTCCTTTCCCCTCCCATCCTTCTCAAACAAGAAAGGCCGCCGTCTCATAATGACTTGACTGAGATAACTTATGAACCTCGAGAGTAAAAGTCACGCACACAGCATTCCGTACTCTGCATTGAAAAAAGTAAAACAACATTGCATCAAAAAAAACAAACTTATACAGGGTGAAAGAGCCAAGCACAGAGCGACAGAGACATACAGGGATAAAGAATTGTAACTCAGCATGGAAATCATAAAATGAATTTACCCAGAAAGCCAAGAATACGAGGCAGCATATCTATAGGGAATTTGCTGCTAATGCACAATGCGCTCCGTCAAGGCACGCACGCATACACCTCGACAGCCCACTGTAGCATGGAATCTTTTAATAAGGTGGAAAATTAAAAAGGTCGATGTTGCCTCTCATGCAGAAATGACGTGACACTGCTGCCTTTGACGCTCCAGAGGTTGGCGGCGCAATAAGCCAGGGGAGGGTTTTCGAGCTGGGAGTTGTGTGTGTGTGTGTGTGTGTGTGTGTGTGTGTGTGTGTGTGTGTGTGTGTGTGTGTGTGTGTGTGTGTGTGTGTGTGTGTGTGTGTGTGTGTGTGTGTTTTCATTCCCCCAGAACGAGGGGCACAGAGAAGGTGAACCGGAATTGAGAAATCACATTCTGATCACGTAATAAAGAGGAAACCTGGTTATAGGTCTGCTCCTGAAAAAGAGACAACCGCTGCAGAGAAAAAATACAAAGCTTTCTCAATGGGATTCTGGTGATGAACCGACACTGTGGTTTGACATCACCTTGAACGGGACGTTAACTCAGAGCAGACAACAGAGACGAGGTTTTGAAACCGTTGGATTACCCATTGCGATTTGGGTGTCATCATATTCACTCGGATGTTTGAGGAGATGGTTCAACTCACCAGGACTATCACAAAGGAGAGGAACAATCGAAATAGTTTCGCCACTTCTCTGAGCTCGAGGCGAAAGTTGAAACATGTTACCGCGCGTTGCACCTTGTCGCTCTTCCATACCACCACTGCAAATGTATTTAATCACAAAGAAGTATTGAAAAATAAAATAACACAGAAATCGAGAATACATTATCTCAGCATTGTGTAGAAAAGGTTGTAAGACCTGGCGAAGCTTTGTGATCTCTTTCTCCACTCATAAATTTTTACTCGAGAGCCCCTTAAGAAGTACTTGTCCAAATATGACAATATATTTATATATATATATATATATATATATATATATATATATATATATATATATATATATATATTTGTATATATCTCACATAATTGCATTCCTCGCTATGGAAATGAAATTCAATTTTCACGTCGCCGGCACGGACACTGCAGATATTTCCTTATAATGAGTTCTTCTTCCGGCTCAAAAATTGTCACTTCCCTTGGCCTTTGCTCGGCAGTAAAAACACACTGTTTGCCTTTTTTGACATTTGCCCTTTCATTTGCGTAGAATCTGACTCATGAGAAACGGCTCGGATTCTAGGACTGTTTCGTTGTCCATGGAGATCTGCAGACTCTGTTCTTCTCGGATTTATGGTTCATTTTTGTCGAGGCACTGCCCTCGTGTGAGTCATATCCAATTGCATGATGGGGCCCTAATCAAAAATGTGAAAAATAATCCTGTTTGCTTGTCGTTGCTTGTGTTTTTCTTCATTTCATCATGTTTATTGAATGTTTTTACTTGCCCTTTCACTCCATCTATCTCTTTGTCCATCTCAATTTCTAATATATTCTTTCCAGCACCAAAATCACCTTCTTCATAAAAATTTGAAAATTCCTTTGTAGATATTTACTTTTTGGGGGACTAATTTGTCTTCCTCTGTCGAGTGCTTTGAGATTTTTTTTCGCCCGAAAATGCCTCACTCCAGAGCATGGCCCACTTTTTGGCAGGTTTTGCACTATTACAACAAGCAGATTCTAATCCTGAGAGGTGGTCATTGAAGACCTGGCCTGTACACTTTGGGTATTTTGTGTGTTGAATGTAGCTTGAAGACTTATTGTAACCACTTGGGATACGTTAGTCTGCCGAGAAAGCCGAGACCACATGTAATTACCCTGTGCATGCAAAGCGAAAAGCAGGGTTAAGAAATCGGTCACTTTTGTCTGTCTGTCCACAAACACTGATCGAGGGAACATCTTAATTTCAATTCAATGTTATATTTTGGCCCGGTTATATATTTTTTATGTAGATTGTTATATATTTTTATTAATTTGTCCCGGTCACACATACACGTAGAAGAGTGAGTCTCTCTCTCTCTCTCTCTCTCTCTGTCTCGCTCTGTCTCTGTCTCTCTCTCTGTCTCTGTCTCTGTCTGTCTGTCTGTCTCTCTCTCTTGCTCTGTCTCTCTCTGTCTCTCGCTCTGCCTCTCTCTCTCTCTCTCTCTCTCTCTCTCTCTCTCTCTCTCTCTCTCTCTCTCTCTCTCTCTCTCTCTCTCTCTCTCTCTCTCTCTCTCTCTCTCTCTCTCTCTCTGTGTCTGCCTGTCTGAATGTTAAACACAATTGGACAGATAAACGACACAAACAACAGGCATGAAGAATTAATGTAACACGTCAGATAGGGTGGTGTCAAAGACGCTGCATCAACGGCGGTAAATTTCTGAATTTTTTTTTTCTACGACCTTTTAAATTTTTATTTTATTTCAATTTAATTATACACTTGAACAGTGGAGAACACAAATCGCCTTTTTGTCACTTTCAAAACCCTTCCGTTTAGCAGCACGTGGACAAAATATTACAACATTTTACATCAACATGACCAATCAAATTTGCCGCTTGCAGACCCCGCTCATGTTCTTGTTTCCCATGAAAGTGCGGGGTAAGGTGTCATATTAACTATGTCGTTAAATATTTGTGAGGAGTCTGCACTCATGCCTTTCTGCTGTGCAAACATTTCATTCAGTCTCCAGCATTGCGCCTTTGTTAATATAAAAAAGTATTTTGATTGTGTTATGGTGGAATCTTGCATAAAGATATATCATGCAGTTTTGAGGCATCACCTTATTGTTTTGGAGTTTCCTGAAAATTCCAGACTATGAGCCTTGCAGATAAGACACACACACACACACACACACACACACACACACACACACACACACACACACACACACACACACACACACACACACACACACACACACACACACACACACACACACACACACACACACACTGCGTGCGATTGAATTGTTCAGAACAAAAAAATGAAAAAACACGAGATGTGTGTGATGATTCACATTTCTTTTGGTGAGGCTTCTCCCACTGATTTGTCATTGTCTTTTGGTGGAAAACACACCATACTGTTTCTTAGTTATGTATTTGTTTATTGTTTCTTTGTGAAAAGTGCATTGCATACCATGAAGATGATGCGACGAAACAAAATGAAAGGTGAAGCAGGGCCACCCCCAGCTGAACTCGCCTCCCTGGGGACTAACTCTCCTCAGAGGATTTGTGTTCCTCGCCAAGATAATGCTGCAGTTAACTCAGATATCCTAGCTGTAGGAGGTGGCCATTATGGGTTCGCCAATGGGGGACACTTATCTGAATGCAAAGTGCATAAATGTGGGATTTGGAATTGCAAAACTTGTCCTGTATTTGCTACAAACAATATAATTAATTTTACAGTAATGGCTAGATCATAGAGATTAAGAGAAACCAAAGAATAAATTTCAAAATATAACCTCAAACATAGTTTACTTGTTAACTTGAAGCAAATGTGCGGTGCAACATTTTGTGGAGAAGCAGTAACATCTATAGATGTAGAGGAATGGTTGAATGACACATCATTATAATTGTGAACATTTCATATTTAAAGATCCACATCATAAACACATTATCATAAACCAGATAAAACTACTGCTTGTCCACTACTCACTCGTCACTTTACAAGTGGATACTGTAACAATGCGAGCTTCAGTGTTCAGGTTGTAGAAAAGATAAGCGGCAATGGCCAAAAAAATGAATGGCATGGAAAATAAAACAATCACACAATTACGTAAGCGGAGAGAACTTTTCTGGATTAAAGATTTAAGAAATGCTTTCCCGTACGGATTAAATGAAAGAATGAATGAAACATATAAACAACTTCTTCTTCTTCTTTCGGCAGCTCCCGTTAGGGGTCGCCACAGCAGACCATCCGTATGATCCGCATAGTGATTTGGCACATGTTTTACACTGGATGCCCTTCCTGACACAACCCTGGTCGCCTCTTACGACACAGGGATATGGTACACCTATTTTAACCGGGGTATACACCGGCCCAGTACACTGGTACTCATTTTGCCGACCTCGGAAGGATGACAGGCTGAGTCAACCCCCTGGTGTATTAATTCAGTGGCTCAACGGGGCTTGAACTCAGGACCTTTTGTATCCTAAGCCGCTGCCCTAACCACTGCGCCAACACACCAGGCTGAAACATATAAACAACATCATGGCCAAAACATAATCACCTCTGTTTTTAACACCTTACCACGACACTCTCAGAGACACAGAGTACAAAATTATGGACGTCAATGTCCAGTTACAGACGCACCACAACAAATCCTAAATGAGTGGTTAGATCTTCACAAATCAAATATCTGAACATTACTTAAAAGCAGGAGAACCAAAGTCAATATTTTTAAAAAACAACAACTGAAAGAGGTTTGGCAAATCGTTGGCAGATTAATGGAAGAGGATGATCAAGAGGAACTCCCAAATCAACACATGGAAGAAATTCTGGACATGATTGACCATAGAATGTATAAAGAGAAATCTAAAGAAATTAATCATAGAAAAGACAATGACATCATGAAAATTATATTTGACAACAAAGGGGTGGAAATGTTCATTATAGAGAAAATACAACAGAACAAAGTGTGGGGTAAACTTCCAGAAACAATACAACAGAGAGAGCCACCAAGGGTTGTGTACACTTTACGAAATGCAATCCGGGGAAAAAAAATCTTCAACTAAAAGGAAACTGCAATCTATAGATGTAGAGGAATGGTTGAATGACACACATCATTATAATTGTAAACATTTCATATTTAAAGATCCACATCATAAACACATTATCACAGGTGATCTCATAATAGTGAGAGGTAGTAAATTTCGTTCATTACTTTCAAAAGGACCAAATTATAGAGAAAATTAATAAAACGATTAACTGGAATAAAGCAATGGAACTTACAATGATAGGACTGACAGAATGGATGAGAGAACAAATTGATAAACACAAAGAACCAAACACACACAAATAGATATGGTTGGAGGAGGTCGAGAAACTTGTTAAAAGGAGAAATGTGTGTTTGAAAAGAAAAGTTTGAATCAATAATCCAAAAGGAATTTAAAACAATCCAGTGGCAAATGATTATTTAAATCAGCTTCAAACACAAGATGTTATTGTTCCAATTGACAAAGAAAATAATAATATTGTATTTTTATGCAAAACATTCCACATTCAAACACTTTTTGAAGAATTGGGCTTACAGTATGGACTCTCAAAGACCTACAAAATAAGTAACGATAATAAAATAGACTTGATACAACACCATGTAAATCATTCAAAAGGGAGAAAACTGTTAGTTCCAGATAAACATCATAAATTACTCTTCATTTACTGGATTGTCTCTTGTCCCCCCTCTCTCCCAGCACCACAGAGCCTTTTCTCCTCCTCATTCGGCCCCCTCCCCTCGCTATTCTGCAATACCCCACACTCCTTCAGCAACCCTCCTTACCTCCCCCCCTCGTCCCTCGTCCTACCCTCCCCCGCCCCCTCCACCTCCTGAACCCAAAGCCTCCTCCCCTACCTCTTCATTAAAAGTGTGGACCTCAAATATCCGGGGCCTTCGCTCAAACCTTTCAGATCTTTCCATGCAGGTTGCCACTGACAAACCAGACATTATCTGCCTAACAGAAACTTTCCTCTCCCAAGACGTGTCTGACTCCCAAGTATCTCTCCCTGGTTACTCCCTCTTACGGTATGACAGACCTGAGCCTCGTCCTGGTGGAGGTGTTGCTCTCTTCATCAAAGACTCTATTCCTCACTCTCCCTGCACTGCTCTCACTCCCCCACACCCCCAGGAATACCTCTGGCTTCGGCTTCCCCTCCACTCCCACCTCATGTTTATATGTGTACTGTACCGTCCACCGAACAGTGATGACTCCATCTACACCTCACTCTCCGAAAAAATGGACCATCTTCTATCTTCTCATCCAAACTCTCTCTTCCTCTTATGTGGCGACTTCAATTGTCATCACGCCAGTTGGCTAGGTGTGGGTACCTCTCTCACCTGCCATGGGACATCAGCAAAAGCTTTCTGTGACTCATTGGGACTGACTCAATCGGTCAACTTCCCGACCCGGATCTCAACCAATGGTACTCCATCTCTTCTGGATCTGATTTTGACAAATTTCCCTGACAATATCTGCTGCTCTTCCTTCGCTCCAATTGGTTCTTCTGACCACGTCCTTGTTAAAGTGGACATCTCTCTGGCTGTTATCAGAGAACCACCTCACCGCCGTCGAGTCTGGCATTTCACTCAAGCCGACTGGCAGGGTCTCTGAGCAGCCATCAAACTTACAGACTGGTCTCCTATCACTACTTTCTCAAACATCAACTCATCCTGGGAATTCTTTCAAAGAAACTTGCTCTCCCTCATGCACAGATTTATCCCCTCTCGTGTTCAGTTGTCTTACCCTTCCTCCCGCCCTTGGTTTACTGAAGCTTGTGGCGAGGCAGTTGTCCTGAAACAACTTGCCTTTGCCTCATGGAAAGCAAACCCAACTGAGGACAATCTCAGTTCTTTCCACAAAGCTCGGAACAAGTGTGTAGCTGCCCTCAGGAGAGCCAGAAAACAACATCTTTCTCATCTGAAGTCTGAACTCTCAAACCTCTCTCCCTCCTCAAAATCCTGGTGGCGTTTAATCAAATCTGTTTCTGGTGTATGTTCCCCCTCCATCCCCTCCCTTACCTCAAATGGCCGCACTGCTGATTCCACACGTGATAAAGCTGAATGTCTAAACTCGGTGTTTGCAGCTAAATCTTGTGTCCCAAACCCATCACTATCTCTACCCACTTTACCCAGTCGCACCCAACTGTCCCTGGACTCTGTATCCTTTTCTCCTGACAAGGTGGAGAGCTTGCTTTCAAACCTCGAGTCAGATTCTGCAACCGGTCCAGACGGCATCAGCCCACGTGTCCTCAAAGCCTGCTCTTCTGCTCTTGCTCACCCTCTCTCTGTTCTATTCACCCTCTCATTTTCCCAAGGTCATCTGCCATCTGCTTGGAAATCTGCTAACATCACTGCCCTGCATAAAAAGGTGCAAAAACAGATCCCTGTAACTATAGACCAATCAGCCTTCTCCCAATCATCAGCAAGGTTATGGAATCCATCATCGCTTCAGACATGAAATCCTTCCTCTTCTCCAATGGCTTGATTTCCAATCATCAATTTGGTTTCAGACCAGGTCACTCTACCCTAGATATGCTGCTACTGCTCTCCCATCAATGGATGGAGGTCCTCAATGCCAGACAGGAAATCCGAGCCGTATCCCTGGACATATCACGTGCTTTTGACACAGTCTGGCACCCTGCCCTACTCACCAAACTCTCTTCCCATGGTATTCAAGGCCATCTCCACTCATGGCTCGCAGACTTCCTCTCCTGTCGCAGTCAACGTGTGGCCCTAAATGGAGTTCTTTCATCCCCTCTTCCTGTGCAGGCTGGAGTTCCTCAAGGTAGCGTTCTGGGCCCTGTTCTTTTTCTGGTTTTCATCAATGATCTCTCGGACTCTCTGGAAAATCCTCTATTTCTCTTTGCCGATGACTCCACCCTCTGCCGTACCATCTGTCATCCCTCAGACCGGCAAGCAGCAGCTTCTTCGCTCACTGCAGATCTGGATAAAATCACAAACTGGTCCAACACGTGGAACATGTCTTTCAATCCAGACAAATCTCACACTCTCACTATGTCTCTTCGAAAGGACCGTTTACAAAACCCCCCATCCACTTTCTCAACAATCCTCTGGAAGAAGTCTTTTCTTTCAAGCTTCTGGGTCTCACTATCTGCCATGACCTTTCCTGGGAAAGTCACATTTCCAACCTTGCCTCAAAAGCCAGTCGCCGACTGAGAATCCTCCGTCGTGCAAAGTCCTTCCTCGGCCCTCTTGAGCTCCTGACCACTTACAAAGCTTTTGTCCGTAGCCTGATGGAGTACTGCTCTCCCCTCTGGGCTGGTGCTCCTGCCTCCCACCTTTCTCGACTTCACGCTGTCGAAACCAGGGCTTTTAAGATCATTGGCATCTCCCGCAATGAAGCTGAGTCTTTGGGCCTCTCACTCAATCACCGCAGGTTGGTCGGTGGTCTTTCTGTCTTCTACCGACTCCTCTCCAGCCTTGCCCCCCCTGCTCTCTCTGTGATTTGTCCCAACCACATTTCCACAGGGCGCTCAAGGTCCGCCAACAACCCCCTTCTGGTAAAACTACCAAAATCACGAATCACTGCTCATCTTCACTCTTTCATTCCTCTTTTTTCCCGCCTTTGGAATAAACTTCCTCACTCTATTCTTTCCCATTCTTCCCTCCAGGCTTTCAAAACAGCTGTTCACCACCACCTCTTATCTTCCCCCATCCAAATCCCTCGATCTTTTCTACCCCGATAATCCACCCAAGCCCACTTCCTTCAATTCTCCTGCTTTCCTTCCTGAAAGTCCCTTTAATGTCCATCTTCCCCTCGCCATGTTCCCCGTCCCATCCCCATCCCTCTCCCTTCCACAGTTCACCTGTGTCTGTTCCCCAATGTTTTGTCCCTTCCACTCCCGCCCCTCTTGTCTCATGCCTCCTTGCTGTGAGTTGTGTGTTAGCTCTCATACGAGCCTCGACCAAGGTATACAAAAAAAAAAAAAAAAAAAAAAAAAAAAAAATCTCAAATATGTACAAAAACCCACGTAAGATGAGGTTCATCATCGCAAGCAGAGAATGCAGTTTGAAACCATTGTCAGGCAGTATTACAAGAGTTATGAAATAATGTATAAATGCTTGAAAAACTACCATTTAAAGGTGAGGTTTTATTCTGGCATTAAAAAATTCTGGATCATTGATAATTCCAGTCCTATAATCGACAGTATCCACAACATTAATAACAAGGGTAAGGCTAAATGTTTATCAATTTCTGAGTTTTCCACATTACACACAAACATTCCACATGACAAGCTCGTAACTGCATTGGACAGAGCGCTAGATAAAACATTTATAGGAGGTAATAAAGGAAACATTAAATTCTCTCAAAAAATATCAAACTGGATGATTAAAGGAAAATAACTATTCACGTAGTAGTTAAAAATAATAATAATAACTTAAAGAAAGTGTTCGATTTCTCCAAAACAAGTTTCTTTACATTTGGCAACAAGGTACTCCAGTAGACAGTGGGGAAACCCATGGGTTCAAATCCGACACCTTTCTTTGTAAATTTCTACCTACACATGTACGAGTCTGATTGGATCCAGGAAATGTGCAGGAATAAACTCACAATTGCATGAAGGTGTGGAAACATCTTTCGATTAATTGATGATTTACAATCAATTAATGATGGATTTGTATTTGATCAGCTTCATGACGATATACATCCAAAATTACTCTTATTATAAAAGGAAAACCAAACTCACACAGCCAAGTAAGCCCCACAGAAAACATTCTGCAAGAATTCACTTCTCCTTTGGGAGATAGATAAAAGAAAGAGAGGAATAGAGAGAAAAAAACTAAAAGAGAAGAAAAAGCAAGAATTAGAACAAATAAAGAGAAGAACCGAGATAGATAGATTTCAGCAGTTACTCCCCAGGCTCAAACGCACCAACATGTAACAAATTTCACACCAAATTATTTGATAAACGAGATGCTTTTCCATTCCACATTGTATGAATGCCTTTCTTAGACAGCAGTATTCCGAAGAAGCGATCCGATGGTGCAGCTGCAGGTGAAATAATTTGGACTGTGAGAGCAACCACACACAGCACTGAACTTATCAACAGATTATAACAACTAGTCAGACGTTTACCAATACAGGGAGCTACAGTTAGCAGATTAAAACAAGTTTTCTTCAAGATCATAAAACGACACAAATATAATTATTGAAATATAACACGAATAGCAAAAATATTATTAACGACATATTTATATAAATACATTGTTGAAAAAATATACATGTAAACCATTTAAACCAATTTCAGTGGTTGCTAGGAGACAAGGAAGCAGGTAAAAATCATTTATAAATAACCGTTTGAATATTTGAATAATAGTTTAATCAAGAGGTGAGTGGTGGATGTGCTGGGTGGTGGAAATGTTATATTGAAGGTAAGATGTCCATGATTTAATATAATATTATATTATAGAATGTGTGATGGGAGTTGTAACTATGTGATAGTGCATTAAATCATCTAGCGAGTAAAGTTTGATTAGTGATGTTACATTGATGGGTTGACTGACTTTGTGGATGCAACTGAGAATCTACTGATGTGGGTAATCTACGGATGTGGATCTGTGATCGAGGTTGTGGATCTGCTGTTTGGAGAGGTTCTCGGCTGAAAGGATCAAATCCTCGAGGAAGAACGGTGCCCAGCTGATGACTCGTGCAGTCGGGAAGCCATTCATTTGATTACAGGTTAAGGTTCTGGATTTAGGAAAGGGAACTATGTTTTGAGGTGTACAAATTAATTGAAGTTGAATATCAGTGTGTGTGTGTGTGTGTGTGTGTGTGTGTGTGTGTGTGTGTGTGCACACACACACACACACACACACACACACACACACGCAGATCAGCTTTAATATCGTGCCATGGTGTGTGAAAGGGGTCTCCAATACAAATACCTCAGTGAAGCTCTACATTATTCTGTCTTGGTCCCAATTATTCCCAACTTATTGTGAGGTCCGCTGAGAAGTGTGGTCCAAGTCTTCCATGAACCGACTCATCAGGCGTGACCTTGACTGAAGTGGCAGGAATTTGTAATTTGTTCACGATGCCGACGATAGCTCACCAACTCTTCATTAAGGACACCATGTAACGTCCACCAACTAATGTCGGCAGATAGGACGCCCAGTTTAACATCAATCCGAGAGACTGCAAATCCATTGATGAATCACCCTGCCTATGAAGCACCTGACCGGGATGACAGTTTATAGCTGAGTTGACATTCTAACCCAGCTTAGACAGCTCAGTGGTGAATGCCTACCTCTCTAAGCTATCCTGCCATCCCTTAAGATTATTATCTATGTAAGACCCTAAAATCAATATTGTGTGATTTGAACTTGAATTTCTCAGAAAATTAACACATTCATAAGAATGGGACTTGAATGAGATTACATTATCATGCATTCGATTGTACTTTCCTGATCCACACCTGCATCAAAGGGATCTAAATAAAGCTCAATCGTGGTTCTTGGTGTCATTTCAGGCAATTTTCTGCCTAAGATGTTCCGGAAGTTCTCATCCGGGTGTTTCTTTTTTTTTCAGGCCTGTTTTTGGTTTCAAGATTTGATGCTGAATCATGCAAGTGCTGAATCATGTAGCCTGTGACTTTTCACCTTAATTAGGAGTATGTGCAACAAATCAAGTTGAAAAGATTATCCATTAATAGCTGAACTTCACCTTAAAAGTACAGTAATGGGAAAGGTTAAATCAAAACTCCTCCACACAAATGGAGCTGACCTTACGATGTATGTATGTATTTCATTTCATGCCTTCACAAGATGCTAGTTTCAACACGTGGTTCATAACAAAACGTGCACACACATTAAGATTCCAGCGGAGTGCCTGCTCTGCTTCCATAGTACAGGCACTAGATGAGTGGCCCAAGGGGATTAAAGTGGCTTATGAACGAAGCTCCTTGTTCGACACCAAGTAAATAAGTATTTGATTCAAAAATTGCAGTGGATAAACAGTGGTGCAGATCATGTCTGTTTCTCGGCATGTATTTGCTAGAGATGCGAGGTTAAACTCCTTATTCTCACTAAAATATTCTGCAAGAAAGGTAATTACAGTACCAGTAACAACGAATCTGTTCAAAATGACACTTTGACACCTCTCCTGCAAAGCAGGACCTCTCTGGCCCTCCATCTTTCTCATTTTTCAAAACGAACTGGCCCAGTGTTTTAGCGCACATTCGAGGAACGAGCGATCGCAAAGAGTCTGCTGGAATTATTTTTGCCTGGGGCTTGGTAAGACACTCTTGATGATTCGCTCAATAATTGATGAGTCTCTCCAGGGCTTCCTCGCTCTTGGCAAGATTATCGTGCACACAGCACAGCATGTTTCACGTTCTCTCCCTCCATATCCCATCTCCTGAATCTCGGGCAGAACCTCTCTCCCTCCCTTCCTCACCCTCGCGTGTTTGCCAAGGCTTCCGATTTAAGGGTCGCAACAGCTGGGCCTGCGGGGGCATTGCCAGCGAAAGGAAAACATTTGTACATAAATGTTTGACCTTGCGGCTCCCACTTATACGGTAAATTGCCATCCAATAATCTTAGCACAGTGCAACTCAAGCAAACTCTTCTCCAGTGTGTGTGTGTGTGTGTGTGTGTGTGTGTGTGTGTGTGTGTGTGTGTGTGTGTGTGTGTGTGTGTGTGTGTGTGTGTGTGTGTGTGTGTGTGTGTGTGTGTGTGTGTGTGTGTGTGTTTTCATGTTCTTGTGAAGAACAGCACTCTTGTGTCTTTCTTCGTTAAATGTTTATGGGCTCTTCACATCGTATTACAATTTTGTTTTGTTGCGACAGATGGACAAACAATCTTGAGTTTACCTTTTTTTGTGTTTTTTACCTCCAATTTAAATTTGGTTGGCCAGACATTAAGTTGAAGATGGACCGTGGGAAAGTGCCTGAGAAATTTCTGTAAAATATCAAGGTTAAGACCCTTTATTGCATAAAATACTAAGTAGAGTAACTTGTTGTTAAGGTGTTAATGGACAATTAGAGTGTATTGGTACAGGAGAGCGTTGTTAATATGTGTTGTATTAACAATAAAGCAATAGCATTTCATGCGTGACCAAATGGCGCATACACAGTCAAAACACAATGTTGTTTGCCGATTAACAGTGTAAGAAATTAACCTCACACTGACCTTAGAAATAACAATTTAAACACCAATTTCCCATTGAATACCATAAAATAAGGACAATACGCCTTTTGGAGGTGTTTTATCATCCATGTGGCATGGGAGCATGAATAATTCATACATCGACAATAAAATTTCATTTTTACTTTCTACCTGGCAAGTGTTCATAAAATGTGACCTTGCAAAACCAGGAGAACCACTGCAGGATGTAATAACATTTCGAAATAATTAATCAATAATGATGCATCAATAACCGCAGTTCAAATATAATTTAAATGCCTCTTATTCACATTCATTTTGAGCACTGGAATCATGGGTGAGAGCATTTTGCATAAGCTTTTATTATCAAGAAACGGGTTTGTTTTCTGTTGAACCAAACTCTGCATCCCACGAAATAACACTCCAAACCTGCTAAAGGGATGATAAGACTGTGTGTGAACAAACATCTATGGAACGCTCAGATTCCACACATAAGATCCTTGGGAAGCCATGTCACAGACATTGGTAACTTCTCACATACCAATGCAAGTACAGCTTTGATCAACTGCAGTTTCTGCCACTAGACCTCTTCAGGTGTTCACCACCAGGCTTTGGCATTCATAACAAAGGGAACTTCCCAATCTATTCACAACCTGTGACTGCAACCAAAACTGGCGACACATCAGTGACTTTACGCAAATTACTCTTGCCGAGTTTTAAGAAAATGTTGCAAGTTAACTCTGAGAAGGAAGAATGACTTTCTCGCTTAGGACATGGGAAGGACAAGTTTATCTTGGTCAAAAGGAAGTATTAGGTGGCAACAGCACGAAACACAAATCCAAACTTTGTTCTGCTTGTCCATGTGTTTTGGCTTACCGAGCACACAAATCCTTTAATTTACAACCTAATGTCAGAACATGACTGGTTTCATAAACAAGACAGTAGATAATGCTCCATTGCCACCCACCCAAAGCCAATCACATGCTAACCAAGAGGAAATATAAACTCAAAGTGAAACGCATTTCCACAAAGACAAAAGCTTTGAAAAACGACAAAATAAAACTTGAATTTCACACCAATACTATAACCACGTGAACCTGTTATATCATAAGGACATGAAGGTGTTTGTTGTTGTCAAATTGTACGTAATAAACTTTCATTCCAAACACCATGGTGTATGTCACACAACAAAATCATGATGCATAGAGTGTGTTTATCCCTTAATTTTTTTTTTTAATTGAGAACCTTTAAACTGATTGAACCTCATTGAAGGGGTGGGACTTCATATATTACAAGTTTCGGGGGTGCTACTTCAGGGGGAGGCACAAAGTTAAGAATTACATAGCTGTGTCTTTTCAAGAAGTTTCATTCTCGCTAATCTGCACTTAAAGTATTCATTGCCCGAGGGTTTCAGTTTAAGGGCCCGGGGTCATCACGTGGCGATTCCATGCACTGCTAACTCTGACTTCACCTCCTTCCTTCCCATTCCCTCCCCCTCACCCATCCGTACTTGTGAACCCCTCCACCAACAATGTGCCTGGCCATTTACTCAATAATAATTGAGCTGTCTGAGAATCAAACAGCAGATTGATTCCTGAGGACAAGAGATTCCAAAAGCATTGCTGCTGCACCGGGTAGTGAGCAAGACTAATGGAATGTTGCTCTATATCCACTGTGTTACAATTAGCCATCGTATATCATTCATCATTAATATGATAATTAAATATACTAAACATGTACCCGTTTAATAATATTTATAACTAACAAATGTATAGGCCAAATAACTTCATTATATTCATAACTAACAAAGGTAAAACCATTCAATTATATTTATAACTAACAAAGGTATAACCAGTTAAATATATTTATAACAAATGTATAACCATTCAATTATATTTATAACTAACAAAGGTATAACCAGTAAAATATATTTATAACTAACAAATGTATAACCATTCAATTATATTTATAACTAACAAAGGTATAACCAGTTAAATTCATTTATAACTAACAAATGTATTACCATTCAATTATATTTATAACTAACAAATGTATAACCATTAAATTATATTTATAACTAACAAAGGTATAACTAGCTAAATATATTTATAACTAACAAATGTATTACCATTCAATATATTTACACTAACAAAGGTATAACTATTCAATTATATTTATATCTAACAAATGTATAACCATTTAAATATATTTATAACTAACAAATGTGTAACCATTTAATTATGCATAAATAATGTAAAACCATATAAAATAGATATTGTCAAAGCTTTTCGACTTGCACTCCACAGGACAAAACCGCAAGCAGATGAAGAAGCACCAAACACTCAATTTACAAAGCTAAAATGTAATTTCCTCAACGTTGATTGGTTGAGAAAAAGAAAGGACGGGATTACCTGATTGGTGGAACCATAGAGCATCATGAATAGTCGACAGAAATGTTGGCAGAAATGAATCACCAAAAAACCAATGGAAACATAATGCTAATTAGCTGAGGGCAAGTAGGGGGAATGGTGGGGGGGGAGGGCGATCAAACAGCTCCAATCAAAACAAACAGGGGGGGGTGACATAGAGATGATATGAATAAGATAAGATTTAGTAGTTTTTTCAGCTTTTTTTGTTTTGTTCTATTGCAAACCAAAAGAAATACATATGTGGATACCAAAATATTTTTTAATTTCAACAATTTTCTGGAAGAATTGGTTCATTATTTGAAAAAAAGTGCAAGGGTGCCAATATTTTTGACCACGACAGTATAACCAGTTAAATATATTTATAACTAACAAATGTATAACCATTCAATTATATTTATAACTAACAAAGGTATAACCAGTTAAACATATTTATAACTAACAAATGTATAACCATTCAATTATATTTATAACTAACAAATGTGTAGCCATTTAATCATATTTATAACTCACAAAAGTATAACCATTCAATTATATTTATAACTAACAAAGGTATAACCAGTTAAATATATTTATAACTAACAAATGTGTAACCATTTAATTATATTTATAACTAACAAATGTGTAACCATTTAATTATATTTATAACTAACAAATGTATCACCATTCAATTATATTTATAGCTAACAAATGTATAACCATTTAAATATATTTATAACTAACAAATGTATAACCATTCAATTATATTTATAACTAACAAAGGTATAACCAGTTAAATTCATTTATAACTAACAAATGTATTACCATTCAATTATATTTATAACTAACAAATGTATAACCATTAAATTATATTTATAACTAACAAAGGTATAACTAGCTAAATATATTTATAACTAACAAATGTATTACCATTCAATATATTTACACTAACAAAGGTATAACTATTCAATTATATTTATATCTAACAAATGTATAACCATTTAAATATATTTATAACTAACAAATGTGTAACCATTTAATTATGCATAAATAATGTAAAACCATATAAAATAGATATTGTCAAAGCTTTTCGACTTGCACTCCACAGGACAAAACCGCAAGCAGATGAAGAAGCACCAAACACTCAATTTACAAAGCTAAAATGTAATTTCCTCAACGTTGATTGGTTGAGAAAAAGAAAGGACGGGATTACCTGATTGGTGGAACCATAGAGCATCATGAATAGTCGACAGAAATGTTGGCAGAAATGAATCACCAAAAAACCAATGGAAACATAATGCTAATTAGCTGAGGGCAAGTAGGGGGAATGGTGGGGGGGGAGGGCGATCAAACAGCTCCAATCAAAACAAACAGGGGGGGGTGACATAGAGATGATATGAATAAGATAAGATTTAGTAGTTTTTTCAGCTTTTTTTGTTTTGTTCTATTGCAAACCAAAAGAAATACATATGTGGATACCAAAATATTTTTTAATTTCAACAATTTTCTGGAAGAATTGGTTCATTATTTGAAAAAAAGTGCAAGGGTGCCAATATTTTTGACCACGACAGTATAACCAGTTAAATATATTTATAACTAACAAATGTATAACCATTCAATTATATTTATAACTAACAAAGGTATAACCAGTTAAACATATTTATAACTAACAAATGTATAACCATTCAATTATATTTATAACTAACAAATGTGTAGCCATTTAATCATATTTATAACTCACAAAAGTATAACCATTCAATTATATTTATAACTAACAAAGGTATAACCAGTTAAATATATTTATAACTAACAAATGTGTAACCATTTAATTATATTTATAACTAACAAATGTGTAACCATTTAATTATATTTATAACTAACAAATGTATCACCATTCAATTATATTTATAGCTAACAAATGTATAACCATTTAAATATATTTATAACTAACAAATGTGTAACCATTTAATTATGCATAAATAATGTAAAACCTTATAAAATAGACATTGTCAAAGCTTTTCTACTTGCACTCCACAGGACAAAACCGCAAGCAGATGAAGAAGAAGCACCAAACACTCAATTTACAGAGCTAAAATGTAATTTCCTCAACGTTGATTGGTTGAGAGAAAGAAAAGACGGGATTACCTGATTGGTGGAACCATAGAGCATCATGAATAGTCGGCAGAAATGAATCACCAAAAAACCAATGGAAACATAATGCTAATTAGCTGAGGGCTAGTAGGGGGAATGGTATAGGGGTGGGGGAGGGGTATCAAACAGCTCCAATCAAAACAAACAGGGGGGGGGGGACAAAGAGATGATGTGAATAAGATAAGATTGAGTCGTTTTTTTCAGCTTTTTTTGTTTTGTTCTACTGCAAACCAAAAGAAATACATATGTGGATGCCAAAAATATATTTTTTAATTTCAACATTTTTCTGGAAGAATTGGTTCATTATTTGAAAAGAGTGCAAAGGTGCCAATATTTTTGATAACGACAGTATAACCATTTAAATGTATTTATAATGAACAAACATACAATCATTTAAATATATTTATAATGAAATATATCGATAAGTAATGATCGAAGGTTGGGAATTAAATTACATCCACACAATCCATAATACGTACTCCAACCATTCGGTGTACCATACGACTCAACAATTTGGCCGGCAACCAAGGTTAACCGTGCCTCCATTAACCTTTGTCAAGAGAAAATTTTCTGTTAACCTTCTCCCAGATATATCAAGGGTGGGCCTAATCAGTTGATCAATCATTTTGCTCTATTTATAAATAAATAAAAAATGTATAACCATTTCATTATATTGTTACGAATTTGGAATTCAATTGCACACAACATACAGGTTCCCTCAGTCAGCTATGTCGATAAGGCCAAAAAAAAAAAAAATGTTGCATTGGCGTAACGGGTCACTGAAAAATAGGGTAAGTCGGTCGGGATCTTTTTTTTTTTTTTTTTTCCTAAGAAATCCCTCCCAAAATCTCCCCCGGCTCGAGTACCACCCTTTTTGGCGGCGGGTTCTGTCCGAAACACTTCCGGGTTTTTGCGATCGCGATCGCAATCAACAAGATACTTGAAAACGATAGCAAAACAACAAAAATAGCAATAAAATAGGGTCGGCAAAATTTTTCGTTTTTTTTTTTTTTTTGCTATCTAGCAAAAAAACAAAAAAAAAACGTAGGGTCGGCGGAATTTTTAGGGTCGGGCGGGTTACGCCAATGCAACATTTTTTTTTTTTTGGCCTAAGCGCATGTTCCCTAGGTAGCTCACCTTCCATTGTTTAAATGTTTTGAAATTGATTAGATGCGCTGCGGATCGATTTAATAGTTAGGGAGCGAACAATGGAGACGTCCCTCCCCCTCTTCTGCGAAGAGGAAGAAGAACCCTGCGGTGACGTCAACAACTCCCTCCCACCCGTGGTTGAGCGGGGGGGGGGATCACGAGGGCATGAGTCACGCCGGGTGCGGGGGAGGTGTGCAAAGGATAAAGCGGACATCTTTTCTTTGTTCGAAAAGTGTTCGTGTGGGAGTCCCGTGGTAGGGCTGAGTTTGTGGGCTGAGTTCGTGGGAGTCCTATGGTAGGGCTGAGTTCGTGGGAGTCCCGTGGCAGAGTTCGTGAAGAGTCCCGTTCTGAGTCCCATGTGCAGAGTTCGTGTGCTGAGTCCCGTGGGAGGAGTAAGCTTTTTTCTTCGGAGAGAGCAGTCGTTCAGCCATCGGGTCCTGCTCGGCTTGCTTGGCTTGAGGCCTTCGGAAGCTTTTTGCTTCGGCTGGCTCAGTGAGCTTCGGCTGCTGCTTTGTTTTGGAAGGAACTTGAGCCAGTTGTTCGGCTCGAGCTGCGAGTGGAGGCTTCTTCCTCGTCTTCCTCTTCCTCTTGGTTCGTGGAGCTTTTCGTTCTCCATTTTGTTTCCTGGCGTGGTGCGACGCGTCGGCCTCTTCTTGGAGTTGGTTGCTCGGGGAAGCGACGCATCGACAGGAAGGATCGGCGCCTCATCTCACCGGCATGTGTTGAGAAGCGCGGGAGGATTCGCGGGAGCTCGGGAAGGAATGCGGCTCATGGCGATTTGGATCCAGCTCGCTCTAGCTGGAGCCCGGGTCTGGACAAGTTGATGACCACACGAGGTGGAAAGGTTCGAATCAAGCTCTGAGTTCCAGCTCACCTGTCCTCCGAGCTGGAACTCGTGATTAAAGGCCTCAACCACCGTTTCGTGTGTGTGTGTGTGTGTGTGTGTGTGTGTGCGTGCGCGTACGTGTGTCCGTGGGCCCGTCTAATAAGTAGGAACTGCTGTTAAGTGTAAATGACTGTACATAATAAGTAGACGGTTGTAGTTCTTTTGTCGTGCTTTTGTTGCTTGTATAATTGCATACGTGTTTTGCCTTATTTAATTGCATACGAGTTTCATTATAATAAATGTCCTTGTGTGAATGTAAACCTGCTCGTTGCGTCCATTCCCTCATTGACTGAACATTTTGTGTGTTGGGAGTTAGAAAGCCGTTGGTTTGCCGTAATAGGGGGACATTTGGACCGACGGTTCTCGGCGATTACGCCGCTCGGAATCGCGCACGGACAAGCTCGCCTCGGCGGTTTGTTCCGTACGAGTTCCGTCGAGGGTGGAATACCCCGGTAGTTGGATCACGTGGGTATTTAGGTACATTGAAGATTGGCAATCGATCCTACCCCACGTGATCTGCCCATTGGCGTATTTCGGTTCTTGTACAAGGACCCGTCGCTCGGAGTTATCCGGGCGGCGATCTATATTCCGGGCGATCGGTCGGGCCGACTCGACTTGCGGCTCCGTTCAGAGCGGTCGGTTGGTGGCTGACCCCCGGCCTGTAACAATATTTATAATTAACATATGTATAACATTTAAATACATTTATAATGAACAAATATACAACCATTTAAATTTATTTATAGCAAACAAAATATAACACCATTTAATTATAACAAGCAAACATATAACTGTTTAATTACATTCTTAACTACAACAGCACTCGGAAAAGTGCAAACCTCTGCCAGACTGAACAGTTTACGATTTGTATCCCTCTGATGGGCTGGATCTGAATCTGGACCTTCAACAAAATCCAATCTGCCTGTTCTCATCACCTACCCAACTCATACACCTAGTTTTGTCACAACTTGTCCATAACTTTTTGAGATATTCTGCTATACATAGTTTTTGGCCCCATCTCTCAATGGTGAAGAATCAATTCAAAATGAAAAACAATTCCCTAATCCGGATCCGGACCTTCACCAAAATCTAATTAATTAATCCTTGTCACACACCCAACATGTCCACCAAATTCCGCCTCAATCCATCCACAACTTTTTGAGATATCCTGCGTACAGACAAATAAACAGACAGCGATACTGAGGAGGGTACGATTCTGAAGAGGGAAGCAGAGGCCTTATCACGGGGCCTCAGAGATCATCTCTTCGTGTGGTCGAGGAAGGTGGATGATTGTTGTGAGCGAATCTGTTGCAAGAGAGAACATTCGGCATATTCGTTCATGAGAAGAAGCCGCATGGTGGTTGGTGAGCCCTGGTGTTGAATACCGCCTCATGAATTACCTCACGTACGTTTCCCCCCAGAAAGCGGCTCGGCACCATTTTGGGCACATCTTCCCACGCAGGACAAAGTGGCTTGACCCCTAAGTTCATAAAAGATCATCTCTGGACAGAGCTGAGTGCCAGAATAAAGGGAGGATTTTCTTTTATTTTGTTTTCCCCTTGTCTGTATTAAAGTCCATGTGTATGGGCGCCTCGACTTTAAACTTTAATATACCTCACGTTCTAATATTACATTTTGAATTATTACCCTTGTAAATATTTGATCTATTTTCATTAAATCCCTGTGTTTATTTTTATTTTTGCTTGTGTCCATGTATGTGTTGTGGGTTTGAGTATAAATTCCTTGTGCTGTGCTTCCATCTGCTCCATCCATGCCGCAATTCCCCTCCCGCGCACGCCACAATCTCTGAGGATCACATATTCGCATCGAAGGAAAACTGCTCGGCGATCCAGCTTGGTCGGTGTTAACCGCCTGTCCACCGCAATTGGGTCAGGGGAATTAACCAAACCAGCCATGGCCCTGACAATATGTATAGCTAAGAAATGTATAATCATTTAAATATATTTATAATGAACAAATGTATAACCATGTAAATGTTTTTAGATCCTCGTGGAGGATCTCCAAGTCTTACTCACGTTGTTGTTCTTCATCTTCTTCTTGTGGACTTTTTTGTTTCACAGCCTACAGTTTTCATCGAAACTTCCTGAAACTCGGCGTATATATGTAAAAAAATACCCTGCGCAGACAGTAACGATCTTCGATTTTGAAAATTCCTCCGAGAAAAAAAGTTATGCCGTCAAAATATCTCCGCTAATGGAAATCGCCTAAAAAAATTATGTCCAAAACTAGGCAAGCTTTTTGAATTCTGTTTGCGGGAATCCATCAGGGCATTAGCAGAGATGAATTACTGCACATATAATACATCACTATGACGTCATATCAATTTTTATGACGTTATTCCTATATTTTGACATTTTTTGTTTCACAACCCAGAGTTTTCATCGGATTTTTGTGAAACTTGCCATGTATATGCAGAAAGCCCACGCACAGGCAGTAACCATCTCTGATTTTGGAAATTCTTCCGAGAAAAAAAGTTGACGTCATAATATCGCCGCTAATGGAAATCGCCTGTACCATTATCTCCGAAACTTGGCAAGCTGTTTGAATTTTGTTTGCGGGAATCAAGCCCGGCATTAGCACAGATAATTTATCGCAAACCTGATACATCACAATGACGTCATATTCGTTTTAATGATGTCATCATGAAGAGAATGAGGATCTTAGCTCATTTGAGCTTGTTCATGAACAAAGGTTTAAACCATTTAATTATACTTTCACTGACAAATATACAACCATTTAAATATACTTAAAACTAAAACATACAACCATTTAAATATAATTAAACTAACAAAGGGAACATCATCTCCATTATAATACCAAGCTTGCACACTAAAAACTCAGCTCGCCGTCACACGAACCCTATGAAATTGCTGTTGCACTTTGCGGACATGCGGACAATGTTTGGGAAGTCTTGACGTTCCATAGTACCACTTGCATTTTGCACAATGCGTATTTTTGTCATTCCCCGTGTTCGGTCTGTCGTCTGCTACCAGCTATGTTGTACTGCTATCCCGTGCATGTGCACAGGTATCGCTCGTATAAATACATTTCCAACTTACAAAAATATACTCCCTCCTCCGGAATGACACACTCCCTCCTCCTGAATGACACACTCACTCCTCCTCCGGTATACTCCTGGTTATTTCCTCCTTCTCCCCTGATGGAGACCTTCTCCCCCCTCTGGGGTGCTGCTCCTGCCTCACACCGAGCTCGACTTCACGCTGTGGTTACCAAGGCTTTTAGGATCATTGGTATCTCCCACGATGAAGCTGAGTCTTTGGGTCTCTCACTCTCTCACCGGTTGCAGGTCGGTGGAACTTCTATCTTCTCCCATCTCATCTCCAGCCTTTCCACCCCTACTCTGTCTGAGTAGGCCCCCCCCCACCCCCCTTCTGTATTTCCTGAGAGCGCTCAAGCTCCTTCTGGTGAAACTGCCCAAATCAAGAATCACTGCTCACATTCATCCTTTCATTCCTATTTTTCCCCTCTTCTGGAACAAACTCCCACACTCTCTTCAATCCCACTCCTCCATCCAGGTCTTCAAAACAGCTGTTCACAACCATCTCATGTCTTCCCCCATCCACAATCTTTATCTTTACTACCCCCGTGAATCCACCCCAAATCCACCTCCTTTAAATTCCCCGTTTACCTTCCTGAAAGTCCCTGCAGTACCATTTTGTTTACCTCGGGTACCCTGACCTGTCCCTCTCCCTTCCACAGATCTCCAATTGTAGGTTACCCACTATTTTGTGCTTCCCTCTCCCATCCCTCTTGTCTCCTGCCTTGTTATACGTTTCTTTGTAATAGCTCTGACACGCGCCTCGACAAGTGCAACAATTTTTTTTTTTAATCCTTTCTTCTCAGAAACTACACATGCAATTTTGATGTAAATTGACCACAACCTTTATCCCCCGTGATGTAACAAAGTTTTTTCACGGCATTAAAAAGAAATCGGAGTCTGAGGGGCTCGACAGAGTGAGTTTACGGGAGGGTTGCCCCCCAAAAAGAGGTATTTGCTTTCTTCTCTGAAACTACACGCACAATGCCGATGAAACTTGACGCCAACCTTCAAAACCCATGATGTACCAAAGTTAGATCACATTAAAGAAAAAAAATTGGGTCTTTGGGCGTGTACAGGGTGTTGCCCCCCAAATTAGTATTTGCTTTGTTCTCCGAAACCACAACCCAATTTTGATGAAACTTGACCACAGTCTTCATCACTCGTGATATGCCAAAGTTTGTTCACACCATTGAGAAAATAAAAGAAAAGAAAAATCGGGGTCTGAGGGGGGTTTACGGGGTGGTTGCCCCCCAAAAATAGGTATTTGCCCACTTCTCCGGAACTACACACACAATTCCGATGAAACTTGATCCAGATCCAGCCCATTAATGGTCTACAAAACAAACTTCAGCCTGGTGAAGGTATGTGCTCCAAGTGCCGTTCTAGTTTTTAACCAAATCAAGTTGTGAGCAATAGGTTAAATTACATCCTTCTGGTCAGTTTCTGTTTTTAAAAATAATTTGGCATGTGATAAATAAATAATGCTCCAATTATTAAATGACAGCTCTGTTAAAGAATCTTTTTCTAAGAGATGTTCTTTTGTAGTGCCTCTGTGGTTATTTTTCAAATTTTCAGTTGTATTTAATCCACAAGTAAAACCATTACAGGAAATATGCTAATAATGGTTAAAACATACAAAATTACAACATGGCTGATTTGGGATAATGTTTCTATCTTATCAAATGTTTGTCCAGCAGGATGATGCAAAGGGAGCTGAAAGGCACTTCCCTTTGAGCTGCATGGTCTCGGTTCAATTTCCGACCCAGGTACAAACTGCCAAATTGGTGTTTCACAGGCATATTGCACTGCATCACAGAGTGCATTATTACCTCCACCACCGAAGGTGAAGGAGGTTATGTTTTCACCCCTCTCTGTCTGTTTGTTTGTTTGTCTGTGTGCAGGATATCTCAAAAAGTTGTGGATGTATCCGGATGAAATTTGGTGGGCAGGTTCGGTGTGCGACAAGGACGAACTGATTAGATATTGGTGAAGACCAAAAAAATCCGGTTACTATAATTTTTTAAGTGATTCTTCACCATTGGGAGATAGGGCCGTAAATGATATATAGCACGATATCTCAAAAAGTTGTGTACGGATTCGAATGAAACTTGGTGGAAAGGTTGGGTACGTGACCACGACAAACATTTTAAATTTTGGTGAGGATCCGAATCTGGATCTGGATAAGGGAGTTATTAAATTTTGAAAGTGATTCTTCATCATTGACAGATTGGGCCAAAAACGATATAGACCATGATATTTCAAAAATGTAATGGGCCCGATATGTTCTCGTGGATCAGGCATTACGTGGCAGAGGTAGGCGCTTTACCAAGTGCCCTTCTCATATTTCAGATGGATTGTGGGGGGGGGAGAATTTGGGAGGGAAGGGTAGGGAGGGGGGATCTTGCTATTTCTGAGAGAAGTATCTTGTTTCATGATAATGAAATAGTTATCAAATATAGTATTTGTAATTCAACTTTGGTAACAACATCCTTCACCGGGTGTCCCGTCTGCCAATATTAACTGGCGGATTTTAAATATCCCATCGTGCCTTATATGAAGAGTACACAACGTATCACCAGTACACTGAACAAAGTGCAGATTCCTTCCTAAACCAAGGACAGCAAGTGGTCTTAAAAACTCGGATATTCCTCGACACCATGTTGTCCTGATTGTTATCTCAGAGTGCAGTTGCTTCACTGGAAGCACCTCCTACAATACCATCAAATTCATGTGCCCGGGTGTTCACATGCACACCATCTACTGTTTGAAAATAAAATATTGGAGACAATGATGTCGAGTGTGATCCAAGCCAACCAGAGTGCACCACATTGTAACAGTTACTCTGAGATGTGAGCAAGAGAAGCTGGGATTAGAACATGTCAATGAACACGTTCTCAAGCCTAAATTATGCAGTATTCTATTTGTATTTACAAGTGAAAGCTTTTGATAAGATTATCTTGCACTCAGCTTCAAGTTGATGACCCCAAAGGGAAAAACAACTGCCGTTGGATAATTTGTTTTTTTTATGATTATATGTGCTAAATTAATCCACCCCTAGGTGGAGTGTGAGGCACTTCCTGGTTATTTGAAATGGGAATAACAGGAGAGTTTGTGATGGAAATGGCTGCAGTTGCTTTTATCTTTGAGGAAAGGCAGTTGATGTTACAAAAGGCAATTCTCTGTACGATTTATGCTCGAGAGACTTATTTCTCCACATATTCTAACTTCGGAAACTCTCGCTCACTTCCTCGGGTAACCTTTGATGTGACATCATTTTCTGATTGCATATAATATATCTGAAAGTAATATAATGCACTTTGGAATACCCTTAAATTGGAGTATATGATAATGATTCTGATATTATATAACATGTTTTTCACAGCCAAAGACTTACAAAGGCAAGGAAAGGGGGGGGAGGGGTGGTCCTAATTTTGGGTGCTGCCTTTACAGTGAACTACAATAAAGTTGCATTTACATATCAATGGCAGTTTTTCATTAACACTCACACTTGTACATTTAGGCCTCAGTCACATTTGCCACGGCGGCCGTGGGGTCTCCAAAATCTATGGCCACTAGCAATTATACGGCGGCCGCAGTATTTCCACGGTCACACAATGTAGCAGTCACATATGTTTTTATTTTTCGGGGAGCCACACGGCGTATTTACAAATTGTGGAGACTGAAAACGTGGGGGTGCCGTACGGTCTTTGATTTGATGTCGCACGGTGACCTTAGGGCGTTCCTGCGGCGGCCATAGAATATTCAAGGCAGACGCAAATGCCCGCAAGGTGACCGCAGGGGGCCCTAAGGCGAATGTGCGGCAAGACGGATGGTAACGAGTGGGTTTTTTTTTTAAACCAGTTTTTTTGTTTCGGCTTGTCGAATTGCTACAACGAACATAGAAATGAAAAAAAAAAAAGTTATAACTCCGTGCTATAATTCCACGGCGACCCTACGGCCTGTAAAATATTGCCAAACGGCGTAGGGCCACCCTAGAAACTCTGCGGCCACCGCATGTTTCTGTCAATTCAGAGGGCATACGGCCGCCGTAGAGCAAATGTGACTTAGACCTTAGATGTCCACGTCGTTTCACAAACACATAACACAAACATATTGTCACGGCCGGTTAGGTTCATTCCCTCGACCCAATTGTGGTGGATGGGCGGTTATCACCGACTATGCTGGATCGCCGAGCGGTTTTCCTGAGAGGCAAGCACATGATCCTCAGAGATTGTGGCACACGCAGGATTGTGGCGAATTGCGGCATGGACGGAGCAGATGGATTCACAGCACCAAGAGGTTTATACTCGAACCCACGACAGATACACGGACACCAGCAACTTAAAATAAACACGGGGATTTAATGAAAATACTGTAGTTCAAATATTTACAGGGGTAATAAGTCAAAATGTAACAATGAAACGTGAGATAAATTAAAGCCTAAAGTCGAGGCGCCTCGACACATGATCTTTAAGACAGACAAGGAGAAAACAAAATAACAGAAAATCCTCCCTTTATTCTGGCACTTGGCTTTGTCCAGAGATGGTCTTTATTGAACTTTGGGGTCGAGCTGCTTTGTCCTGCGCGGGAAGATGCGCCCAAAATGGCACCGAGCCCCTCTCTGTGCGGGAAATATACGTGAGGTAATTTGTGAGGCGGTATTCAACGACAGGGCTCACCAACCACCATGCGGCTTCTTCTCATGAATGAATATCAGAATCTTGCTCTGTTACATGAGGTCTGCTCACAACAATCGCACACCTTTCTCCTTGATCACACAATGGGATAACAATGAGTTCGCTGAGAGGTGCACTCCTCTTCCTCTCTTTCTCATCATCATACAACTTCGCGGCTCAGTCGAAAAGGAATGGTTCGCATCTTGTCCAGCACCCTGCAAATTCACCGGCATGAACATGAGAATCGCGCAGGCATTTTGTCATGCCGAGAGGAGAGCAAAAACGAGATCCTCCGTCTCAGCCATGTTCCTCCCTCAACTACTGTCCCGAACCTCACTTTCCTTCTCCCAGCTCTCTGACGTCACCCCCGTTAATCATCCACTCTGGGGGCATCATTTCGCCAGCCATCACCCCGGGAGCCAGGGCCTTCTTGCATGTGTGGATGTGCCGCTCGGTTTTAGTTGTTTTAAGGATGTGATTCCCCTTTATTGTCAGTCTAAGAGTACAAAAGCATAGGGAAAAGGTCACAGGGGCAATTAGACGCTAAGGAAATTGGCCTTAATCCCCATCTACTTAACACAGCACCACCACCCATGTGGTGACAAGTAACACTTAAGCTCACAGTTTTTCTACTTAATTTACATCGAGATGCCTCCTATACATCCATGGACCAAGCAACTCTGTACAATCCTAACTTTCCTATGAAATTCCTCCATCTACCCCCAGAGCTGTAACAATATACACGTTTCGTCTTGATAGTAATAAATAACTATACATTAATGAATTATATTACGTAGCGTGCCATTGTGCTGCAATGACTAAATGCAACTATCTGTACTTTTCCATTTTACCCTTTTTTACGTCACGGGTAAAAAAAATCTACATTTTACATTCATCCATTTTACCATTGCTAATGACAGCACAAAATTGGACTCTGTGGCTTTCGGGTTTTCCCGTGCTTGAGAGGAGCAGCGGCGGCCTCATATGCAGTGCAAATTACAGAGTCTATCATTTTGGGCACAACTCTGATCCTTCTTGTGCCACACGTCGTTACCACCATCCTACGAAAAGCAAAAACGCAACACTTGGCGGCCTCACGTGCAACTGCATATGAACTTGTGTTGAAGGCTGCACCGAAAATCACAATTCAGCGATGTCCTCCTCTAAACCCCGCCTCTCTCCAGCCTACAGCCAAAGACGGAGAACCACATGACTGCGAGGAGGTAGTGACATCCATTTTTCCTCATCCTGACCTGAGAGACACCCCACTTTAAAATTCTAATTTGATATATGATGAAGGGTCATCTTCACATGCAAGTGATGGCTCATTGCTGTCAGGCTATGCCATTTGTACTGATTTTAAAGAAGTAGAAAGTGGAAAATTACCTTGAAATTGCTCAGCCCAGCAGGTGGAGGCCTTCACCCTCACACAAGTTTGTTGCTTATTGCAGGGATGAACTGTCACTGTCTATACTGATTACCACTATGCGTATGGCATTGTTTACGATTTCGGCACCCTCTGGCGCGAACCTGGGTTCCTAACTTCTTCTGGCGCTCCTGTAAAAGAATGATTATCTTATTGCCAACCTAATTAAAGCTATCTTGCTATGTTTCGCTATTGCCGTAATTAAATGTGATGCTCATACTGGCAGTTCTGATGATGTTTCAAAAGGAAACTCTAAAGCAGATGAAGCTGCTAAAGCTGCAGCCATTTCTCTTGATGCCTTCTTGGTCTCCCAATATATTCCCACACCCTCTGTTCATGCTCCTTCCCAGGATGATGTGGCTGCTTTGCAAGAGGCTGTAAATGCTAGGGGAAGGGAAGTATGGGTAGCGTCTGGATGTAAGTATGATAATGATTCTAAGCTGTGGATATCTCATGACGGCCGCATGTTGGCTCCACAAATTCTCTTACCATAGCTTGCTCGTCTGGCGCATGGTGCTAGCCATATGAGAAAAGGGGGGGATTACTCATTAATTTTGACATACTGGTATGCCCCCGAGTTTGCTTCAATAGTTGAATGGTATTGCAAAACTTGCCAAATTTGCCAGATATATAATCCAGGAAAAGGACCAAAAATTGTTCTTGCAGCACTCCCACCTCCAATGGGCCCCTTTGCACGTATGCAGATGGATTTTGTCCAAATACCAAAGTGTTATCGATATGTTCTCAAAATGTGTAAAAGCATATCCATGTAGGAAGGTAGATGCAACCACCGTGGCTAAAAGGCTAATGAAAGACTTCACATGCAGATTTGGCATACCTTGGAAGCTTTCAAGTGATCAGGGAACTCATTTTATGGGACAAATAGTCCAGGAATTGTGTAAAGCCCTGCAGGTAAAGCAACACTTCCTTTGTCCTTATCATCCACAATCGGCTAGAGCTGTGGAAAGGCAAAATGGGATTCTCAAAAATAAACCAGCAAAGATCTGCAGTCAGACAGGTCTAAAATGGCCAGATGCTTTATCCATAGCTTTGAGGGCAATGCGATCAACCCCAAATAGAAAAACTGGCCTCTCCCCACATGACATCCTAATGGATTTCCCGATGAGATTATCACTCTCAGCCCCGATAACTGTAAAGGAAATGGACATCCATCAGATGGACCAGACTATGCTTGCATTTTGAATTGCTCGAACAAATGTTGTCAAGACTTTTCATTTACAGGTAAAAGAAGCATTGCCAGAGCACGATGCCGCTGATTGCCACAATTTCAAACCTGGTGACTTTGTCTCAATAAAATCCCACAAAAGAACGAACGCTCTCCAGCCAAGGAGAATGGGACCTCACCAAGTTTTGCTGATTTCTCACACAGCGGTAAAATTCCAAGGCAAAGCTACATGGATCCACTTCTCCCAGTGCAAGAAAGCCTACAGCAGAAAGAGTCCCCATGAAGGGCCCTGAACTACAGTCCTACACTTGCTTGGGTCTTGTTTTTTTGCCACATGTGGTGCTATTGGCTTTGTCTTAGTTATGTTGCTAAATGGAGGGGTTTACCCCCATTCAGCAGAAATAATAGTCTTGTACTATGAGTCTTAAACCAGATGAGAAGCACACAGATCTACGAACTGTTGGATGTGCTGTCACGCACATCTATTCATATATACCTCGCAAAACACACAAGCACCAACACCCACACTTGCACACCGTTGTCACTCACACTCACTAGCCACATAGATATAGATATAAGAGACAGCTACCTGTTAACAAGGAAGTACATTTACATCCAGATGGCTTATATGGGATTAATACATACTTCACCATCTCTCTACAACATACCAGGAACATGAAAAAAAGAGTTGCTGGGTTTTCACCCATGTCCCTTACTCGACACGAAGTGGTGTGCTACTTTATGTACTCCCATTTAACGAGGCGAATACTTGTGGTTTCCTCATGACAAATGAGACAATGGGAAGTTAGAACTTTGAAAGATATTGATGTGATGGTGATGCAAAGGAAGTGGAGTGAAGGTGGATATAATTGCCCCAACTTTGCAAACTGGTATTACCCTCCTTGCAACCTCAATAAGCAACCTCTACACTTTGTAGTTGTGGGCAAGGTTCAGAGGCTTGCCTGTCGAGACCTCAAAATATGCTCATTCCTCACTGGTACTTTGGAAACTCCAACTATCAATATTATGTAACAATGAGGAGGCATTGGGAAGTCTGACCATTGCTGGATTACCAGGATATCAAAATGTCCTGCTAAATATTATGAATTCCCACCTTACTAGACAACAAGCAACTTTGAATAACACGTATTTCATATGTGGGTATAGAGCGTATCCCTAGCTTCCTGAAATTTGGTCAGGTTCCTGTTATTTAAGTTATGTAGTTCCTCACATAGGTTTACTTACCCATTCTCCATTTAAAACACCAAGCCAGAGAAAAGAACCATTACCAAAACACAGGGAAGGATGCCAGAGAACTCATCAACATGGCAGCCTCACTGGAGAAGCTTGCCAATGAAACCTCTGATGGCCTGACTGATGTGAACACTGAAATGGTTGCTCTTCGAAAAGTGACTCTGCAGAATCACATTGCCCTGGACTTGCTGCTCAGAGCACAGTGGGGAACATGCACAGTCATAGGATCTGAATATTGCACCGACATCCCAGACAACTCAGAACACATCAAAATGTGGCAGCAAAGATCAAAGAAGAAGGAGCAAAGTTCCATGACTACAATCCTGACAATCTCAGATTAATGGCCTGGCTAAAAGGGTTTTTTGGGAGATGGGGTACAAGATTATTGGAGTACATTCTTATTGCACTCATGCTTATAGTTGCTGCGATGGTTATTATGAAATGTAGCCTTCCCCCGCAGTTGCCAATGTTGAAGAAGAATTTGGAGAGCTATGTAAAATTACAACCAAAGAAATGTTGTCCAAAGAAGGACAAAAGGGGGAAATGTAGAAGTAATTTTGGTCATCAACATCCATGCGTGCACGCACATGTGCACGCACACACACACACACACACACACACACACACACACACACACACACACACACACACACACACACACACACACACACACACGCACGCACGCACGCACACACGCACACACGCGCACAAACACACACACACACATTCACATGCTCATACTTGCACATACAGTGCCTATAGAAAGTCTATACCCCCTTTCAAATTTTTCACCTTTTGTTGCCTCATAGCCTGGAATATAATTATCATTATATCACACTTTTTCCACCTTTATTTACACATCGTAAACCACAACTTCCAAGTGAATACAAATTCTACAAATTTCAGAAAATTAATTGCAAATACAAACGAGACTATCTTGATTGGATGTGTCTCTTCTTCTTCTTCTTCTTCTTCTTCTTCTTTCGGCTGCTCCCGTTAGGGGTCGCCACAGCGGATCATCCATATGATCCGCATAGTGATTTGGCTTAGTTTCTACGCCGGATGCCCTTCCTGACGCAACCCTTGTCGCCTCTTACGACACAGGGATATGGTACACCTATTTTTACCCGGGGCATACACCGGGCCCAGTATACTGGTACTCGCTTCGCCGACCTCGGAAGGATGACAGGCTGAGTCAACCTCCTGGTGAATTAATTCAGTGGCCCAACGGGACTTGAACTCAGGACCTTTTGGATCCCAAGCCGCTGCCCTAACCACTGCGCCAACACCAGGCGAAACTATCCCCCTTATAATAGCAATTGTAAATTAGCTGTGTAACCGATCACCTTCAAAATTACACACCAAGTTAATTGGCCTCCACCTGTGTTAAATTGTAGTGATTACGATTATTTCAGAATAAAATCAGCTGTTCCTGTAGGTTTCCTCTGCTGGGTAGTGCATTTCATGGCAAAGCCTTAACCATGAACACCAAGGAGCTTTCAAAAGACCTATGGGATAAAGTTGTGGAAGGCACAGATCAAGGTCTGGGGATAAAAATATTTAAAAGGCCTTGAATATTCCTTGGAGCACAGTCAAGACATCATTCAGAAATGGAAGACATGTTTTTTTAGATCCTCGTGGAGGATCTCTAAGTCTTACTCACGTTGTTGTTCTTGTGGACTTTTTTGTTTCACAGCCTACAGTTTTCATCGAAACTTCCTGAAACTTGGCATATATATGTAAAAATACCCTGCGCAGACAGTAACCATCTCCGATTTTGAAAATTCCTCCAAGAAAAAAGTTATGACGTCAAAATATCTCCGCTAATGGAAATCGCCTAAAAATTATCTCCGAAACTAGGCAATCTTTTTGAATTCTTTTTGCGGGAATCGAACAGGGCATTAGCAGAGATGAATTACCGCACATATGATACATCACCATGACATCATATTAATTTTTATGACGTCATTCCTATTTTTGACATTTTTTGTTTTGCAGCCTACAGTTTTCATCGAAACTTCCTGAAACTTGGCATATGTATGTAAAAATACCTTGCCCAGACAGTAACCATCTCCGATTTTGAAAATTCCTCCCAGAAAAAAAAAGTTATGACGTCAAAATATCTCCGCTAATGGAAATCGCCTAAAAATTATCTCCGAAACAAGGCAAGCTTTTTTGAATTCTGTTTGCGGGAATCGAACAGGGCATTAGCAGAGATGAATTACCGCACATATGATACATCACTATGACGTCATATTAATTTTTATGACGTCATTCCTATTTTTTGACATTTTTTGTTTCACAACCCAGAGTTTTCATCAGATCTTCGTGAAACTTGCCATGTATCTGCAGAAAGCCCACGCGCAGTCAGTAACCATCTCCGATTTTGGAAATTCTTCCGAGAAAAAAGTTGACGTCATAATATCGCCACTAATGGAAATCGCCTATACCATTATCTCCGAAACTAGGCAAGCTGTTTGAATTTTGTTTGCGGGAATCAAGCCGGGCATTAGCACAGATAATTTATCGCAAACCTGATACATCACAATGACGTCATATTCGTTTTTATGACGTCATCATCAAGAGGACAAGGATCTTAGCTCATTTGAGCTTGTTCACTTATGGAAGCCTTCCATAAGCCTTCCCATATAACAATTCTTCACATTGCTTTTTCCCGTGGCAGTCCATTGTTCGCAGATGTGGGTTAAGAGGAAAAATGGAAAAGTACAGATAGTTGCATTTAGTCGCTGCAGCCCTGGCACGCGATGTAATATAAATCATTAATATGTCGCAATTTTTTATCATCAAGAGTGTACATGTATATGTTTGTGATATGTATATTCCATTCAGAAATGGAATGCTTATGGTATATAGACCCTGCCAAGATCAGGCTGCCCCTCTAAACTGGCTGACCAAGCAAGGAGGAGACTGATCAGAGAGGACACCAAGAAGCCAACGGCAACTTTGAAAGTGCTACAGACATTTAAAGCAAAGACTGGTCACTGTGTGCATGTGAAAACAATACCTCAAGCATTCTACAAGTCCGGCTTGTATGGTGGGGTGGCAAGAAGGAAGCCATTAGTCACAAAAAGCCCACCTAGAGTCCCGTTTGGGAATGAAAAAAACCACTCCAGAGATTCTGAAGCTACGTGGCAAAAAGTTTTGTGGTCTGACGAAACCAAGAATGAACACTTTGGCCTAAATGCAAAATCATATGTTTGGCACAAACACAACACAGCACATCACCCAAAGAATGCCATCCTTACTGTGAAGCATGATGGAGCGAAAATCATGTGATGGGGATGTTTCTCATCAGCAGGGACTGTGGCACTTGTCAGGATGAAAGGTTAAATGGATGGAGCAGAATACAAAAAATCCCAGGGGGAAACCTGCTGTCCTCCGCAAGAAAGCTGAAATTGGGACAGAAGTTCATCTTTGACCATGCAACGACACGAAGCACACAGCCAAACCTACACTGGAGTGACTAAGGAACAAAAAGATAAATGTCCTTGAGTGGCCCAGTGTGAGCCCTGACCTAAATCCAATCGAAAATGTGTGACATGACTTGAAGATTGCTGTCCATCAAAGCTCCCCACGCAACTTGACTGAACTTGAACAGTATTGTGCAGAAGAATGGGCAAATATTGCCCAATCAAGGTTGGTAGAAACCTATCCCAACAGACTCACAGCTGGAATTGCTGTCAAAGATGCTTCCACCAAGTATTAACTCAGGGGGGATGGACAGTTATTCAACCAAGATGGTTGCTATTCGAAAAGTGACTCTGCAGAATCACAATGCCCTGGACTTGCTGCTCGGAGCACAGTGGGGAATATGCACGGTCATAGGATCTGAATATTGCACCGACATCCCTTCCCTGCTCTGCTGGCGTGACGGTTGTTAAAGACCTACGACCATTACAATATATACTGTTATGGATATGGTTTAGTAGTAATTGGGTTTAGTGGTAATTGGGCTTAGTATATAATAGTTATTTCCAGAGTACATGATGAGCATAAATGTATGACAAGCAGTGTTGAGTTTGATCTAGTAAATGTTCCCTTCCTCTTCCCTCCCAGCCTGTTTTTGTTTGCACACCCATATCCCCACCTTGGTCTTTATTGTGGTTTTCCCCATTATAATCTGTCCATATGTGTAATCTGTCATTATTTCATTAACAGCACCGAGGACGTGGCCAAGTGGGGTGATTCCATCACACGTCCCCAACAGGACTGATGTGTGATATGAAAATTACCAGCCTCCCGGGCCAATGAGCGCAAGGCCAACAAACCAGGGCGCCACCCCAGAGGAGCTTTGTAGAATGAGTATGCGCGTGGCATGATGAACTCTCTATTTCTGACACCCTGATCAATCTTTGCTCCCGGTTCTCATCCTCCTCCCATTCATGCTCACCAAGGGTTGGTTCCGTTCTGTGGGACGTCTTCTGGTTGCCTGGTTCTCACACTGGGGGTCGCTGGCAATAAGAACAATCAAAACCTCCGGTTGTCTTTGCCTCCGTCAATACTGTGTGACAGACAAGCCCCTCAAGGCGGCGTGCCAGCATGTGTTGGTGCCAAAACAAGGTGCAAGTAAGGTTACTAGTGCCCCAGGTAGTTTATGCCCTGTCTTTCTCCACATCTACGTGTGTGTATGTTTGTTTTGATAACGCATAACAATACTCCATGAGGAGTATAGTGGCATTGTATTGATAGAGTATCGAAGCTTGAGGAAGGTATCACTGGGCACAAAATAAGCAGCTATGATACTGAGAGGCTCCTTTAGCTGGTGGAGAGATGAAGTTTTTACATCTGAGGTTTGAGCTGATATCCAATCTAAGTAAACAGAATACAGGGAATTTCTGCAAAGGTGAAGATTTCTTTGACAGGGTTGGAAAACAGGGTAATCTTGGTATGGCCACAGACAATTGAGTCTTATTTTGGTTGAAAGTAATGAGCCAGTCATTTCCCCAGTTAATCACACTCTCTCGGTCAAGATTGAGAGTGCCAGTGGCCAAGACATGGGAAGGAGGAAACATCCAATGAACACATCTTCAGTTAGTATACAGTGTTGGAGCCATCTGTGGAACTGGTTAACTGTGATAGAAAACAATCAGGCATATCATTGGTATACAACAAGAACAATGTAGGACCCAATGCAGGGCCATAACGTACACCATCAATAATATTATGGACAGGTGACGACTGTCCCTCATGTATATTTGGCAATTTGCAAGGAAGTCAGAAATTGTAGCAGGCAATTTTCCAGAGATGCCATATGATTTTAGCTTGTGGAGGAGCCCCTTGTGCCACACATAGTCAAAATACTTTTCTCGCTCTTCCATGAGCCCAAACGATGTATAAAAAAACTATGTAAACAAAAAAGCCTTTGGTGTTGAGAGCAACAACCCTGGCTTCACCACGATGATCCAAAGCCCTCTTCACATGTACAGTGATTAATGATAGAACATCACCATCACCAATATCCTTGGCTATTGCACACAATCCTGGACGGGTCGCCACTCCGACACAGGATACCAGCAAGCTGGCACTCATTTTGCCAACCTCAGAAGGATGACAGGCAGAGTCAACCCCACTTGATGTTAATTCAGGATCCAAGGATCACAAACCCACCACCCTAACCATTAAGCCCACACCAGATGCATGTATGTATGTGTATATATATATATATATATA
>NC_140967.1:106523138-106528138 GCF_056783735.1 Eptatretus burgeri | reverse complement strand
TATATATACATATACATATATATATATATATATATATATATATATATATACATATATATATATATATATATATACATATATATATATACAGTATATATATATATATATATATATATATATATATATATACAGTATACATATACATGTATATATACAGTACATATATATATATATATATATATATATATATATATATATATATATATATATATATATATATACAGTATACATATACATGTATTTATACAGTACATATATGTATATATATATATATATATATATATATATATATATATATATATATATATATATATATATATATATATATATATATATATATATATATATATATATATTCATAAATATATATATATATATATATATATATATATATATATATATATATATATACATATATATTGTTACGGTTGTGGAAATTCGCATTACACCATAAAAGGCCCTCAGGTGAGACATCTCTGTAAGTACATGTGTAGTTATCCCAAACCCGTTGTATAGAGGGAATTTATGTGATCCATCCGGGCTGCGACGCATTGAGTCGCAATTTATTTCATGCGACGATATTTCATGCGATGCGACGCATCTTTTATTTCAAACAAATAGCATCTCAACAACCATGCCATCCCCACCGCAGCGCTCACCGCACAACAACGACGCCACCTCCGCCACCTACGCTACCACATCATTGCTTCTACAACCATTCACAAACACCACCACCTTCGCCTTTACCTTCACAACTTCATCCCACATCATCGCTTCGATGGCCATTCCCAAACACCACCAGTCAACACCAAACGTCGTGTTCCCGGAGCCGTTCGGCAGTGGAGGCTGAACGCGTCGATCCGCGGATCAGGAATGCTTCACGCCCACTTCTCCTCCGTCCAATGGGCGAACGCGAGGCGGCTTGGCCCCGCCTCCAAGCGCGTGTCTGTGAAGTCCGTTTATGCAAATATGCGGATCAAGGGAGGTTCACGCCCCTTTTTGCCTGACCAATGGCTGAACAGAGGGTGGCGTGGCCCCGCCTCCAATCGCGTTTTGATCCGCATATTTGCATATCGGCACCTCCTGAGATCTATAAAGATGCGAGCGCAAGGCGACACGCGCGGAGAGTGTGGAACTGGTGGAGCTAAGCGTGAGTTGGGAGCGTGAGTTGGGAGAAGAGCGGGGCAGAGCTGAGTGGAACTGAGAGAGGGGGAGTCGAGCTTGGAGAGAAGTTGCGGAGGAGTTGCAGGGAAGACGGTGGACGGCGACGAGGTCGCGGTGTAGGGGTCGCTCGACTCGTCGTGAGATCCAGGCCGGCCAGCCATACCCCTCTCCCTGAGCATCAACGATTTCCCCCCCCCCATTCACGCTGAGATAGTGCCGAGGGGGGCCCCCGTTCCCCCCATCCTAAACGTGGTGCCAACGGGACTGCTCGCGCAGAGCACGCTGGAGAGGACTCGCCGACCACGCCAGGGCACGGAGTAGGGGCGCAGCTGCGCGAACATTGCGGCTTGCCCGCCATCGCGTCACGAGGACGCGGATGAGACCTCCCCGGTCTCGTGGACCTGGCCGATCTTCCGGGATCCACATCCATTTGGTCGACGGACCTGTCTGCCTCCTTGTCTGTGAGGGTGGCTTCCTTCTTTTGCTTTTGTGTAAATGTGTGTTAGCGCAGTCTGTGAAGTAAAACTGTGTAAGTGTTCTTGTGTGTACGCGTTCGGTCGGTGTCAACTGTTCTTCTTGCCTTTGCTTTTTGTGTATTCTGTATGGCTGTAAATATGTGTGGGTGTGTGTGTGTGTGTGTGTGTGGGTGTGTGTGTGTGTGTGTGTGTGTGTGTGTGTGTGTGTGTGTGTGTGTGTAAAATGTTTGCCTGTTGAACTGTGCCCGTTTCGCTTCGTCTTTTCTCTATTTGGGTCTCCATCTTGCATCACGTAATGGGTTCTTTGTGGGTTCAACATCCCGGTAATTAATCTGAACCGTCCAGGTCGACGATAAGACCACTCGGGTATCCCGATAGTACGGAACAGGCCGCCCAAGCGGCTCGTGTCCGGAGTCGACCTGTGGCGAGGTACAATCGCCCGGTTAACCATCCGCGTGGGTACTTCGGTAGGTCAAGTTTGGCGAACAACCCTACCCTACGCGGGTAGCCGATTGGCACGATTGTGGTGAGGTCGAAAGGCCCACCCGTGACTGGCTCCCGGCGTTGTTCCGAGAGGGTCGCGACAGAATTGTCCGTCCGGTGGGCGACGTGCCGCGATTCGAGTTAAGTGGCCGTTCGCACGCCGGCGGGCGCGAATTCGCAACAATATATATATATATAAACAGCATATATCGGGTGTCCCAAAAAAATATACAACTTTTAAAATGCTTCGTTTGATCCTAAAAAAAACAGTAATTTTGTCACTCATGCTTCATTTCTTGTTGCAGAGATCCTGAAGTTTATTTTGATACCAAGCAAGCATCAGAAAAACGCCAAGACTGACCGTACAACAACGGACGAAAATTGTTGTACTTTGGCACCAGACCAAAAGTGTCATACAGGTGCAACGTCTTTACTCGAGACATTTCGGTATCCACTTGCGCCATGCACCAAACTTTCGGACAATAAAGTGCACCATCGCAAAGTTTACCAATGTGGGAACCATCTGTGACCTTCACAAAGGTCACAGTGGTCGGAAGAGGACAGGTCGTAGTGAAGAAAATGTGGAAATGGTTCATGCCTTTCATGCCTTTCCATACAAAATTCAAACGGAAATGGTGCTTACTGATCAACAGAAACGCAAATGGGTCATTCCATGTCAAATCATCAAAGAATCTGCCGTCATCTCTCAGATTTTTGTAAAACTTTGGGAACCAATTGGACCCATGAAAAACGGAAAGAACTCAAATATTTTTGCTAACAGTCTCTTAATTAGTGAGATACAGACTAACGAACTTTGGACTAATGAGCACGACGTCGCGAATTCAAATGGCCATATCTCTAAAAGTATAAAACCTAGAGAGCTGGTTTTGGTGTCATTTTGAAGGTATTTTCATGCCCTATGAATTTATCTGGGCAACATTTTCCTACCTCCAACCACAAAAAAGTTATCACAAAATATAAACTTCAATCGTGAATCCCCAAAAAATGTATCCTTCAAATTTCCTCAAATTCATCCCAGATGTACCTTATGATGTCAAGAAGCTTACACATAAATTTTGTGATGGGCACTCCAATAGTTTCTGAGATATGAGCAATAATGTACATGTAGTATGGCATATAGGTTAGAAAATCAGCATTTGTAATGTATTATATATATATATATATATATATATATATATATATATATATATATATATATATATATATATATATATATATATATATATATATTGTTGTGGTTGACGAAATTCGCAAACCACCATTCAGGTCCCGTAGGTGAGATATCTCTGTAAGTATATGTGTAGTTAGGTCCAAACCCGTTGTTTAGAGGGAATAAATGTCATTCATTCGGGCTGCGACCCTTTTAGATAGCCGTTTTTCTTTTACTATCTTTATTTTGGACCAGCCGCCATTACTACCACCACAACCACCACCAACCACGTCTCAACAGCCATCACACAACAACCACCAACCGCAACGCCGCTTCACAACAACAGCCACGACCCTTGCCGTCACATCTCGCTCTCGCAACCATCGCATCACCGCCATTCCGGCGCCGCTTGTGGGCACCGATCCTGGACTCGTACAGGGCGCGCACCGAGCAGCGGGTGCAAAAACACCAGCCTTTCCGAGAAATCGGATCAAGAACGATTCACGCCCACTTCTGTTCCGTCCTATCAGCGAGCGTGGGGCAATTTGGCCCCGCCTCCAGGTGCGTCGGAGTATAATCGCTATATGCAGATTCGCGGATCAAGAATCATTCACGCCCACTTTTCCTCTGTCCAATGGGGAGCGTGGCTCCGCCCCCGAGCGATTCCTGATCCAAAAATCTGCATATGATTTCTCCTGTCGGACTATAAAGCACCGAGCGCGGAGCAGTTGGAGGCAGTTGGACGAAGTTGAGAAGAGTGGAGAGTGGGAGAGTTGGAGAGTTGTGGCGGCGGCGAAGGCAGTCGAGAGAGTGTCTGTCGGGGTCCGGAGAGGCTGGAGAAGCCAAGGATCTTTGTGGAGGTCGGCGCTCGTGTCAGAGTCGGGGAGCTGCGGAGAGGGGAGGCCGGTAACGCGACCGAGGTCGCGGTGGAGTCGCTCGTCACGGGACCCAAGCCAGCGAGATATCCTCATTCCCCCGAGCATCAACAACCCCCTCCTGTTTCCCCCCGCGCTGAGATAGTGTGAGAAGGGGGCCCCGTTCCCACCCCATTCCAGGCAGTGCCAGCGAGGCCCGCGGAGTCGGGGCGCCACCGCCATTTTGCGGCTCATCACCAGACGGGTAGGCTCAACGCGGTCTCGGCCCCAGGCCCGTCTGCCCCCTTGTAGTTGAGGGTGGTCCTTTTTTCTTTTGCTTTGAGTATATGTTTTGTCGGCGCCGTCTGTGAAGTAAAACTGTATAAGTGTTGCCATGTGCTCGGTAGTCGGTAGTAGATCTGCATTGTTGCAATTGCTTTTTGTGCAGAATTGTTGTGTTTGTTCTACTTTTACATTTGCTTTTGGTGTATAATTGTATATGTGTGCTTTCCGTTTGCCGCGGAATAAATGTGCTTTATGTTGAACTGTTTTTCCCGTTTCGCTTCGTCTTTTCTTTTTTTGAATCTTCATCTTACTTCACGTAAAGGGTTGGTCGTGGGCTAAATACGCCCAATAATTAATCGAACCGTCGAGGTTGACGATAACACCGCTCGGTTATCCCGATAGTACGGAACGGGTCGCTTAAAGTGGCCCATGTCCGAAGTCGACCTGCGGCGAGGTGCGATCGCCCGGTCTGCCCTCCGTGTGGGTACTTAGGTAGGTCGAATTTGGCGAGCAACCCTATCCCACGCGGGGGGCCGATTGGCACGATCGTGGTGAGGCCTAAAGGCC
>NC_140967.1:106500638-106518138 GCF_056783735.1 Eptatretus burgeri | reverse complement strand
CACACACACACACACACACACACACACACACACACACACACACACACACACACACACACACACACACACACGCCTGGCTTGTCCTGCCACACTTTTGCTTTCGACCCAACTCAAGAACTACCCAGATATAATCCCAGGCCAGAATTGTCTGGTCCAATGAGTCATATATTGGTCTTCGCTTCAGAGACCTGGTTATGCCTAATAAAGGACTCGAGGTCTCCCAATTACACTCCTGTCGTCCAATCAGAGTAAATTTGTCTTAGCGGAACCGGAAAAGACTTATTTAGGACCGTATTCAATTAAATCAAATTACATTGTAAATGAGCCGAAAGAGCAACTCGTCGTTTAACTATGACTCGTTCTTATTCACGTTTCATTTTATTCTCCATCAGTTTCCTTGATACGAGTCACGTTCAGTTGAACCATGAGTGCATCTATTGTGTTTGTTTGAGAATGAAACATTGTTACTTTTGATAAAGTAATTGTTAGTAATTCCAAAGAATGGCAGTTCCTTTATTGTCTATCCTCTTCCTCTTAACAAAACATGTACATTCTTTAATCCACCCTAATAACCGTGTTGTTGTATAATCCACCCAGGGCGCTCATTATTCTGGTGCAATGAAGTGCACGTCCCAGCCGCGCACCATCCGAGGCTGAATCGACCGTTTGGTCGAATGCACTCAAAGGAAAAGTGATTTTGCCAGAGAAACAGCATAGGGACGGCTGCTCGGCCAGTCCCTGCCCGGCGTCGAAATATCAATTGTTCAGAGGATGTCACGGGGAAAGGTCCAAACCGAATTGCGTGCGAGTCGTGATCGGATTCCGAAAGAAACGAGCCGTCTCGCGTGTCTATCGAGAAACAAGGAGCCCTTCCCGCTTTGCGTCACTTTGGAAAGGAGCGCTAATGTTGCCACTTAACCTCGCATTTATCACCCGTGTGCTTTATGGCCTCTGTGAGGGGTCGAAGGAGGCTGGCAAAGCCATACATCAAGACCTGTGAATGTGTAGATGCATTAGGACCAGCCTAGTATGCCTCAATTGTCCACGTTTTCGGCAAAAACTAGAATAAAGAGAAAGACCATGCGGCGTCATCTGTGTTGTACGTCTACGACTCCACATTTGGACAAACAAATGGGATTAGTCTTATTTAATGTGCAGTGGCGTTTCATATAACAAATGGCTTTAATGATCATTTACACTTGTGCTTAAAAGAAAAATGTACTGAATAGGAAAAAATTTAGCCTGAATAAGAGCAATTAACCATATTTTTACAAGTATACCTGAGAATGAGATTTATATTTTTACGACGATAAATATGACGTAGATATTAAAATAAGGAAAGTATTTCTCATTTGTTTACGTGGAACAACAGGCACAGTTAAGATTACAAGTAAAAATAAGCTATGTTTAACAAAAGAAAAACTATAAAAAGTAAAGCTAAGCTGCATTTAACACAATAGCTATTGCTACGGAATGTCTATGAAGAAAAAAGAGCCCGTTATTGACGTGGGGTTAACAAGAAAAGGGCTCATACGATCCAAAAAAATAAAACAATAGTTATACATATTAAACTAACATCAGATGAAAACTGGACACAAATATGAACAGCGCAATTAGCCAAACACAAGGATTATCCTAATTTAATTATTTCCCTCCAGGTGTTTTCAATGAACCAACTATTGGTCAACGTGGGAAAGAGGGCAGGAAGCAGACACGCGTGTCGAAACTTAGAAATAAGCAATTTAATGCAGAACAAAAACATGACAGAGACAGCTATAACGGTAGCGTTAGGGAAATTTCCGTTACGGAACACAAGCTATAATGGTAGCGGAGTCCCGACCACAGAAAAAGAAGATTAACATTATTAAAATAAACTAAACCGTAACATTAAACGAAACAAAATATCTAAAACACTATCAAACACCGTCAAATATTCACACAAGTGGGTGAAATATTCAAATGGCTGGCAGTTTGATCCAAGAATGAACACCGCAGGTTATATTGTATGCTGGAGGATGTGGCGAAGTTCACAAAATGGTGTGGATTGGGAGCACAACGTACCTCTCAGTGAACATGCGGCAAAAGAGAAAGAGAGTAAGAACGGTCACAGAGCCCTTGCCTTTAAACTCTCAACACCAACACCCCATTCCTTGCCCTCAAGGCTTTGTCATCAATGCTCAGTGGATGCTGGCCAATGGCGTGTCACACTTCCACACAGCCAAACGATGATGCATCAGAGGGCCAGAGCATCTCCCTCTTCCCCTCCAAACCCATCCTTTGTCCCTACAGGGGTGTGAAGGAGGGACGAAGTACTGCGGTGCACACCATGAACCGCATGGTGACCACGTTGATTTCGGGGTTGCCCAGATTGGCTCCCAATTGCCCAGTCCAACTCGAGGGAACAGAGACCGAGACACTCCTACCTCAACTCGACTAAAATGTACCAACCCATCCACCCAGATGGGCAAAACTACACAACTTGACCCTATCACATACACTTAATACAGGTGATCCAAAAGTCATATGACTATGCAAAATACATACGGTGCTGAGGCCTTAGTTTCTGATTACTACTCACTACAACTTACCCCACCAGTGTAAAAAAAGAATAGGCAACAACAAACAGTAAACAAAATGGTCCACAGTCCCCAGGTACTCTAAAATCACTGATGATCAAAGCCTCACGATAAGAGAGCAGAGGGTGCTAAGAATCTCTGGGTTTGTCTCGGATCCAATAAATTCTCGTCAGTCTCGTATCCAATGTCTTTAAAACACAGTCTATTGGGGAGAAACTTAAATCGACAAGCCTGAAAGAAAAACTCGACAAGATTAATTGGGATATAATTGGATTTGGTGAATCAAGACGAAAAGGGTAAAAATTATTCTACTTAGAATAACCAGTGTATGTTCTCCGCATTGGGGCAAAGAAGAACCTACGATTGCATTTGAATTCTTGATAAAATCCCAGACGGCTGGAAATATTTTCAATTATAAGAGTAAGTCTGACCGAACTGCACAATCACCGATTGCAATGTCAAAGACATATCTGACAATCATTCAAGTCCACACCTCAAACATCAGTGATGATGATAAAGTGGGAGGAATTCTAATAGTAATCTAACGACATGCACAGTCATTGTGAGTGATTTCAATGCAAAAGCAGGTAAGAAAAAATAATGTACACTGAATAACCAGACTCAGTGGTGTAATGGTTATAGTGTCCGCTCTGAGTCTGGGAGATCGATGGTTCGAATCCTGGCCGAGTCATCCCAGCAATTAAAAAAAAATGGTACGTGTTGCTTCCTTGCTTGACATTCAGCATTTAAAAAGGATAAAGCACCAACAAGTATGCATCCATGGTACCTAATGAACAGGCTTCATCGGCTTTATGGCCTCCTCCTGTGTTGAAGTTACTTTGTAAGGGAACTTACATTATAATGAAGTAGTTGTTGAAAATCTACTTTACAGGAAATAACAAAATTTTAAAAAGAGGAAGTGAAGCACTGCAGTTGAAGGAAAAAAAAAGAACATCCTGAACCGAAAGAGATTCTTCAGAAAGAAAATTAGAGAAGACGTGAGAAACTTCAACACAAAGGAAAGTGAAAAAAACATAATAGAGAAGAACAGAGGCTTAAAAGCTTATTTAGTGGATTTCGAAGACAGGATAGATATTGAGAATGTCACCTTAAAAGAAGAAGCCTCACTATCCGAAAATATCTCATTAAGGGTGCCGAAAAACTCTCCGAAGAACTCCACGGAAACAAATCAAATTCAGTGATATATCAAGGGCAACGCAAAACCCTGAGATGCAGTTTGAATTAGAAATCATGAAAGCTGGGAAGGCAGCTGCAGGAGACGCTGTGGGAGATGCAATCAACGATGGTGGTAAACTGCTCCACAGTCAATTGGAAACCGATTTACAAAGTGCCTTGAAGATGAAAAAAAAAACAAAATCTCCCGAAGCTAGAAAAATTCCTACCTGAAACTAATCCACAAACGAGGAGGAAAGAGAAAACTGGAGAATTACCGACCAATAAGCCGGCTCTCCAAGAGTCCACCTCAAATTAAATAGTTCACAAAAGTTATCGATGACAAACACGTGATTGAATTCACAACAATGCGACCAACCCCAACAATGTATGGAGTTGGGGACACAAACTCTTCAAAATTGTTCACGACGAGTGTTCCAACAACTATCTTACGAAAAGAAAGTAACATGCGTCGATGAAGAACACTCTCAGAATTTTTTTTTTAATTTCAAACAATCCTGAAGAACCAATATAATCATATTGAAGAGCAGAATTTGGAGAGTCAGGAGATTGGATTTTAAATGAATATGACGAAGCCAAAATAAAAAAAATAATCTCAAACCACTATGCAAGAAAGAAAGAAATCTGAATCGATTATTACAAACTTGAATAAAGCAGAGATTCCATTCACTTTGGCCAATTCATAAAAATGGATCCGTGAAGACAAGTACCAGAGCAGGATGAGCAGCAATTTGGAAATGGAAAGACATCATGAAAATCAAACCGCAAAGGTGCATTAAAAAGAGAGTTTATCATGCAATGACGTGTTGCAATGCAACGGAGTCTCTTACAAAGAAGATCGAACAAAGATTCATCACCATGACCTGAGCCATGGAAAGATATTGTCATTAACAAAAAAAAAAACAAGGGACAGGAGGAGAAGCCGATCGAGAAGAAAGAAAACCAAATTAATCGACAATCTGGTCACAATCAAAACACTGAAATGGAACTGGGCTGAACCATTAAAAAGAACAATGGACGACAAGAATTACACACTGACAACCTCGACAAGGACGTAGAAGCGAAAAGAAGACTGAAGTATCAGGTGAAGATGAAATTGAAAAGAAACTCGAGCACAAATGTCACAGAATTGTAGAGAACAGAAGAAAAAAACAAATGGATCATGTTGAGGAAGGTCAACCTCCTGCAGTGGACTCAGGTAGACTGGACGAGTCAAGTCATGGAAAAATTGCGGATAAGTACGCAGTTGGACGTGAAATTGTGGTGCACAAATAATCCAGTTAAGACTCACGGCTTATTGTCATTTTGTCCGTGAACATCTTGAACGTTCGTCCGTTTCCATCGTTTATACGAACCTCGACATTTGTTGTATTATCTACCGAAGCAAATGTGACTTCCCGTCTCCTCGAAAACCTTTTCCACTTTAATCTCCTGTGCTACAATGCGCTATAGTTTCTCTGCGTTTCATAATTGCTCGCCTCAACTCTGGCCGTATACACGAGCCGAGGACGCAACGCATATGTAATGGGCAGGCGGCCTTTTTGCGCGTCATAATTTCTTGTAAAAATGAGTGTATTAAAAACGAGAAAAACAAAAGGTGACAAAAATAGAAATAGAGCTGTTATGAAAATGAAGAAATACACAGATGGTGAGGATAAAAAGACACGTACAGACAAAAAGCCAAACGGGGAAGCGGATGGAGTGAGGGTTCGATTCGTGGGAGCGAAAGGGAGTGAAAGCGCACTTTTTTTACCATTGAATGGCTAAATGAATCAATGTCAACTTAAAGAAACGTTTAAAGCTCTCCACCAGGGAACCGAGTGGGCTTTGGCAAATCAATGTGCGTCCAATGCACACAGGCATTTAAGTCAAAAAGCACAAAAAGAATTCTCACTGGCTAAGTGCTGGCGAAATGCCGACGACGCCTGTATAAATCAAAGCTGAGGGTCCACCAAGAGGGGAGGAGGATAGGTGGGAGATGTGGGGTGGCGGGGGGGGGGTTAAATCCATAAGTAAAAACGGATCTTTCTCGATAAATCTAGTCGCAGGCACTTGCCGCATGGGTAGCATTGGAGGTCAGACTGGGGTTGAAAAATGTGTTCCCACAAGCGAGACTTCCCACAATTCATGATGTTCTTCACTCCAGCAATCTAACAAATATATGTTATGTGAGAACACGTTCTCGCGAACGTGTGTTACAACTGCTCACCAACGTGTTAATTACAAACAAATCCTCATCGACACAGATCATGGGAACACTTGCTCATCGTGCGGTGCGCTTCAGCAGGTGAACACGAACATCTGGTGCACGTCGACATGCCATCAACATGGGGTGCAATGGTACACACCATTTCCAACATGTGGCGTTCATTCATATGCTAACACTGGTAGGTGGTGCATGGCAACACGCTCACCAACACGTGCTGACCTCCAACACGCACTCGCAAACACGGTGCGCGCGAACAAATTCTCACCGACGTGTGGTTCACTCGAATAAACAACATGTGAGGCATGCAAACATGCTCTCACCAACATGCAGTCACCACGACTGCACCACACACCAACACATGGTGCATCATACGAAAACGATCTCACCAACTAATTGTGCACTCACACTCGCTTTCAGCAATGGGCCTGGTACAACCTTGAAGACCGAGCATGTGACGCAGGTCACAGTGGACATTTTCCCAGATGAGTGACCACCACGTGTTGTTTCATTCAACTTGGCTTTGGTTTTCACACAAGTGCATCAACACTCACGTGAATCAAGTGCAAGCTGATATAGCAATAAAAACAATTAAATAAATCAAAAACCAAGAACACCGAACTCATCGTTCGAGGCGAATGCCCGAATGCAAGGACCCAATGAATTTCCACTGGATATTCACAATCAATGTTTGAGTTGGTGTTATAGAAGGATTTGTTATTGATATTGGCATCGCCGGCTAGATATAAGGCGACGGCGAGAGCACGAGGCATTTCTCTTTCAATGAAGCTGCAGTGGTGGGAAGTGAATAAACATTGATGCCGGCAACGGGACAGACACGCTGAAGATTAATGCGTTTGAGGGAGCGGGGTGGACAACGCAGAGGAGGGGAGGGCAGGGGGGGAGGAGGAGGAGGTGCAAGCAAGGGCGAGGTGCGAGAGGTTCTTGGCGGTGAGGGATGCACGCTCTTCACGCCCAAAACGGACCGAGAGGCAACAACCAAATTTGGTGTGGCATCGGAGCCGAGTCAAGGTCATATTGTATTGAGAGTGGCGTGTGCCTTGGTAAAAATCATAGGGGCTACGGCCCAGCAACTGGAGAGTGCTGACCGAATCGAGGAAAGGGAACGTGGAACACGATTTTACTCAACTCGGCACTCGACCTAAACTCGTTCGCTTTTTCTTTTTCTTCATCTCTCAGGACTTCATTGATGGCGGGCCCTCGTTACACACAGGGTTCTGGTCAACGTCTTGTGGACATTTTAAAGATATATATATATATATATATATATATATATATATATATATATATATATATATATATATATATATATATGTAATTTCATCCATATAATTTATCGCTCGTTCCTGTGAAGAAAATAAAACATAAGTGTAAATCAACAATTCAGTACAAATCAACAATTGCATTGAATGGTGTATGGGACTCGATGGTCTAAATGTAAATGTGCACACCCATGACCTTCCTGAGCAAGACAACACCCGCACGGTGCAGGAATACCATTCGGACCGAAGGAGCCCGGGCCGCGCCCAAGGCCGCCCTAAGGAGCGCACACCCACCGGAGGTGGGAGAAGTGGATGGATACCATTCGGACTGAAAGAACCCGGGCCGCGCCCAAGACCACCCGAAGGAGCACACACCCACCGGGGGCGGGAAAATTGGATGGATACCATTCGGACCGAAAGAATCCGGGCCGCGCCCAAGGCCGCCCTGTGGAGCACACACTCAACGGGGGCGGGAGAAGTGGATGGATACCATTCGGACCTAAAGAACCCGGGCCGCGCCCAAGACCGCCCGAAGGAGCACACACCCACCGGGGGGGCGGGAAAAGTGTATGGATACCATTCGGACCGAAGGAACCCGGGCCGTGCCCAAGGCCGCCCTAAGGAGCGCACACCCTCCGGGGGTGGGAGAAGTAGATGAATACCATTCGGACTGAAGGAACCCGGGTTGCGCCCAAGGCCGCCCAAAGGCGCGCTCCTGAAATGTCTCCTCCAAACGTTCCACATCCCCTGAACACGTGACATCTAATTTAGCCGACCAATGGTGTATAGCTTTATGACAGTGTAATGAAAGCTCTATGAAGCAAAAAAAAAAAATTTCCTGGCCCAGCCAAATGACAGGATGTTTAATTACCGTAAGTGTGATTATGGGTAATAAGGGCGATAATGAACCTATTATGAATGGAACGTGTTAGCATAGTGTAAGGCCGGCGATAAAATGTTATAAGCGCCAATGACTTGGAGCGGAGACATCAATGCATAAGTATGAGCAAGCGTGTCGTTTTTTATCAAGGAATTTTTAGATTAAATGCACGCGCTCTCCTTTCTGCTGCCATGTTTGCTGAAGGCGATAATGAGTTGTAATAGTCATGTTCGGCCTTGCCAGTCTCTGCTTAAGAGCTGATTAAATAGTGTGATGTAAAGCTTCCAAGGAGCGTGTTCTTGGTCAAATTAACATAATATTACGCTCCACATTTACTTTTTAAACGCGAATCGCTGCATATGTGTGTCCTCAACATCTCGTGCGCCCATCTTCCCATATACTCGACAATGGGTATTCATCAAATCCATTGGTTCAGCTCCAATTGTCCGTTCTTTAATACACCTTCGCCATTCAAACTCGATCAGCATAAGCTGAACTGTGCCCCTGACTTCTCTGCAAAGTAACTTACTTCACATCTGACAAATGGATGTCAGACTTTCCGTCAGCCAGACCGCGTTCCAAATCCGTGTACATGCGTTCACGCCATGCCCGTCGATCGCCCGTCGCCCTTCACAGACGCAGTTGTCCTTGGTCAATGGATATAATTTATGAATTCATACTCCACGAGTGTTTCTTGATGGAAGGTGCGTGCCCAGCGCACCACGTGCGGCGATTGTGCGACGAAACACTGACAGACGAGCATATGAAATAGGAATTGAGTTTGACCGGCGCCATCTTGTTTCACCTTCAATCCGTTCCGTTTTTTGAGCAAAGCAACGAAATGTCCACCGGTGCTCAGTTCGTGTTGCTTACGCTTTTGCTTGCATAAAAAGTGCATAGTCCCTCGGCTTAGCGTTTAGCCGAGGGTTCCGTCTGCTTGGATTAGTTGGTGGAGGCTAAATATGTGTTCCATAAAGAGTGGGTGGCTGAGCAAAGTACAAATGGCTTCCAAAATCACCTTCAATCGAATATCAGGCCTCACCGGCCAGTTCCTAAAAGACCTAGACCAAAAACGTTTCCCCAACCGACCACGCAAGGTGGTGGGAATAATTCAGGCCGTTAAAGTCACAGTTACAGAAGTAGTAAGCGATCCATGTTCCGATAACAATGACTGCTGGTGCCATCGCATACAAAATCAACGACGCTGAAAGCACTCTGAAGTGGTTTCCCTGTATTTGAAAAACGTGTTCAACTGTTATCTAGCAGTACATAAGCAATGCTATCTTATTCATGGTCATATATTATTATCAGCCTCAGAAATGTGGCCTAAATGTATTAGGGGTCCTCTATGTATTTAAAACATGTTCAAAATGTCTTCGGGGTCATCTATTTATATAAAATGTGGTCCTAGTGTGTTAGGGGCCATCTATTTATTAATAACGTGATCTAAATATATTAGGGGCCATCCATTTATAGAAAATGTGGTCCTGATGTATTGGGGGCCATCCATTTATTAAAAACGTGATCTTAATGTATTAGGGGCCATCTATTTATATAAAATGTGGTCCTAGTGTATTAGGAGCCATCTATGTTTTGAAACCGTGGTCTTAAGAACACGTTTTTAATAAATAGATGGAGCCCAATACAGGAGGACCACGTTTTAATCAATAAATGGCCCCTAATATGTTGACCACATTTTTCATGAATATATGGCTCCCAATACATTAAGAACACGTTTTTTAATAAATAGATGGCCCCGAATACATTAACATATTCAGGGCCATCGATTTATTAAAAATAAATATATTTTATTTTTAATATGGTCAAAATATATTAGGGGCGACCTATGTATTTAAAACCTGGTCTTAACATTTTAGGGGCAAACTATCGAAGTCCAAACGTTCCTCATGCCAATGACAGGCCTCCCTCCTCCGACCTCAAATTTACGCAACAATTAAATGACCCCTTGGGTAAGTTATCCCTTTCTGATCGCTGAGATTAGGAACCAGAAATTTACAGTGGAATAAATTGATAAAAAGGGGGAAAAGTAGTGTTCCTATAAATCAGAGAATGCATGACAGCAGTGAACTTTCACCCAATCATGTGTGTAAGTGATTCCCCCATAAGACTGCGTCAAGACAAAGTCCGTTAAACCCCCGTGCCTTGTGGAGATTTCTATCTCTTCAGAGTAAGGATCGGCCATTAATTACTGGCCTTTGCAATGGAAGGAGTTTGGACATGGATGGAGATGGGAAAGGTGAGATCACTGGGACGACATTGGGATGGAGGCATCAGTGAAGACGGAGAAATGGAGGTTCCCGTTTAAGTGTGCTACTGCTCCCGCTCCCCAAACCCCTCCTCTTCCCCACCAATTTACAACTCCACCCTCACCCACTTTACTTATCCCAACCACAATTGCTTTGCAATCACAGTCAGCCACAGGCAGGCCGCAGGGCGGTTTCGTTTCCGATTCCCTCTCCCACCCCTGATGTAATCCAAAACTAACTCCATCACCACCTTGCAGGCTATTCGTCCCCCACCACCCTCCTACCCCCTCTCCTCCACACACCGCAGTCACCATTCCGACATCAATGTCGAATATCAAGACCACGCTGAGTGTATTTTCAGGTCTTCTGACAAGTGTCACATTATTATGCTTCACCACCATGGGCAATGATTATTTCACACATTTGGAATCTATATATTGTCAAAATCATAATTGGTGCACAAACGTTTGCAGGAGATCATCATATTCATCAACTTAGATGCTGCCATGTTTGCAATTGTTCCACACCTGGGTCTGTCTCTCTGTATATGTCTGATGTTTGGAGCAAAAAAAAAATAAAAAACGACATAAATAATCTAATGTACACCTTCTCCGTAGCTGTCGAGGTTCACTCATGGACACAGCAATCCAAGTTAAGCACAACATCATGGGAGTTTGAAAGTAAGCTAACATTGAATTGAAATATAGAAAATATGAAATGGCTCCAAAGCAGTTGTGACAGCGTTTTGCTCGGGCAAGCGCTGCTCCCTCGCACCCAGAAGGCATTAGCTGCTCTTGGAGACATAGCGGAACCGACCAAAAGGCAAGCGCCGGAACTAGCTCAAGGCACGAGTGCAGCCCGGGGTGGCCCCACGGGGCATGGAGGCTGGGTATGCATGCCATATGGACGGGTCGCACAGGCAGCAGGGTGCACTCCTCATGAACACTAATTACGTGAAGAACACAAGCGGACACACACGGCATGTGCAAACACACACGAACATGCACAACAAAACACACGTGAACATGCCATGCACAGCAACAAGCGCAATAACATTAACACACATATATATATATATATATATATATATATATATATATATATATATATATGTATGTAGGAGGCGAGGGGAGATGAGAGGATGGAGGGGAGAGGAAGTGGGGGGTGGAGAGCAACGCCTCACTAAATGTTGCTTTTCACTGCAGCAGGTAGGGGCACAAGGAGGGGTGAGAGAGACAGAGCGAAAGAGGGATTGGGGGGCTAGGAGATTTAAAAAAAATATAGAAAGGTGAAGGGAGGATGTGTGGTTTGCAAAGAGAATGATACGTTATCTGCTTAATGACCAAACACTAAAAAAAACTGGAAGGGCACACGGTAGAATGCATACCTCCGCCACATAATGCCTGATCCACGGGAACATATCAGGCCCAATACATATTTGAAATATCATGCTACACAGAACTATATCGTTTTTGGCCCAATCTCTCAATGGTAAAGAATCACTTTGAAAATTCAATAATTCTCGGATTCAGATCTGGATCCGGAACCTCACGAAAATCAAATAAATTTGTCGTGGTCACACACCCAAACCTGTCCACCAAGGTTCATTGTAATCTGGCAACAACTTTTTGAGATATCGTGCGATATATTGGTTTCGCCCTATCTCTCAATGGGGAAGAATCACTTAAAAATTATCAGATCCGGATCCGGACCTTCATCAAAATCTAATAATTTCTTCCTTGTCACACACCGAACCTGTCCACAAAATTTCATCCAGATACGTCCACAACTTTTTGAGATATCCTGTACACAAGCAGACAAACACAAACAAACAGACAGAAAGGGATGAGAATATAATCTCCGTCACCTTCGGTGGTGGAGGTAAAACCAACAAAAATACTCATGTCAGAGCAGGTGTACACACAACAACACAACATAGTATGTGAAGTAATCCACTGGCACATCTGCAAAAACTTTGATATCCCAGTTTCAGAGAATTCATCGGTACATCAACCAAAAGCAATCACTGAAAAAAATAGAAGTACCGCTCACGTACGACCTCATGATCCCATCGAGTGTGAATATTGAAAACAATTTTATTGCGACCAGATATAATACTTTGGTACAAAAGAGAGAAGAAAGCATTGCTAATTGAGGTGTTAATCCAGTGATTTTGGTCTAAATGATGCAGAAATCAAGAAAATGACCAAATACCAAGACCTCAATAATGAAGTGATAAGATCCTGGAAGCTGAAGAATGCCAAACTTGTACAAGTGATAGTTTGAGCTCTGGGAATAATGACGAATAACCTCACAGAGATATTAAAAACCATCCCTGGGAATATTATTACAAACGAACTCCAGTTGGAAGCTGTCCGGGGCTCAGTGACGATCCTGAAGAGAGCCCTCGGCACAAAACTTTGAGAACAGAAAACTTCACAGCTTGGTCCATGAATCGTGACCCCTTACAGAAATGAAGGTGGATACTTTGGGCCCGCTCTGCAAGGACTCCATTGCATATTCTGAAACCCCATATGTGTGCGCATGCACACACACACACACACACACACACACACACACACACACACACACACACACTGGAATAAGATTTTGCGAAATAGAAAACACCTTGGCCTGTCTCAGATCATTGTGAGTTTGTGAGTGTCTCATTCGGAGAACATGTTAAAGACCAAAAGTCCATTTGTACTCGGACGCAGACTCCTTGTTGGTGGCATTTGCTCCACTCGGGAGTTTATTCTTAATGGAGATATTTAATCAAAGCGTTCGTGTAATGATTAAGATAAACCCTGATATCATAACCACCATTGTATAGCATTGCTCTCCATGACTGTAGACCTGGGGTGAATGCAAGAACAGTGCGATGCTTTTCGAATGCTCAGGTTTTTTTTTAACGTGTTTCAGTGCGGAATAACCAAATAAATCCATTGTAAAGGAGAAATGAAAACCGAGGCAGCAAGTTGCAAGTGTGCACGTGAACAGGCGGGTGGCTGTGCGATTTCCTGAGCATTTCCCAGACTTGATTACAGCCGTTTCATGGAAGCACGACAGCTGGTGTATAAGGAACATTAGGCAACCAATTTCTCAAAGCAATTGCTTCGTGGAGTAAAGGAAAATAAAATTAAATGGCATTTTCATCCGCTACAAATTTGGTGCCGTGCGTTTTGTCGCTCCTCAGGTTTGCGAGTGTGTGACGCGCGCACTTCACCGAGCTGCCATGCGTGTGACATGTTAAGCATTAGATGTTTGGTGCAGGCCAAACCATCTGTTCTAAAAAGCAACCATATGGACGGATGTCCTAATCAGATGCTGCCAGCGGGAAAGGCTACCTCTTCCCTCTGTCGTTGAATGACATTCAGGGATAGTGTTACGTCACAAATAGCATGAAAAGAAAATTGTTCAAATATAGGAGAAAGAATCAAGTGAACCGATTGCCTGTCCAACTTCAGAAAAGTCTTCACATGGGTTTGTGAATGTCAAATGAACCCCCAGCCCTTTTTACTCCCCTTCTTACCCTTCATTCTCCTTCTCCCCCCCCCCTCCTTCTAGCACGTCTACTTTGTAAACATTCTGGAAAGTTTAATTAGGTATGGATAGAAAGAGTGCATCAGCCAATGATTTTGCAGAAGCAGAAAAAATAAATCAACAAATATCCGAAAGCAAAGCCAAAGTAATTTCAAAAGGGGAATCGATGTTTCAGAACACCAAGATTTCCCACCCTGGACAAGGGGGCCCCCAAATAATGACGATACTTGTGATGACAGGGTGGGACCATGCTGTCTGTATATATCATTGAAAATCAGTGAGGAGTGTGCTGTGCTTTGGGATCAATCAGAAATCCGAAACGTAATGGCACAAACATCTGGAATATGTTCTGAGGACAAAGGCACAGGCACGATGTTTCAGCAACTGAGTCCCCTGGTGAAGGCAACTTGATAAATGATTACATTTTCTTGCAGGTGGCACCAGGACACCATTTATTGTTAGACTCCAGTGGGAGTTTCAATTTTCACCTCAACATGGTACTTTGCAATTTTGTGTGAAGTACGAGAGATTACGTGCAGACGGGAAGGTTATTGTTGCAACCAATATGTGCAAAAAGGGCGTGCGACTGTTGTGGACTCCTAAAGTGTCCAACGTGAAAGGAGATTGTCAGAAGAAAACATCTTGCTCCTGTATGATAAGCTTTTTATCACTGATGTGTCAGAAGGAGTCACACCATGCCACGGAGGACGACTCACAGATACGTGCTGCAGTGGATGATGTTGGTGCATTGCCCATTTTCTTCGGCTGCCACTCTCCCACAGATCACGTGTCTCAAATTTGAATTTCTGTGTCAAAAAGTAATACCGTTCACTCAAATGGTGTTCATTTGTGTTCAGTGAGAAATGTAGGTTATTATCTTGCCAAAACGAAGTTTTTGCAAGATATGTTAGTCAGCTTGTATGTTTTTTTTTTGTTGTTGTTTTGTTTTTTGTTTGTCTGTAATCACGTATAAAAAATTCTGCAGAGCACAGTTATCATTGGAAATTTTTGTAACTTCGCATATAAGAGGCCTATAGAGGTCCCTTTCAGTGCACAAAATTTTGAAGGTCAAGGTCAAAGGTCAAGGTCACTGTCACAAATCAGGGGAGTCGACGAAACCCTTATTTTTTGAGTAATTTTGATCGGATCGTCTTCAAACTTCATGGGAATATAGTTCATGGTCTGGCGCTCAGCTGATTAATTTTTGGTGGCGATCGGCCTTGACCTTCATGTTTTTTTTTTTTGTTTGTTTTTTTTGGTCAGTAATCACGTATAAATCACTATGCAGAGCACAGTTATCATTGGAAATTTTTGTAACTTCGCATATCAGAGTCCTATAGAGGTCTCTTTCAGCGCATAAAATTTTGAAGGTCAAGGTCACTTTGTCGCAAATCAGGGGAGTCGACGAAACCCTTATTTTTTGAGTGATTTTGATCGGATCGTCTTCAAACTTCATGGGAATATAGTTCATGGTCTGGCGCTCAGCTGATTAATTTTTGGTGGCGATTGGCCTTGACCTTCATGGTTAGCGCCTCAGGTCAAACATATTTGACCCCAAGGTCAAATTTTCAAGTTTTAGGAACCATATCGTGTAGTACCTCAAATTGAACACCTCGATGAGTGCTTTCTAGACATGTCAAGCTTGAGACATTATGACGTCATTTGGTGACGTTATGAGGAAAAAGCATATTTTTCATGGTTACTCTGTAGAACGATTCTCATCGGAATCTCTCGTAGGCAGATATTCCTCAAGGAGTCGCTCCTGGTGGATAGCAGCTCTGTTCACCTCAGTGTGACCTTAAAGAAGTCACACGTGGTCACCTTTTGACAAGATACGGGTCACGCTGTGGGTGACATTGGTTTATTTTTGGTTTGAAATTACGACCAGTGCGTACAAGGCTTTCCCAGTAACTCGTGTCAAGAAACATCATGCATCCATCCCGTCGTTCCCAAAAATCCCTGGCAGTAGTGCAATTGCAAAAAATGGAGGCCAGCTGAGTGGTTCAACGTATTTCACTGCAGGAGGAAATCATGCCTCCTTCGTAATGACAGGATGTTACATTGAGTGGAGGACTCAGCCATCTATGAGGACACCAAAGGATATACAGTATTTTCTGCACTACATAGCAATGGATAGCGCTGCGCGCAACAAAGTGAAATAGATTACAAGGATGGATGAAGGGGGCTTGAATATAAAGTCGAGGTGGGATCACAAAAAAGAGCTATAACATAGAATGGACCATAAGAAGAAGAATAAGAGGAAGAATGGCAAGGGGGAAAATACCAAAGTGAGGGAGAGGCACACTAGAGAGCAACACTCGGTGGAAGGATGCACACGTGGAAGAACGAGATTAAAATGAGGGCGAAGAGGACAACAAGCACAACGACAAGGGCACTCGGTAGAGCAGATACCTCCGCCCCGTAATACCTGATCCACGAGAACATATCCGGCCCATTATATTTTTGAGATATCGTACTATATATCGTTTTTGAGCCTGATCTCTCAATGGTGAAGAATCGCTTTTAAAATTATCAGATCTGGATCTGGATCTTCACCAAAATCGAATCAGTTCGTCCTAGTCACACACCCAACTTGTCCACAAAATTTCATCCGGATCTGTCCACAACTTTATGAGATATCCTGTACACAAACAGACACACAAACAAACAAACAAACAAACAAACATACAAGGGTGAAAACATAACCTCCTTCACCTTCGTTGGCGGAGGTAACAAAAGCTGAAGCACAGCAAGGATAGGAAGGGAAAACCAGGGATGAAACAGAAATAGACAATAAAATTTTAAAAATATGGCGAGGAAGAAAGACAACAACCTGGAAAGGAATGAATGTGCTTGGGGGAGGAGGGGGGGTTAAGAAGGTGAGAAAACATCATGAGTATGGAAAAGGGATGACCTGAGGAGATGAATGGACATCTTGAAGCCCAAGAGGGAAGAGTGGGGGGGATTGAACAAACTGAGGAAGTTGGTTCCACAGGTGAGACGTAACCGGAACACGAGTAGAGTAATGGAGACGAACAGAAATGGAAATTGAAACTTCGGTGGGGGAGGGGTGGGTAAAGAGAGAGCAAAGAGAGAGCAAAGAGCTGGGTATACAATACCATAAATGAGGTGTTATAAGAAAAAGCATCGCTCTGTCTGCAATGCAAGAGTATCAGGTGCAGATACTCAGCTTCATCATGGGAGATTCCAGCAATTTTGAGGACCTTGGTTTCCATGAAATCAAGAAGTGCAAGGTGTGAGGCAGGGGTGCAAGGCCAAAGGGGAGAGCAGTACTCCATCGGACTGTGGGTGAAATCCTTGCAAGTTTACAAAAGTTCAGATTTTCCAAGGAAAGACTTTGTACGACAGATGATGTCCAGTCTGTGGCCTGCTTTGGAGGCCAACTTGGATGGGGCGGCCTGCTCAAATAAGCTCGAGTTAAACGGCAGGCCTGGCCAGCCAGGTCTTGAAAGACTTTGGCTAAAAACATTTGCTGGTCGACCCAACAAGGTGGGGATAATTTGGGCCATTAAAGTGGTGGTGGTGGTGGT
>NC_140967.1:106450638-106490638 GCF_056783735.1 Eptatretus burgeri | reverse complement strand
TGCTACCATGGGATATAACAATACCATGGAATACCCTGTCATCCATTCGGCTGTATGGGTACCATGGAATACCCTGTAATACCCTGGGGTATAACAATACATGGAATACCCTGTAATACCCTGGACTACAACGACACCAAGTAATACCCTGTAATACCGTAAAGTAAAACAACACCCTGGAATACCCTGTAATACCCAGATATAAAACAATAGCATGGAATATCCTGTGGTACAACAATAACGTGGAATACCATGCAATATCCTGGGATATAATGATACTATGTATTAACATGTAATACCCTGGGATACAACGATACTATGGAATACCCTTGGGTATAACAATAACATGGAATACCCTGTCATACTCCGAGAGATATCATTCAAGGTATCATTGAATACCCTGTAATCCATTAGACTGTAAAGGTACGTTGGAATACCCTGAAGTACTCTGGGACATAACAATACCGTGGAAAACCCTGCAATACCCAGGGATGGCACGATACCCTGTAATACCCTGGGGTATAGCATAAACCATGGAATACCCTGAAATACCCTGGGTTACAATGATACACAGAATCGGTCACAGAATATGTCAGGTCAGGTATGGGAACATGAGCCGGAGCAGCGCGTCGCTGCGTCCACTTTCCACCGGTACTCCAGGGGCCTCCGTTTGGCCATCCCCCAGGCAGATGCCAGGCCCATCCCATTCTCCTTGAGATGCCGATAAACCTGCTGCAACCACGAGGGACGTGGTCAGCCCATGAGCCTCCTCCACTCATGAGGCTCCCTCGTTAAAAAAAACTCTGGTGAGCAGGATCAACGTCAGCAAAACGCGCCACATGTCCATACAGCCACAGTTGACACTCAAACACGATGCAGGTAACAAATCTCATTTGCGCCTCTCAGCAACTGCTCGTTGGACACAAAGTCCGACCAGCAATAGCCAAGGATTCTCTGAAGAGACCTGGTACCAAAGGAATCAAGTCTCCTCTCAGATCCCTGGTCAGAGTCCAAACTTCCAATCCGTAGAGCAAGACCGGAAGCCCCAAGGACCTGAAGACTCAGACTTTCATCCTGCACAGGTAACAGCAGCGCCACACTCCATGATCCAGTGAATCAATAACTCCCCAGGCCCGACCCAGACGTCAATTGACTGCAGGATTACTTGATCTTAGATTTTAGGTCATTTCAATCTCAAGGAGATTACCTTATAAAATGGGTCGTGATGTCCGGAAGTCTGTCCGTCCGTCCGGTCTGTTAACTTTTTGCTATTTTTGCTACGACTACCTTATCACACGGCTGATTGTTCTGTTCATTGTTGTTTTTATAAGACTATGACTACCTTATCACAAGGCTGATGGGTTACTCTGTTTTTTTAGGAGGTTGGTGGCAGGATTTGCACTCTGGCGACCGTAAAACACTTCATTCTGCAAAACGCACAAATGTAAGGAAATCTGGAAACCCCCTCTGTGGGATTACCTCCTGTGCTGCTGCCCTTTGCAGGGCAACTCACCAGATGACAGGATTGGGGCAAAGCCTTCGGGTTCACCATTCCCAGATGATGGGAAGAAAAGCACGGGGTAAACCTCCAGGGTCAGATTGCAGCGGTGTGTGGCGGAGTGGTGCTGAGGTGTCGTCCACCAGACGGCAGTCTCCTTCGGTTAACCTGAAGCGGTCCCTTCGGGTGGGCGCCTGAAATGTCCTATCTCTAAGAGAGGATGATCACCTGTCTCCGTTATCATCTGAGCAAAAGCATTTGAACATAGGTATTGCAGCACTCTCTGAGGTTTGGAGATCATGGTGGGTGGTTACACCTACTATTGGGTCTGACCGCTCTGATGGTTACCTTTCCCAAGCAGACGCTATGGCTGTGTCCATCCCCATATCCTTGAGATGATGATAAACCTGCTGCAACCACGAGGCACGTGGTGCTTCCATTCCTGCTTTATGGATATGAGACTTGGATTCCGACCAAGGATCTGAGACGGAGACTTAATTCCTTGAATACCAGGTCTCTTCAGAGAATCCTTGGCCATCGCTGGTCGGACTTTGTGTTCAACGAGCGGTTTCTGAGACTCAAATGAGATTTGTTACCTGCATAGTCCATGAGCATCAGCTGTTGCTGTATGGACATGTGGCTCGTTTTCCTTATGCTGATCCTGCTCACCAGATTCTCTCAGCGAGGGAGCCTCGTGAGTGGAGGAGGCCAATGGACCGACCACGTGCCTCGTGGTTGCAGCAGGTTGATTGGCATCTCAAGAAGATGGGGATGGGCTCAGCAACTGCCTGGGGGATGGCCAGACGGAGGCCCCTGGAGTACCAGCAGAAAGTGGACGCAGTGACGCGCTGCTCCGGCACATGCTCCCAGACCTGACATGACGTGATTGTTCTGAAACTTGACACATGAATGCAAAACAGCAGCCTGCACAATCGCTTGGGCTACGATTTTTCTATTTTGGATAACAGGGGCTCCCTGGGTGGGGGGGGGGGGGAGTTACTCCCTCAAACTTCAGATCCCTATGCATCCATAATTTAACATTTGATTGCTCTGAAACCCCATACAGCCCTTATACGCGACGGTTCGCAGGATCGCCTGGTATTAGATTTTTCGACTGGATCGGAGGGCTCCCAAGGGGGTTCCCCCAAATTGACTCCAGTCGAACATCCGTGACATTTCACAGATTTTGGATTTAGAAGAAGTCTGAACGACAACCTCAAAATAAGACAATCAGCCCTCTCAGGGCTATTTATTACCTCCACCACTGAAGGTGAAGGAGGTTATGTTTTCACCCCTTTCTGTCTGTTTGTCTGTCTGTCGTCTGCTTGTTTGCAGGATATCTCACAAAGTTGTTGACGAATCCGGATGAAATTTTGTCGTCAGGTTGGGTGTGTGAGAAGGACGAACCGATTAGATTTTGGGGAAGATCCAGATCCGGATCCGACGACTAGAATTTTTAAAAGTGATTCTTCACCATTGAGAGATAGGGCTCAAAAACGGTATTGTGCTGTACAGCATGATATTTCAAAAATATATTGGGCCCGATATGTTCTCGTGGATCAGGCATTTCGAGGCGGTGGTATGCACTCCACCGAGCACCCTTCTCATTATTATTTAGTTGACAGCAGAAAGTCTTTAGAATAAAGCATTTTGGATGGAGAAACTCGGCTCCTTTTAGATGATGATAGATTTTAATTTTACTTACTTACTTATTTATTCATTCATTCATTGTTGGTGAAACTTTAAAAGCGTGATGATGAAATTCTAATTCTCTGATCAGTACTTCGATGGCCACTCCACTCATGAAATTTGTTGAGCTGGTGCTGGACAGATACCTCTTGCTTGCTCGGAGACTGCTTGCATCATATAATATCGATGCAAAAAAGCACAACAAAAACAAAAGTGCATGTGAATGTTACAACTGAAAAGTTACTATTCAAACAAGCCTAATGAGGCCTGGGCTTTGTGAACTACAACAAGGGTTGTTAGGGTTAGGGTGTTCTTTTTTTATTTTCATATTTTGGTATTCCTATTCATGCACCATGCCATGACAGATAACTAACTTTTACAATCTTTTCTTCTTCCACTATCGTGTTACAAGTCGGTTCCCTATGGCTGATTAGAAAAGAGAACGAAACATAGAGACCTTAAACTTGGAAAGAAGGTATTCCCCATTTCATCAAAAGGATGTCGCCATGATTTAAAAAATAACATTGTCAGACAAACACATTTAGGAGATTCCTACGTTGATGAAACCATTTCTCAGATGAATTTTGAAAAAAAAAACATAATAAGCATTAAACAACACTCTTGTATGCCTGGTGTTGGCTTAGTGGCTTGGGTGGTGGGCTTGGGATCCTTGGGTCTTGAGTTCAACTTTTGCTTGGCTGTTGAATTAATTTCAGGTGGGGTTGACTCAGCCTGTCATCCTTCTGGGGTCGGCAAAATGAGTACCAACTTGCTGGAAGATTGTGTTGGAGTGGCGACCCGTCCAGGATTGTGCCCAATAGCCAAGGAGACTGCTTACGCAGCACCAACGCTCTCCACAGAGTGTGGTCCGAATGGATGGATGTATGGATTGATGGATGGAAGGAACACTTGTAACCAAACACCATTAGTGTGAGGTGAGCACAAAGGTGGTTTCATCAGGGTCTCAATGGAGATGTTTCCATTTGTGTAACTGCATCCCAAGGTTGCTAATGGCAATCATTGACGAAGGATGAGTGATCACAGACTGCTTTTTTCCAGCAGGGTCTTCCTGATGAAGACTGAGCTGCCTCTAGCAATGGTTAAAGTTGTGAATCATCCCAGTAATCACTCTGTCACAGCTTGAGATGTCACATGTGAAGAAGAAGCAGCACTACATCCAACTTTAGTGGTTCCTGCCATTGTGGAATAATAAAAATGGTGCAATTGCAAATGTAATTGGAACTGCCACTGTAGAACTGAAATTGAGAACCGGGTACCGAGATGTCCGGCTTTGATACCACACAGGATTGACAAGTGATGCACCTAATAACAAGCCACATTCCATCTATATATTAGGTGCACAGTTGACCTTTTTTCCTGGGGCTATCGTTGGTATCAATTTAATTGGTGTTTAAATAACGTAAACAGGAAGCAATAAATGTTCGCACTACGGTTCCACAAAGTAAACTGGAACTCCCCCGAGTAATATGAAGCCTCGCGCGTCTTTCTACTATGTGGGATTGATGAGTTATAGACTGAGTAATACGCCGCATTCAATATATTTATTATGTACGCAGTTAACCTGATTTCCTGAATACATAGTCCATATCAATTGAATTGGTGTTTAAGTCACCTGAAGAGGAAGTAATAATATAAATGTTGACACCATTAGTACAAAGGACAAATCAGGACTCACCCGAGTCTGACGAGGCCCCACATACCTTTCTCCGCTGCAGGATTGCAAGCTATGGACCGAGTTACAGGCTACATTCTATATATTTATTTTGTACACAGTTGACCCTTTTCCCTGTGATCATCATCAGGATCAATTGAATTGCTACTCCTCTCCTTTCAAACCCATCCAGGTGCAGCCAACTGAGCCATATTAAAAAAAAAAATTCTAAAAGTTCTCCGATTCAAATAATTAAATCATTCTGGCTGGCAGATCATGTGGCTGATCAGGTTGAAATTTTAAGACACAATCAGCATGTGCACTGAATCATAATTGTGAAGTTTTACGTTGATTGATGCAGCTGTTCCAGAGAAAACATTATTTAATATTTTCCTTCAATGCAATATGGTTGCCAAACCATTTGGCCATTTGGGGTGAAATTTAAAACACACATTCCCCATTTGTTCAAGATCATAATGGTGAAGTATCATGTTGTTTGATGAAGCAGTTCCAGAGAAAACGTAATTTAATATTTACTTCAATGCAATATGGCTGCCAAACCGTGCCACATATTAATTATCGGTGAACAAAATCATATACCCAAGACTTGGGGAAGGCGTGTGTGAAGTTTCACCTCGATTGCGCCAGCCGTTCTTGAGAAGATTTTTAAATGTTTCAAGGTAAATCCAAGATGGCCACCAAACCATGTGACCTATCAATTATTTCTTTACAAACTGGTACACCCATGGCGTGGGGAACATGTGTGTAAAGTTTCGCCTCAATCTGTTCAGCCGTTTCAGGGAAGAGGACTTTTAAAGTTGTTTTTTTTGAAACAATATGACTGCCGAACCACATCACCGATAACATCAAAAAAAAATTCTTCCGCGAGTAGTTGCGTAGATAACACAAGAAATTTAAAATTTTTCGGATGCAGCGTTCTACGTGTCGAATTTTCACGGGGATACAACTTCAAGGATGACGTCATGGTCAACATCCCTTATACCCCTGACGGAGATCTTGACAATGAGCCATGTTTCAAGGAGCAAATGTGTGGAGTGCGGAGTAAGTACATTCCAATGAGGTGTAAAAATAGAAGCAGAAAGAAGCCAGGGTGGTTGAGCAGTGAGATAAGGAACTCTATTAAGGAGAAGGAGAAGGCTTTTATTTGGTTTAAAATAACAGGACTGGAGTTAGATTTATATCATTGTCAGAGTAAACAGAGGGAAGTTAAGAAAATAACTCGGCAAGCAAAAAAAGAGAGTATGAGAAGGACACGGCTAAGATTATTAAACATAATAGCAAGGCTTTCTTTGAATATATCAGGGAAAAAGAACAGGTTAGGACCAGTGTGGGCCCATTGAGGAGTAGCACCGGGAGAGTGGTCCATGAGGAAAGTGAGATGGCAGACTTATTAAACAGGTATTTTGCTTCAACTTTTACACAAGAACAGTCAGGAGAATTGCCAATAGCTGAGAGTATCTATCATGGGGGTGAGGAAGGGCTTTTTCAGAAGATCCAGGTTGGAGTGGAGGAAGTAAAGGAACAGCGAGGTAATCTAAGAGAAGATAAGGCTCTGGATCCAGATAATATGCACCCAAGAGTATTGAGGCAGGTGGGAAGCGAGATGTTAACAGATATTTTCAAAAGCTCACTGGAGTCAGGACAGGTACCGGAGGATTGGAGAGTAGCAAATGTAACACCATTATTTAGAAAGGATCCAGAGAAGAAAGGATCTCTCCGACTCTGGAAAATCCTCTATTTCTCTTTGCCGACGACTCCACCCTCTGCCGTACCATCTGTCATCCCTCAGACCGGCAAGCAGCAGCTTCTTCGCTCACTGCAGATCTGGATAAAATCACAAACTGGTCCAACACGTGGAACATGTCTTTCAATCCAGACAAATCTCACACTCTCACTATGTCTCTTCGAAAGAACCGTTTAGAAAACCCCCCCATCCACTTTCTCAACAATCCTCTGGAAGAAGTCTTTTCTTTCAAGCTTCTGGGTCTCACTATCTGCCATGACCTTTCCTGGGAAAGTCACATTTCCAACCTCGCCTCAAAAGCCAGTCGCCGACTGGGAATCCTCCGTCGTGCAAAGTCCTTCCTTGGTCCTCTTGAGCTCCTGACCACTTACAAAGCTTTTGTCCGTAGCCTGATGGAGTACTGCTCTCCCCTCTGGGCTGGTGCTCCTGCCTCCCACCTTTCTCGGCTTCACGCTGTCGAAACCAGGGCATTTAAGATCATCGGCATCTCCCGCAATGAAGCTGAGTCTTTGAGCCTCTCACTCAATCACCGCAGGTTGGTCGGTGGTCTTTCTGTCTTCTACCGACTCCTCTCCAGCCTTGCCCCCCTGCTCTCTCTGCGATTTGTCCCCACCACATTTCCACAGGGCACTCAAGGTCCGCCAACAACCCCCTTCTGGTAAAACTACCAAAATTACGAATCACTGCTCATCTTCACTCTTTCATTCCTCTTTTTTCCCGCCTTTGGAATAAACTTCCTCACTCTATTCTTTCCCATTCTTCCCTCCAGGCTTTCAAAACAGCTGTTCACCACCACCTCTTATCTTCCCCCATCCAAATCCTCGATCTTTTCTACCCCCGATAATCCATCCAAGCCCACTTCCTTCAATTCCACTGCTTTCCTTCCTGAAAGTCCCTGTAATGTCCGTCTTCTTTTCGCCATGTTCCCCGTCCCATCCCCATCCTTCACCCTTCCACAGTTCTACTAATGTGTCTGTTCCCCACTGTTTTGTCCCTTCCACTCCCGCCCCTCTTGTATCATGCCCCCTTGCTGTGAGTTGTGTGTTAGCTCTCATACGAGCCTCGACAAGGTATACAAAAAAAAGAAGAATTGGGGAAACAACAGACCTGTTATTTGACTTCAGTTGTGGGGAAGGTGTTGGAGACATTAATTAGGTCCCAGATGAGGAACCATTTAAACAAATATAAACTAATTAAAAGTAGTCAGCATGGGTTTACTAAAGGTAGTTCCTGTCGAGGAAATTTTTTCGAGTTCAATAAAGCAGTGTCTGATTGGGTGGATGATGGAAAGGCAGTGGACATAGCATATCTAGACTTTAAGAAGGTATTTGAAAAGGCACCACATCGGAGGTCGTTAGCCAAAGTGAGGGCTTGTGGAGTTGTTGGTCAGGTAGCCAATTGGATTGCAAACTGGCTTAGATAAAGGAAGCAAAGAGTGGCTGTGAGTGGGAGGATGTCTTGCTGGGAGGATATAAGCAGTGGGGTACCCCAGGAATCAGTACTCAAACCAATACTATTCATAATTAACATCAATGATTTGGATAGTGGGGTGAAGAGTAGGCTTTCCAAATTTACAGATGACACAAAGCTTGGAGAAAAGGTGAATAGCAGAGGGGGTCAGGTCAGGTCAGGTATGGGAGCATGTGCCGGAGAAGCGCGTCACTGCATCCACTTTCCGCCGGTACCCCAGGGGCCTCCATCTGGCCATCCCCCAGGCAGATGCTTGGCCCATCCCCATCTCCTTGAGATGCTGATCAACCTGCTGCAAGCACGAGGCACGTGGTCAGTCCATTAGCCTCCTCCACTCACAAGGCTCCCTCGCTGAGAGAATCTGGTGGTCAGGATCAATGTCAGGAAAACGAGCCACGTGTCCATACAGCCACAGCTGACACTCAAACACGATGCAGGTAATAAATCTCACTTGTGCCTCTCAGCAACTGCTCGTTGGACAAAAAGTCTGACCAGCAATAGCCAACGATTCTCTGAAGAGACCTAGTACCAAAGGAATCAAGTCTCCTCTCAGATCCCTGGTCAGAGTCCAAACCTCTAATCCGTAGAGCAAGACTGGAAGCACCAAGAACCTGAAGACTCGGACTTTTGTCCTGTAGCACAGGTACCGGCAGCGCCACACCCCATGACCCAGTGAATCCATGACTCCCCAGGCCTGACCCAGACGTCTGTTAACCTCTGGCTCACAGCCAACAGAGACATGAATATCACTGCCAGGATAAGTGAATCTCTCCGTGACCTCAACATCCTCGCCACAAACAGGTACAGGCAGGTACAGCATCCAAGATGTCATTGAAAGCCTGGATCTTATTTTTGAACCAGGAAACCCATAATCCCAGTGGCTTTGACTCCTCATTCAGCACCTCGAGGGCCCCAAAAGGATATCCAGAGACTCTGCAAAGATGACTGCATCATTTGCGATATCACTGTCAGAGATCTTGACATTCCCAAATGATGCACTGCAACTGGATCTCTCCGACATCCTCCCCATAATCCAGTCCATCCAAGTGCTTAAAAGTGTGGAGGACAGTACACACCCCTGACGACCTCCAGTAACAACTGGAAATAAGTCAGAGATGGTACCACCACATCTCACAGCACTCTCAGTACCAGAGTATAATTCAGATATAAGATTGATCAGTTTTGATGGCACCCCACGAAGACCAAGAATCTTCCAGAGGGCATCTCGATTCACTGAATCAAATGCTTTTCAGACTGCATCACACTGCATCACACCGATGGACGGGCTTGGATGAACACAATGCACTAATTCCCATGTAAGCAGGATGAAAATTACTTGACGAAAGGTGTTGCTCTACCCCACCCCCTTACAGATTACTCGCACATACGCCTCCTTGTCCACTATTCGTGCTCGTACAGTTTTACGCCTGAGCTCCCTGAACAGCTCAGCTCTGCCATTCAGCCTGGCCCTGCGACTCGAGTCAATGGTATCCAGTGTCCCTTGAGACACAAAATTCTTCTTCGCCCGATGGCGAGTTCCAAGACATCCAACGGCAACATCAAGACCGGTGATCTTGAAGGCACTCCATGACTCTTCAGGATCCCCCAAAGCACCCAGACCACCAAAATCTCCACTGCACCTGTTTGCAAACTCCTCAATGACCCTCTCATCCTTGAGCTTGCCAACATCCAACCTAGACTTGGATGGTACCATTCTCCCAGATTTAAGCTGCAACTTCAGAGTTGCTACCACAAGCCTGTGGTCAGTATTAAGGAAGTGAGCACTCAAGTAGACCCTGCAGTTCCGGATCATCATCCAGCGACCATCAATGATCACACGATCAATCTCCTTTGCCACACCACCAGCGTTGGAACACCAAATCCAGTGATGAACCTGTGGGCGCTGAAACCATGAACCAGCCACCCTAAGTCCATGACTTCTTGCAAAGTCAAGGAAGTTCGTGCTACCCTGGTTCACAGTTCCAGACCCATGTGGACGGACAGATGTCTCACAACCATCGCTATCAGCTCCACTCGATGCATTGAAATCCCCCAAAACTAGAAGAGTATCTCAGGGCACTGATCAACCACAGACTCGAGCATGGCATAGAATGCATCCTTCATCGTGAGATCACTCGCCTCAGTCAGAGCATATACAGAGACCAGCGAAATGACACCCAAGGAGTGACGAATCCTGAGTCTCGTAATACGCTCGTTGACCGGTGTTACCTCAATTACATTGGAGTCAGATAATTGAACACAGCTGCAGCAACTCCCTGGGCATGGTCACCATCAGAGTGACCAGACCAATAGTAGCTGTAACCACCTGCCATGACCTTGCTGCGATCTGGTCTCCGAACCTCAGAGAGTGCTGCAATACCGATGTTCAAATGCTTGAGCTCAAGTGATAACAGAGACAGGTGATCATCCTCTCTTAGGGTTAGGACTTTCCATGCACCCACCCGAAGGGACAACCTCAGGTTAGCCCAAGGAGACCGTCATCGGGTGGACAACACCTCAGCACAACCCCAACACACACTACCCAATCTGACCCTGGAAGGTTACCCCGTGGTTTCCCTCCTAATGTCAAACATTGGGGGTCTCGAAGGCTTTGCCCCAATCCCATCATCTGGTGAGCTGCCCTGCGAAGGGCAGCTGCACAGGAGGTACTCCCACGGAGTGAGTTTTCAGATTGTTTTTGCTTTTGGTGTGTTTTGCGGGATGAAGTGTTTTCCAGTGGCCGGAGTGCAAATCCTGCAACCAACCTCCAAATAAAAAGTAACCCAACTGCAGGAGGAAGTCCACAGACACAGTTGGGCACTATATATGGATGGCCGTTGGCTCACAATTAGCTCCTCCGCCCTTTGAGGGGGGTGGTGATCAGATTCAGGAAAGTATTGATCCTTGCATAGATTGGGCGAAAGATAGGCAGATGCAGTTTAACCTGAGCAGGTGTACGGTGTTGGGGATGGGAAAGAACAATGAAAATAGAGATTACGTGATGCAAGCGGAAATTTTGGAGCGTGTCACACAGGAGAAGGATCTGGGGGTGGTAATAGATATGGGAGCTGAACAGGCAGCACAGTGCCAGGTAGCTGGAGGTAAAGCAAATCGGGTTTTAGGTTGTATTCGGAGGGGGATCATTTATAAATCAAAGGAGGTGATGTTAACGTTGTGAGGGCCACATCTGGAATAGTGTGTGCATTTTTGGTCACCACAACTTCGGAAGGAAATAGATGCCTTCGAGAGGGTTCAGCGCAGGGCTACTAGAATGATTCCGGGCTGAGTTAGACTCAGCTATGAGGAGCGGCTGAAAGAGAAAGGGCTTTATACACTAGAAAGGAGTCGGTTGCAAGGAGATAAGATAGATATGTTTAAGATAATGAAGGTATAGATAAAATAAGTGCAGATTAATTATTCAGCAGAGTAAACAGTGATATGATAGGGGCCATAGCCTGAGAGTAAAGAAGAAGAGAGTAAGAAGATAATAAGGCAGGGGTATTTTACTCAGAGTAGTTAATGCATGGAATGTTCTTCCTGGAAAGCTAGTGGCAGCAGAAACAGTAGATAGGTTTAAATTAGAATAAAATAGGTACCTGGAAGTTATGGAGATGGAGGGGTATAGGGATGTTGGCAGGACTTTTCGGTCGTTTGAGCATTGATGGGTGATTGTGTGCATGTCAATGGAATGCTGTTGATGGGGTTTCATCAAGGGGTGTTGTGTGGCTGATGTGTGGTTTTTTTTTTTTAACCAAAGACCATACCCCCTCCCCTGTAAAAAATAATAATAATAGTAAATACAAAAACTACAAAAAAAACACTTAATTTAATTTTTTTTTTGCAATTTCTTGTTTAGATCTGGTGTTGATAAATTAGTGTGGTGCTGATGTGGTAGAGGCATGATGGGCTGAATGGCCTCCTCCTGCGTCTAATTTCCTTGTGTTTCCCTGTGAAGGTGTTTCTGAACTTTTACATTCGATCTGCCCAGCCATTCTGGGGAAGGGGATTTTTAAAGGATTTCAGGTAAATCCAATATGGCTACCAAACCATGTGACCTATCAATTAGTCATTGACATCCTTGTGCACCCATGTCTTGGGGAATGTGTGTAAAGTTTCACCTCAATCTGTTCAGCCGTTTCAGAGAAGAAAATCTTTTAAAATAATAATAATAATAATAATAATAATAATAATAATAATATGGCTGCCGAACCACATGACCTATGACATCACAATATTTTTTTCTTCTGTGAGTTGCTGCGAAGATGACGCTCAAGAAATTTCAAATTTTTCGGATGCAGCGTTCCACATGTCAAATTTTCACCGGGATACCACTTCACCGATGAATACCCCATACGGAGGTCTTGACAATGAACCTCGTTTCAATTTTTTCCAGCCAGCAGTTCCAGAGAAGACTTCCAAATTTTTTTGGTTTTTCAAAGATGGCGCCCATATCATGAGACCTAAGACGTCATAAATATCACTTTTAAAATTCTCCCCCAAAAAAAATGTTTTTTAAATTCTCGAATCCGAATCCGGATCCTCACCAAAATTGAATTGATTTGTCCTCATCACACTCCCAAACTGTCCACCAAGTTTCATCCAAATCCATCCATAACTTTTTCAGATATCCTGCTCACAGACAGACAGACAGACAGACAGGGGTGAAAACATAATCTCTGTCTACTTTCGGTGGCAGAGGTGGTAATATTTTATTTTTTTGATGGGAGCTTTATTTAATTCCTCTTCATCATTTCCGTTTTTCTATTTGGCAGAAATAGTGTTTCTTTTTTCCTTCATTCTTCTTTCCGTCGAGATATTTTGTTGTACAACATGAAGAATAATTTTGTTTTATTGTCATCCTTGCTTTCTGCTCACCTTCACTTCTTTGATCCACTCCCCAGCTCGTCAAAACTCCTTCCTCAGTCCATTCAATCCCACTCTTCCCTCCTCCTTCTCTCTCCTTCTTTTGCTTGCTGCATCCACATGTTGTCCCAATGCCCCACTCTCAACGTGTCACCTTCTGTACCATTTTCAACTGACTCTTCCATGAACTTAAGTCAGAGGTCTCTCTCTGTCCTCTTCCTCCTCCTTTCTCATCTTGCACCATCAGCGATCGTAAAGTGATAGCCCCCCCCCAGAAAAAAATCCGGACTTTGGACAATGTCGTCGGGTGTCATACTTCCTATCCTGGTGCTATCCGTCCTTCTACAATGGATTCGGAAACAATGGGTCTAATTATTCTAGCACAGTGTTGTGCACGGTTTCCATGAGAAACACTATCAGGATCAACAACGGTACGAACATCCTGTGCAACTGTGCTTCTCATACCTGCTGCACTTGAGGTGTATGAATCTTCCGAGCTTGGAACAATCATGTACATTCCAAACCACAACCAGCACTCCACCACCATCGCTCCTGTGCAGTGAGATTGTGCATTTAACAAATTAGGAAGCCAAATTCGGTGATGATGCTTATACCCCAACAAATGAAAATAACTCGGTGAAAAATGGAGACCGGTCCTATGAAAAAAAATTTCATGTGTGAGAAAGGAGCACTTGCCTTATGAACCTGAGCTAAAAGTACGTGAGTATCATCCATCTAAATGCCATATAATAAAATACTTTGGCTCACTTCAGTGTGAGAGCTCAGGACTGAGATTAAGGCTGAGTATGAAGGGCCGACTGCTATATCGAGTTGCTGCATAGCATTAGCATATATATAACTTTGCCGGCAGTGCCTAATATAAAGCACCAGGGACGGGCATTGAGCAAAAGATATATATTATCAGGCATCTGGCCAGCATATAACCCGTGAGTGTCACACTGCTCGTGCAGTTAAACGTGCAACCTTTGGCTTCATGACCTGCTCATGCTCCACTACTCTCTGAGTCAAGATAGGCCTTTGGCTGGATCCTGCTCTTTTCTTCCACAAGGCCATGAGGGTAGCTTTCCCCACGCTGTCCTTCATCGCCTCCACCCATCCGCCCCTATCCAAAACAGCTTCTATTTCCGACTTTTTGTGGCGAGGCTAATCCATCATTGGACATTAGCACAGCAGCAACAAGGAAGCATGCATGAGGAGGCAATGACACAATGAAGTTACGCCTTCCAGCCCCATGAGCAACGACTAACCAACTTGAGTATTCATCTGCAATCAGTGTCGCTTGTATCACCGGTGATTCAAAGCACATCAAAATCAAATGCAGTAAATCCAGCCGCGAGTTAGGCGAACCCCATGTATGTTCATGAAGTCAAACGACTTTGTGGAGCATTAATTATGAATCGATAATGAAACTGGATGTCGTGCCATCTTGAACGAAAAACCGACGTCAAGCACTTGGATGCTGGACGACGCGGACTGCATGGTTACTCAAATGAGGATTTGTTGCATTTGGTATTACAGCTAAGCGAATAACGTGCATTACAGAAAAGGTGACCAAGGTGTGGAATGAATTGCCCCCATCTTCTTTACAAATCAATCAGTTACAAAAAAGAGAAAAAAAAAAAAAAAAAAAAGGAAAACATTTACGATTAAATCATTAAGGGTTTCGTGTCCGCTTCACAGACCACGGAAGAATTAACTTCTCCACCAACCTCATTTTTCCCCCCTCTGAACATGAAATAATGATTTTCCGCCGGTATAATTACAAAGGCAACAGCTGATGGGGTCCACATCCAGAGGGGATTATCACATGGCGCCGTATTAAACCTCATTACCAGCTCCAGTGCAAAATTATTACAGCTTGTAATTGGATGGTAAGATTTATCTACAGATTGGCCCGGCCCGGGAAGATTGTAATTATAGGCTTCACTGCTCGGCCACTTATCAGAAAGCGCAGCGAAGGGTGAGGCAGAGTGGAAAGAGAGTTTAAAGCAAAAAAGGACACGAGGAAGAGATGAGAGGCCTGGCTTCTCAAAAGGACTGAAGAGCTAATCCGTCTCCGCTCGCCGAGCAGTGTCCCGGAGCGTTCGAGTGGAGGAAAACGAGCCATTGTATATGCAAGTGAAAAGAATCCTAAATCCCGGGCCATTTCCACCGACAAGCCGGGGAGCGATGACCGTGTCCGTGAATGGTTCGCGAAGGCCAGAGTCGAGAAGGAACTACGTCCTGAGTCAAGGAAGCAGAGGGGTGTGTGTGTGTGTGTGTGTGTGTGCACAGACTACAGAGAAAAAAAAAATTGATCAAAAATAACCTTTCAGTGAAACTAGTAACAAAGTGTGATTTTCAGTTGAGGTTGAACATATTAAAGTATGACGAAAACCATATTAAAGTACCTGTGCCCGAGAGTAATACACCTGTGCCCGAGAGTAATACAAGATACCTCATTTTCCCCGGATGCAATGACCTTCGTTGGTGCGGGAAAACATATCCTAAATTATCACGATTAAAAACGATCGTCTGTTCTCTCCAGCACAGTATCTCTGCAGATCAATTCAATGTTGCTTTGTGATTTCAACCGTGTACGGCCACTTGCTTTCAACGATGCAATAACACTTACATCAAGTACGCATCTTCATGAATGCCTGATACTTTTCTTCTAAACGGCATCACTGAAAAGCACTTGTTCGTGCAACCCTGATGTACAGCTCCGATTCGATGGGGGCAGTGTTACGCTTTATCAAGTTTTCACATCTAATGTTTCCATGAGACGCACACCTCGATAAGCTTCGGAAATATTGCACGTGAGACACAATGTTGCCAGTGTTGGAGTGACGATGCACAATTCAAAGAGATCAGAACCCCCCACCCGCACCACCCGACTCCCTTTGCAGCATAATGCGAACTATGAATGGTCAAGGTGGTGGTTGTTCGGTCAGGAAGGTCTATTATCTTCATGGTGCGCCTTTCGCATTCAAATTCAAATCGGAAGCAGCCCGTTTATATAGAAAACGCCTTTCTCGAAACAACATTGGCCCTGGCGGGCCGCGGGCGTGAGTGCGGGAGATGGGAAAGCATTGAAAAAGAAACAGGCACAGAGAGCATTTAATTAACCCGCAGCGCCATCAAGGGAACCACGCAATAGTGTCGGTGAGCGCCCAGGCCAGGAAGCGATTGGGCGTCGCACAGATGGGATTTGGCACAGTTAACCTCGGTGATCATTTTGGAAGGAGACCATAAATGAGCTGTTTGAAGCTCAATACCTCAATTACCTGAGGGCTATTCGAGTGTGAAAACGCCGTAGCCTTTTCCGACCGACGCAAGCCCCAGACTCTGCCTCTTATTTTGTCTTGCTGATGACGCCATTAAGGCAGAAACAAGTCCAAGACCGAAGCATTAAAATGCAGGCTTGAACACTGCCCTTCTGGGGTTGTTGCTGTTACTACGTCGTGGAGATCTCTCATACGATTGTAGAATTGAAGTTGGTTGAGGATTTCTCACATCTGGTTCTCTTTTCATTGACAGTTCAACCCAAACTGACGTCAATGATTGAAATGTTGGGTGATGCAAATGAAGCATTTGCTCAAAGTCTTTCTTCCTCGTGCAATGTGGTATTAAATAGTATACTGGCTGAGTCAAAGGTTTTGGATTTTAAAGCTACATTTTGTCTGAATAATGATACCTGTAGGCAGAAACAACAACGACCATACAAAGACCATTCCCTGCATGACCATACAGTTTGGCCAATGTGCATGTGGTTCGAGTATGACCATTTATCTTGGACCCATGGTGAAGGTGCATGTGATTGACAAACTTTAAATGTAATTTCATCTTGGAACTGAAGTACACGTGCATGATTTTCTCCTTACGTTTGTGTATTTTTAAGATAAATATATATACACTACATTGCCAAAAGTTTGCGGACACCCTTTCAAATAAGTGGATTCGACTATTCCAGCCACACCCATTGCTGACAGGTGATTAAAATCAAGCACACAGCCATGCAATCTCCATAGACAAACATTGGCAGGAGAATGGGACATACTGAAAAGCTCAGTGACATTCAATGTGGCACCGTCATTGGATGCCACCTTTCCAACAAGTCAGTTCATCAAATTTCTGCCCTGCTTGAGCTGCGCTGGTCAACTGCAAGTACTGTTATTGCGAAGTGGAAACATCTCCGAGCAACACCAGCTCAGCCGCGAAGTGGTAGGCCACACGAGCTCACAGAACGGGACGGCTGAGTGCTGAAGCGCGTAGTGCAGAAAAATCGTGTCGTCAGTTGAAACACTCACAACCGAGTTCCAAACCGCCTCTGGAAGCAATGATAACACAAACACTGTTCGTCTAGAGCTTCATGAAATGGGTTTCCATGGCCAAGCAACCACACACAAGCCTAAACTCACCATGAGCAATGCCAAGAGTCGGCTGGAGTGGTGTAAAGCTCATCGCCATTAGACTCTGAAGCAGTGGAAACGCGTTCTCTGGAGTGAAGAATCACGCTTCACCATCTGGCAGTCCGACGGACGAATCTGGGTTTCATAGATGCCAGGAGAACGCCACCTGCCCGAATGCGTAGTGCCAACTGTAAAGTTCGGTGGAGGAGGAATAATGGTCTGCAGCTGTTTTTCATGGTTTGTGCCCCCGTGCACAAAGCGAGATCAATACAGAAATGGTTTGGTCGAGATCGGTGTGGAAGAACTTTACTGGCCTGCACAAAGCCCTGACCTCAACCACATCGAACACAATTGGGATGAATTGGAATGCCGACTACGAGCCAGACCTAATCGGCCAACATCAGTGCCCGACCTCACGAATGTTCTTGTGGCTGAAAGGAAGCAAATCCCCACAGTAATGTTCCAACATTGAGTAGAAAGCCTTCCCAGAAGAGTGGAGGCTGTTACAGCAGCAAAGGGGGACCAGCTCCATATTAATCCCCATGATTGGGGAATGAGATGTTGGACGAGCAGGTGTCCACACACTTTTGGCCATGTAGTGTATATGTATATATACATATATATATATATATATATATATATATATATATATATATATATATATATATATATATATATATATATATATATATTTGTCACCTCACTCGGTGGCACAATTATTGGAATGTCTGCTCTGCATCTGCGAGATCGGCAGTTTTATTCTGACCTTGGCCGAGTCACACCAAAGACTTTAAAAGTGCTGCTTCCTTCATTGATGCTCAGCATTTTGAGGATAGAACTCAGACAAACTTCATAGGTTGGTAGATAGAGTGGAGTGTGGGGGGAAGAAGTTTCATTTTGATTGACCTACTGCATGAGAAGTACATATAAAGATGGTTCTGGCACACTTTCCTCTGGGAAGTGTTTTGCACAAAAATTTGCTTCCCAGAGTGGTCTTTTATCAAAGCCTGGGCCCACAACATTCACTCGGCAGGCCCCAGAAACCTCTCTAGAAACAGGCTCCAGACTTGCTCGAGCCAGCTCTTGTGGTTCCAGTCATCCCGACTGCAGTCGAGCTAGCAGCTACCCCCCCCCCCCCAGCCCATTGTGTTACAATATTGTGTCGCAATATAGACTCGTCAGCGCATGTGGGGTTGGGCTAGGCTCCACTAAGTTCTCTATTAGGTACAGTGCCCATAAAAAGTCTACACCCCCTTTCAAAATTTTCCCCTTTTGTTGCCTTTTCGCCTGGAATTAAATTGCATTAAACCAGACTTTTTCCACATCGTAACCCACAACTTCCAAGTGAAAAACAAATTCTACAAATTTCAGAAAATTAATTTAAATATACAAAACTACAATATCTTGGTTGGATAAGTGTCCACCCCCCTGAGTTAATACTTGGTGGGAGTACCTTTAACAGCAATTACAGCTGTGAGGCTGTTGGGTTAGGTCAAGTGGTTCAAGTTGTGAGGTCAGATTGGGAAAGTTGAAAAGTCGAACAACTTTGTATTCAATTCTGTCCAGTAAGCATGCGGTGCGAGAACCTCCCCAGATATGAGAGCAGTACTCTATACAAGGACAAATCAAATATATATATATATATAAATATATATACAGTCAAAGCTCGTTACTATGCCACCCGTCGGGACCGAGCAAAAGTGGCATAGTAGCGAGAGTGGCATAGTAACGAGATTTTGTAAAAACGGCCTTATTTTCTCAAGTTACCCATCTGTAGTTAATCTTTAGACAAAATTTATTCCAGCAAGTAAAAGGCACGACTGTTGTATAAGCTAAGCGAACGGAGAACATACACACACTAACAGAGTTCACACACTAACATATGGCATGGCGAGAAATTCACGACACACAAAGCTTTCAAGAATCGTCGGCTGGCGCATCTTCTTTCGGCGGATCTCGTGCATCTCGTTGTCTAGCCGATCGCACGCTTGCATCACACCGGGCTTCCCGCTTCTCTGCTGCATGAACTTCCGGACGGTGCTACAAGCGCGCTGGGCTTCCTCGAACGGAACAATTTCCTCCTCGACAGTTACCTCGTCATCTTCGCTTTCCACCGGCTCCTCACTGCACAGAATCTCCTCCGCAATCTCCTCCAGCGTGAAATACCCGCCAGTCGCGAGGCGCTCGTCGGCTTCGAGAAAGTCAGACAGCTCGATCTCCTCGTTCTCGTGCATCTTTTCCTCGGCAGGCAGAGCTTCCTAGATGTCGGGCAGCTCCGCATCCTGTGGCTCAGTTTGGATCTCCTCTTCGATTAACTTGGCCTTCGCGAAACAGTTCCTGATCGTCGACTTGCCGACCTGCTCCCAAGCACGCCGGGCGACGTGTAGAGCGTCGAGCAACGTGAACTTGAACTCCTTTCCCTCGTCTATGGCCTCAAGCCGGCGGCATAGCAGGAGCTTCTTGTAGTGGCGCTTGAGGTTCTCTATGATTCCCTGATCCATTGGTTGCGAATTGGCTGTCGTGTTGGGTGGGAAGAAGACCAGTTGGATGTTGTTCAGCTCGAGCTCGGGAGGGTGGCCAGAGAAGTTATCGAGACAGACCAGCACTCTGCGTCCCTGCTGGCCGAGTCGTCCGTCCCACGCACGCAACATCTCCTCGAAAAGCTCCGCCGTCATTCACGCCTTCGAGTTCGCCTTGTACTTGACCGGGATCTCTTTGTTCTTGAAGGCACGGGGTTTCTTGGAATTGCCAATCACCAGAAGAGGGAACTTCTCGCTGCCGCTCATGTTTGCCCCAACCAGAAGAGTGATCCTTTGCTTGCTTTTCTTTCCTCCAGTACACCGCTCTCCCCTGAAAGCCATGGTCTTGTTCGGAAGCAGCTGCCAGAAGAGTCCAGTCTCGTCCAGGTTGAAGACGTCGTCTGCGGAGAACTGCCCGAGTAAGGGCCGGAGAACCTGTTGTTGCCACTCAAGAAGGGATTGCGAATCCACCGCTCCAGCTTCGCCCTGCACTGTCTTGAACGTGATGCCGTGGCGCTTCTTGAAATTGCCCAACCAACCGTCGCTCGCCATGAAGTCTGGGATGTGCATCAGCTCGGCCAGTTTCATCGCCTTCTCCTTGATCAGATCGCCGCTGACAGACACATTCTGTCCTCTTGATTGCTTCAGCCACATGAGCACTCCCTCATCAAGCTTCGGGTCGTGAGCCTGCGTCAACTTCATGCGCTTCGATGGAAATCCAGCTTTGATTGCAGCCTCGATTGCATCCTTCTTGCTGAGAATGCCCTTCACGGTGGTTCTCTTAACTTCGACGCCCCATTTCTTGCTAATCTCCCTGGCCAACTTGGACTGATTCGGCTCCTTCTTCGCGGCCTCGATGATCTCCTTCTTCTCCTTCAGCGTAAAGTCGGTTCGCTTGCGTTTCTGAGCTGACATTATGGGCTGAATTTGAAAAAAAATGACGTCACTGTTGTATGTGTGCCTGCGTGTCTGTGTGTGTGCTCGCGCTTTTTTGTGGCTCGTTGTGCGTGTTGTGATTGGCTTGTTGTGGCTGGCATCGGGGAGAAGAATCGCGTGTTTTGACACAGTCTGACTATGCGCGTACGTATTGAGTTATGTTGTGCGCAGCTGGACTGTAGTTCGTCGCTTCACCTTTGGACGTGAGTGTGATAATCGAGCACTGCGCAATACAGACTTTTTCACGACTCGTGCCTTTTAACAGTCACACAGTAGTGGCATGGTAGCGAGAGTAGGGGGTGGCATAGTAAATTTATTTTGTATTGAATTTTGTCAGGACCGAGCAAAAGTGGTATAATAGCGAGAGTGGCATAGAAGCGAGGTGGCATAGTAACGAGCTTTGACTGTGTATATATATATATATATATATATATATATATATATATATATATATATATATATATATATATATATATATATATATATATATATATATATATACATATACACACATAGTTGAAGCAACTGTTCAGATGAGAAGAATCTTCAACGTCTGAACAAGACTAGTTTCTTGGAGACAGACTTCGCTATTTAATGTGTGGACTCCACATAATGTGTAGATACCAGGATAAATCTCATGTTAGAGTAATACCTAGTAGGTTTATTGTTTCACATGGTGTAATTGTGGAGCTTTCAAAGAAGATCAGAGAGTTGAGAGGAGTTTTAGAGAGAGAATAGAAGCATTAAACTCAACTTGATTACATTTACTCCACTTGGAGATCTTGTCCAAGTCCGAATTTAAAGAGGTGACAGTGATGAAACAGCATGTAGATCGAGTGAGGAAAGATGGAGCAGATGTGAAAAACATGGAGGAATGTAATGTTGAGTCATCAGCACACGAGTGCATTTGGTTATTTGTCAAAGAAAGAAAATCATTGATGAAAAGAAGGAAGAGTGTTGGAGACGAGACGGAACCCTGGGGGCACCGCTGTTGATAGGGAAGGGGGGAGATGTTGAACCATCAACAATTACAGAGATAGAGTGGTTGGAGAGAAAGCTCTATATAAGAGAGCAGATGAAGGAGGAAAGCTGAAAGAGGGAAGCTTGGATATCAAACCCCAATGCCAAACTCCGTCAAAGGCTTTTGAGACATCAAGGCCAACAACAAAGGATTCCCTAAAGCCTCTCAGAGAAGAAGCCCAGACATTCATCATGTAAGAAAGGATATCACCTGTAGAACTTGCCTTGCAAAAGCCGTATTGATGTTCAGATAGAAGACTGAGATTCAAGATGCTTGAGGAAATGGGAATTGAGAAGACAAAGACTTGGAAAATAATAGAAGTCAGAGCAATAGGACGATAGTTGGTAGGGTTTGAATGATCACCGTTTCAAATAGGCTGTACTAAGGCATATTTCCAGCGAAGAGGAAAAGTTTGGGTTTTTAAACAAAAACGAAACAAACGAGAAAGCACGGGTGCAAGTTCTGAAACACGTTTCCTTCAAGAGAGAAGGAGGAATGACATCTTGTCCCTACACCTTGCTTGTGTCCAGAGAGAGGAGTACTTTTTTAACTACATGAAAATACATAACAGGGTGGAGCATAGGATTGATAAGGGTTGCATCGGGGGGGGGGGGGGGAAGGGGGTTGGAATGTTAGAGTCAACTCGTGTGAAATTAGACAAGAAAAGAGAACCCAAAAGAGTTGCTTTATCAGTCGGAGAGACAGCGATAGCATCATCGGAAAGGAAGAGCGAAGGAAAGGTAGAGCGTCAGAAATTGTTGGAGATATTTTAAGCAAAGGACCAAAATGATCTATTAGTGGAAGAAGATGAAAGGTTGTCACATTTATTCTGGATAAAGGAATGCTTCACCTCACGAATAACATGTTTGCGATGATTTCTGACAGATATGAAAGCTGAATGCGATTCGGAGGAAGAAGGGTTTCTCCATGTCCGAAATGCTGCATCCCTTGCACGAATGGGTGCAGAATAGGAATTATTGAATCAATAATTAGTTGGAGAGATAGACCTGAAAGAGAAGGGGACATAAGCCTCCATTCCAGAAACAATAACTTCAGCTATATGTTCAGCAGAAATGGAGGCATCACCAAAAGAGAGGCAATAATCTTCCCAGGGAAGTCAGAAAAGAAGTTTTGGAACCATTCCAGTCAGCATTATTGAAATGCCAATGCTGGCGTTTAGCCAGAGCAGTCGGAAGAGGAAGAATGGTGGAAAGTAAAGTGATGTTCACAAGATTGTGGTCAGAAGAACCAACTGGAGGTGAAATTGTGTAGCTGTAAGGCAACAGACTGGAGGTGAATAACGAATCCAAAGTATTGGAAAAGTGGTCAAGACAATCGGGAATATGGGTAGGGTGGTTGACAGTTTGTTCCAAATCAATGACAATGGAAAATGTAAGAGCAACTACAAGAGAAAATGTAAGAGTTAATTGGACGAAAAGGCTGAGAAAGTTTACAATATGGTGCCAAAAGAAAAAAAATCAAGTTGTTAGATAGTTTAGCAAGTGGCGAAAGTGCAGCATCTTTGGGCCACCAATACAGGATCAACAAGAGGGGAGCACTCGGGAGAGTGCAAAACCTCCGCCGCCAATACTGCTGGGTCCCTCAAGTGAACGTTATATCTTATTCATTAAATATGACGTCAACAGTGCTGACAGTTATAGTTCTTTTCTCCAACATTTTTTTTGGGGGGGCGGGGGGTTGGAAATCACTTAAAACATGTAGAAATGCAAAAAAAAGAAATCGAAATTTTGTTTTTTAAAAAGTTGCAAAATTAATTTTTTTTCTCAAACAATTTTTTTTGGGGGGGCGGGGTTGGAAATCACTTAAAAGATGTAGAAAAGCAAAAAAAAAATTCCATTTTTTTTTCAAATGGCCGCCATAGCGGCCATATTGGATTTTGGACCGGGTCCAAAATTTAATGGCATGATCCTTGGACCATACCTAACCCCCCCCGCCCCCCACAAAGTTTCGTCGAAATCCGTCGAGGAGTTTTTCCTTAATACTGTTCACAAACAAACAAACAAACAAGCAGTCATAGACTGGTACTTACGAAATCGTCAACTTGACCTCTGACCTTGTCTAATAAAAGCTGTCTCCAGAGAAGGTAGCGAAGCAAACCAGAAATTTATACGATGAATCTGTACCAAACCATCAAAAATCGTAACGTCCACCGAAGCAAAAATCTGCATTTCTCCACGCAATAATTTTATATTATTTTATCAAAGTCACAAGACAGTAATATTCGGCCATCCACCAACAATCTTTACATAATCCGATGGCTTAGCGAGTCAGGCATGCGACGATAACCTTTATTGGGATAAAAAATGACTTCTCAACACCATCTTTATCGAAAACACCGTCAGCGCGCACACGCAAAATCTTAACATCACTCAACGAAGCGTCTGCTCGAGCGCACTGCATCATGGGACGACCCGTGACGCATCGAGTGAAATATTTTTTATACAATCTTAAAACGTCTCCAAAACATCCGATTTTTAACAGAATTTCGACAACCGAGTTGAAAGCGTCCCAAGCGATTGCAAAAACCGAAGACAAAATTAAAATCGAATTTAAAACGAACTCGTAACGTCGAGCGAAGCAAAAATACTCCATTTCTCCACATGACTTCACGGAATTATGTTTGACCTCACTGTGACCTTGACCTTTGACCGATTTTGACCAAAATCTAATCAGCACTAGCCATCACCCTCCTGAATCACGTGGTGTAATTTGACATTGGTAGCTTCTTCCGTTCTCGAGTTATCGTGCCTACAAACAAACAAACAAACAAACAAACAAGCAGTCATAGACTGGTACTTACGAAATCCTCAACTTGACCTCTGACCTTGTCCAATAAAAGCTGTCTCTTGAGAAGGTAGTGATGCAAACCAGAAGTTTCTACGATGATTCTGTACCAAACCATCAAAAATCGAATGTTTTGGATGTTTGACCTCACTGTGACCTTGACCTTTGACCGATTTTGACCAAAATCTAATCAGCGCTAGCCACCACCCTCCTGAATCACGTGGTGTAATTTGACATTGGAAGCTTCGTCCGTTGTCGATTTATCATTTTTTGGATGTTTGACCTCACTGTGACCTTGACCTTTGACCGATTTTGACCAAAATCGAATCAGCACTAGCCATCACCCTCCTGAATCACATGGTGTAATTTGACATTGGTTGCTTCTTCCGTTCTCGAATTATCTGTACCAAACCATCAAAAATCGGATATTTGACCTCACTGTGACCTTAACCTTTGACCGATTTTGACCAAAATCTAATCAGCACTAGCCATCACCCTCCTGAATCACGTGGTGTAATTTGACATTGGTAGCTTCTTCCGTTCTCGAGTTATCGTGCCTACAAACAAACAAACAAACAAACAGAAACGGAAGGCATCAATATACTTACGAAATCTTTAGATTTCGTAAGTCACAAACAAACAGAAACGGAAGTCATCAATATACTTACGAAATCATTAGATTTTATAAGTAACAAACACACAAACAAGCAATCATAGACTGGTACTTACGAAATCGTCAACTTCAACTCTGACCTTGTCTAATAAAAGCTGTCTTGAGAGAAGGTAATGACGCAAACCAGAAGTTTCTACGATGATTCTGTACCAAACTATCAAAAATAGTAACGTCGACCGAAGCAAAAATCTCCATTTCTCCACGCAATTATTTAATATTATTTTATCAAAGTCACAAAACCGTAATATTCAGCCATCCACCAACAATCTTTACATAATCCGACGGCTTAGCCAGTCAGGCGTGCGACGATAACCTTAATTGGGATAAAAAATGACTTTGAAACACCATCTTTATCGAAAACACCATCAGCGCGCACACGGAAAACCTTTACGTGACTCAACGACGCGTCTGCTCGAGCGCGATGCACAACGTGATGAGCCGTGACGCGGCGAGTGAAATATATTTATACAATCTTAAAACGTCTCCAAAACATCCGATTTTTACCAAAATTTCGACAACCGAGTTTTAAGCGTCCTAAGCGATCGCAAAAACCGAAGACAAAATTAAAATCGAAGTTAAAACGAACTCGTAACGTCGACCGAAGCAAAAATACTCCATTTCTCCACATGAATTTACGGAATTATGTTTGACCTCACTTTGACCTTGACCTTTGACCGATTTTGACCAAATTCTTATCAGCGCTAGCCATCACCCTCCTGAATCACATGGTGTAATTTGACATTGGTAGCTTCTTCCGTTCTCGAGTTATCGTGCCGACAAACAAACACACAAACAAACAAACAAACGCACAAACAGAGGACGGAAGTCATCAATATACGAACGAAATCTTTAGGTTTCGTAAGTAACAAACAAATAAAAACTGTCACCCGCAGGGTGACCCGTATCTTGCCAAAAGGTGACCACGTGTGACTTCTTTAAGGTCACACTGAGGTGAACAGAGCTGCTATCCACCAGGAGCGACTCCTTGAGGAATATCTGCCTACGAGAGATTCCGATGAGAATCGTTCTACAGAGTAACCATGAAAAATATGCGTTTGCCTCATAACGTCACCAAATGACGTCATAATGTCTCAAGGTTGACATATCTAGAAACCACTCATCGAGGTGTTCAATTTGAGGTACTACACGATATGGTTCCTAAAACTTGAAAATTTGACCTTGGGGTCAAATATGTTTGACCTCAGGCACTAACCATGAAGGTCAAGGCCAATCACCACCAAAAATTAATCAGCTGAGTGCCAGAGCATGAACTATATTCCCATGAAGTTTGAAGACGATCCGATCAAAATTACTCAAAAAATAAGGGTTTCGTCGACTCCCCTGATTTGCGACAAAGTGACCTTGACCTTTGACCTTGACCTTCAAAATTTTGTGCACTGAAAGGGACCTCTATAGGCCTCTGATATGCGAAGTTACAAAAATTTCCAATGATAACTGTGCTCTGCAGAATTTTTTATACGTGATTACAGACAAACAAACAAATAAACAAACAAACAAACAAAAAAAAAACATACAAGCTGACTAGCATATCTTGCAAAAACTTCGTTTTGGCAAGATAACAAACAAACAGAAAAGGATGAAAACAGTCACCTCCATCCATCTTCGAAGATGGTGGAGGTTAATGAATCGAGTGTGTGGTAAATGTGAGTGAAATATCCCTGGAAGCGCCTAATGCTTGTATTGAGGGTCAAGCATAAAAAATGCCTTTGAGTGGACGGATGGATGGGTGTATGGGAGAAACCATTGCGGATTTACCCTTTTGAGTGGATATGTGATATGGGAGGCATCATTGCAGATTTACCAACGATTCCACAAGGCACCCGGGACACAGCTGATCCAACAGCCATGGCAAGTTCTACATCCACATATTTCTAACCTCCACCCTCCCCCCTATAGCAGCATAATCATCATCTCCGAGCTAAGTCTTGTGTTTTCAATTCATGGCAGAGTACAGTACGAAGGGGTACGTAACATGTTTACCCTCAACCACCTCGCTGTTTCGGAATAAATTTAAAAGGTAAACGTCTCGTGTTTTAGTTTATTTTATACTGTATTTATTTTGTGTACATGTTTATTTCAGTGTTAACATGCATCAAAAAAAAAAATATATATATATATATATATATATATATATATATATATATATATATATATATATATATATATATATATACATATATAATTTTTTTTTTCTTCTTTTTTACATGTTTATTTAAATTGTGATGTGCTTATTACTGGCTGCTGTCGATCTTCCATGATATTTCCTCAAAGCCCAGGAACCGAACACCCCTTTACCCATTGGCCCTTGGTTTCCATGATTGTAGAATTTTCCAGGAACCTAAACCCCGCAATATTTGAGGGCTTACTGAATATATAATTAATCACATTTGTGATCTCTGTACTTGCCCCACTGTTCTCATCCCTACTCCCCCACTCCTAGTTCATTTGAAGTTGATTAACCGATTGAGTGAATCGATGTGGTATTGATATAATGCATGTTTGATGGGCAAAATGGCCTCCTCCTCTGAAAGTTCATTGTGTATCCTTGTGTTTTCAATTACGACATATCATTTCAGGAATGATTTGATACTCCATCATCGTTTAAATACGATCGAATGCATTCCAGCTGTTAAATTACTTTCTGCAAATTAAGGCTTTCACAATTATTGATGAAATGCCAATATATCGACATCAAACACAGCTTTCCTTTATTACAGGAAGTCGCGACGTGACACGAGCTAAAAATTAAGACATGTCTGTGCTGTGGGACTGCTTTCGTCGATAATGCTCAGCACAAAACTTTGTGGTATATATTGTAGCAAACAAATCAACAACATATCACAAGTTGGAGTCCATACACTCTTCACAAATCTTCTGCGAAATTCCTGATACCGGTACTTGTAAAATAAATTAGATGAAATGTAGTTTGTATTTCCCATCGTGCATACCTGGATCTTCTCATCCAAAGATATGTGCCTTGAAACCTCATCCATTTGTCTGTCTCATCACAAACATGAGTGACAACATATACTTCATGCTTCTCTTCTTTTTTCCATTATTTATCTACATTTCTCACCTTCAAGCTGTCTTGCCAGGGTTTGAATCTTGTACCAGGTATAAAATGTCATTCTCATGTTTCGCAGGCAGGGCAATTAATTAATAAGTGTGCCATCCTTTGAATTGCTGTTAAAGTGGGGAGTCCCATCTGCCAGCATCAGTTCTTCTTCTCCTTCTCTTCCCTTTATTAGGGGTGAGGTCCAACGGTACCAAGCTTCTGCCCTGCCTTGATCATGATTCTCCTTCACTTCCCCCTGTCCTCAGCCAACTCTCATCACTCTCCAACCACCCCCACCTTATTAATATCCCTCCTCATACAATCTTCCCATCTCAACCGTGCTCTCCCTCTTTTCCTCCTATCTGGATCCCTCAACATATCCACTCTCTTTGCTAAATAGCTGCTTGAAGTGGGCTGAACCCTTGGTGCGAATGGAGGAAGAGAGAATGGCAATCTCACCATCAAGCTCATCTGCACATAAATCTCCTCCCTCAGTTCATCCATCCTACATATATCCACCCTCTTCACTCCCCCAATAATCCTGACCTAGTTGTTCTCGCAGACCCCCAACCTCTAGCATAGTCTCTCTGTCAGTGCAACTGTTTTCAGACCATAAAGGTAGACTGGCGTCACACAAGCCACGAACACCTTCTCTTTCAATTTCCTTGATACTATTTACTACTACTCCCTGCACCCATCTGAATCCTCCTCAACACCTCAGCCTCCAACTTACCATCACCGGTCACTGTTTCTCCCTGATACTCAAACCTATTTCGCTGTCTGATCTCCTTCCCATCTAACCTGATATTCATTTATTTTCTCTGATGCCTGACCCACATCATCTCAGTATTCTCCATACTTATCCTTCATCAATGCTTCAAGAATGCCTCTTTCCACTTCCCTAGTACATCCTATACTTCCTTTTAATTCTCTGCCACAACAGCCAGATCATCCGCATAGAGCATCCTCCGCAGAATGCCTTTCATATTTCCCCTGCTGCTTACCAGCTCCATCACCATGATAAAAATGAGTGAGCCGAGAGAGCTTCCCTGCCTCGAAGCGATATTCACATTGAACTTCTCCGACATCTCAGGACCAACCAAAATTCTTCCCTTTGTCCATCTCAGTGTCGCCATCACTATCTCTCTTGGGACAGTGTTGTAGGCCTTCTCCAGGTCCACAAATCCCAATGCCATTTCACCATGTACATCCAACCTCTTCTCCACCAGCTGTCTCAGTGTGAACATCCCATCCATCATCCCCCTACCCTTTCTAAATCCCTGTTGCTCTTCGTCGCTCTACATCTCCACAACTCTTCCTTATACTCCCATCGAAAATCTTCTCCAGTACCTTCATGACATGACATAGAAGTGTAATGACATCTTTAATGTCCAGCAACTAGGAGGCATAGTGTCCATGAAGAGTAGGCAAGCGAGCTATCCCCAGGACCATGAACAAATTATTAAGTCCTGCACACTCAGTCGAGTATACTGAGTTAGAGTGGCGACCAATTCCAAATTGTGACCCGATTCAAGAAACTGCTTCGGTGGAACTGACACTCTGTGTAGAATATGGGGCACAATCCATCTTGATTTTAATGGAGCATTTGAAAATTAAGTTGCCCTCTGCGTTCATTTATGTATTTGGCGAATGCCACCGGCCTTCCTGCAATGCGAGTGCTGTGATGAGGACATGGTGCAGGAATGATGGGCCATAAGCCGTTTATAGAGGTTCCCTCCCTTTCCCCGCTCGTGCAAATTTATAAGTAAATTGTCGCGGAACCTTTTACACTACAATGTAAGTCACAGTGCACTCTGTAATGTGACACTGCGAGCGAGACCGAACAAGTGTGAATGTCACATTTCCACGAGCGTCCGGCGCAGAGTCCATTGTGAGCATTTACATGGAAATCAATGACTCTCGTCCCATCCACTTTGCCAGTTTGTCGCAACAAATGAGTCGTTGCTGCAGCCTGCATTGGATGTGCGTAAGCTCCACTTTCGAACGACCATTCGCCCAAATTAGAGCGGTGGATGCGATCGATAAGCAAAACGAGATCTAACTCCTATGAGATGATGCAAGAACTGCTCATTCGTGACACGGTACTCAGGTCAACAACTCTGCACAACCCACCTCTTTGATCGCCCACCATAACCTCATATCTTGGTTCGAATTGGCAGCGTGCCTAGTTCATTAAAATGCCAATAAGGCAACACATTCATGTCTGACAGCACCCGCAGCAGAGGATCACTGTGGATTTGGTTTCTTCCCCTTTGTGATGCAATTATTTCATAAACCTCAATTATATTATATCAGCAATTGCATTAGAGAATCTACTCTTCGTTGGTCGAGTCATCGTGAAACATGTACAATTCTGTTTTGGTCATCGTCATTTCTTCTTACTCATCTTTCCTTCCGTCAGCTTCATTTTCCCTTCAATCATCGTCGTAGTTACAAAGAAATATCATTGTAAATGTCTTCATAGTAATCACAAAATAAATCACCATCGTTTGATAAGTAATCATCAATCAGCCATGATGTGCATCCCTGTTGAAGATTCTCCATGTTGTCAATGCATATTGGTACCAAATAATGTAGCATGCTCAAGACAGAATGTCAGTGCTTCCGAAGCTGTTTCTTGGCTCGGGTTACATTCCTCGAAGGTCGCTACCCCGATGCAGACATGGTATCCTACTTTATTTATCATCGGTGAATCTACCATGTTTAAGATTGGTTAGAAGTGACTCGGTGGTTGAACGTTCAATGCCTCCCTGATTTACTTCAGTGCTCTGTGTTTCATTCTCTCGAGAGGAGTGAGTGGTGAGAACGGGTTTCCCACAGAGTACTTGTGAACATTAAGTACCTCATGCAATCTTTAAGAATAGTTTTGGTGTTGGTCTACTATCGTGGCCAAATTCTGTGTATTCTCAGTAAGCTTCAGTATTGACCTCAATTAAAAAGAATTCTGGTCTATAACTATTTTGAATGCAATTAATAACTGGAAGATAACACAAACACAAATGCACATAGTGGAAGCAGTGTTGCTGTCAACATTAGAAACTCCCTTTCTCATAGTCCACCTGCCATTACACTTCCCTCCCCCCAATTCCATATGGAATATTTCTGGATCAGTGCCCGTGTCTTCCATCATAACATCTTATTTCTCTGCATTGTCCACCGCCCTCCCAACTTTGATGATCCAACTGTGGTGGGGAAAATAATGCAGTGCTCAACACTGCAGCCAACTCATCTCTGACCTTACAAAGGAGCTACCCAGTTTTGACCTGAGGAGGGAGCAGTGGCGCAAGCTCAATCGCATTCACACTTTACCGACCCGTGCGGCCCAGCATATCTACAAATTGAAGATGAGGGAGAGCACTGCGTACACACGGGGCAATCTCGTTCACAGTCACACGCATGGTGGATGAAAGTGGAGAGAGTGGGTTCTTGGGAAAGTTCTAAGAAATACACAACGTTGCAGAAAAAGCCATTAATTGGCTCTCAAGCCGAGATTTATACCCGTAATTGCCTATTATGTGGGTCAGATGAAAGAAGAAGAGACCAGACACGCTACAAAAAAGGAAGAAGCAGAAAAAAAGATTTCAATTTATATATAACCTTATATTAAGGAGATTACACAACTTTCAGCATGGTATTATGTTTGTGTGTGTATATATATATATATATATATATATATATATATATATATATATATATATATATATATATATATATATAAACATATCTATTAGCTGGGTATGAATACACTATAGAATTTATCCTGGAATTCACATATTACGCAAATAGCTAAGTCTGCCTCGAAGAAATTAGGAGTCCTGCTCAGATGTCGAAGATTCTTCTCATTTAAACAGTTGCTTCAACTATATACATAGATATGATTGATTCGTCCTTGTATGGAGGGCTGCTCTCACATCTGGGGAGGTTCCAGCTCCACATACTTACTGGACGGAATTGAATCCAAAGTTATTCGACTTGTGAACTCCACCATTGTGACCTCAAAACTCGACCCGCTCAAATTATGCCGCATAGTTGGCTCTCTTTCTCTTTTCTACAGATAGTACTTCAGTTTCTGCTCGCAAGAACTTGCTGTTTGTGTACCTCCACCATTAGCGAGACCAAGGAATACTCGACAAGCCACGACATCACATGACTATTGTGTGGCCATTGGCAACTCAAGGGTGGGCCGTTACAATGTTTGTTTCTTCCTCTCCATTGCCAAGCTCTGGAACTCTTTACCTTCTCATGTCTTCATAAAACATTTATGACCTTCCTTTTTCAAAAAGCAGATTTTTTACTTCCTCAAAAACTCTTAGACAATTCTCGCTTTCTAACTATTCTCTCAATGCAAATCTCATATTTAAAGCCTCCCCTCGATGAGGACTAGTTAGTCCATGGCTGGAGCCTTCAACATTAAAAAAAACCGTTGTGTAAACATACGAGCCGTGCTTCTCAATTGACTCGAGTCACTCACCTGCATTATATTTTTCATTTTTTTTCCATTTATTTATATTTTAATTTATGGATGTTGTCCGACGATTCTGTGATTTTTTGCGGTGTACCGGCTTCGATGTCCATCAGCACTCCAAAATTTCAGTGTGTGTGTGTGTGTGTGTGTGTCAGTGTACTCCATAACTCCAAAACCATAAAACCAAGCAGCCTGAAACTTTGCATGCATATTAAGAAAACTCCAAGGAAGTGCACTACTGGAAATTGGATGTTTGGGTTAATTAAAACACCCCTTTTGAAGATAGTCAATGGCCTTAATTATATCCATTATCAGGCGCATCATTGGCCACCTCGCTCTTTGGGGTCCAAAGGCGTATCCTAGGTAACTTCGTTGGAGTCTGCAGCTGCAATGTTTTTTGGCCTGCTGAACCATGCTTCACTTGGAACAGATGCAACGATTTCTTAATGATAAAGATATTTTTGTTCACTTTCCTCACTCATGTTATCGAAAGCCTGTTCATCATAGCTACGAATCACTGGGTACATTACAATGCTTATAGATGCCCAGAGACGTCAGCGTTCGTTTCTTTATTTCATTTCCACACTTGCAATCACCATGAGAATCTCTTAAACTAAGCAGAATTTCCAAAATTTAAGCTCCAGAATCGAACTTACAAGCAGTTCTGACTCCTCGAAAAGTGTTCATTTGTCCAATTCGGACATATTTGATATTTCACGCATCTCCGGGAGGTGTATGTTTAATATGACGGTTTAGTGATTGCCCATCACGTGCCAAGTGCGTGTTTTGTTGGAGTGCTTAAGCCACTTGGCGAGCGCTCTACAATATTCGCACTCTAACTGAATACTGTACGTTGATCGACTTGAACGAAGTTCAGGCGTCATTCACATGCGTTCTTAGCCACGTATTGTTCTGTGGTGCAACAGGTGGTGGCTGGCTCACTGAAAATGTGAAATTTTATTTTCCACGTTTCCCCTTTTTGTACAATCTTCCATGAGACGACCTGTCACTTCGGAATCAATAAATACAAATAAAAAATCAAACATTTATTTTTTTAAGTTTCTTCAACCATTTTGCTTTGTGAAGCCACTTGGCACGTGTTTAAGTTTCAATGGTGATTCCGCGGTTCTACAGCGGAGGGAGGAAGACAAAATAAATTATTTGATCACAATGAGTAAAAAATGTTTTTAGTTATGAAATAATGAATGCCATATCATGGCAGGAAAGCCAAGAGGCACGCATGCTTGCTCTGTGTAGCCTGGATTCACATCCCAACCCAGCTATAAACTGTCATCCCAGTGTTTCAAAGGCAGGGTGATTCATCAGTGTGTGTGCCGTCTCTCGGATGGATGATAAACTGGGTGTCACATCTGTCGGAATCCCTCACCCCTCTCCTTCCCAACCCTACCCTCTCTCTCCCACCCTCTCCATCTTTCCGACCCCGACTTCTCCATATCTCTCTCCAACCCCTCCCCTCCCTCTACCTCCCATCCCACACCCTGCTCCCCAACCTTCCCTCTCTGTTGAGATTTTTGTTCTCAAAGTTTTGTGCCGAGGGCTCTCTTCAGGATTATCACTGATCCCCAAACAGCTTCCAACTGTAGTTAGTTTGTGGTAATATTCTCAGGGATGGTTTTTAATGTCTCTGTGAGGTTCTTCGTCATCATTCCAGTTGCTCAACAACTTTGGCACAACTTTGGCTTCCAGGATCTTTTCACTTCAATGTTGAGGTCTTGATATTTGGTTATTATCTTGATTTCTGCATCGTTTTGACTGAAATCAGTGTACATTCAACCCCCGCTTCATTGTGGTTCACCTATCGCGCCCCCGGTTCATCGCGGGTTTTCCCTTGGAACGTAACTAATTTTTTCTGCGGATTCCCCCGGTACATCGCGGTAATAATATATAAAATATAAATTATTTAAGCAATAAATTATAACGCGTGGCGCTCGAAAGTATCTTCATAATAAAACAAACAAAAAAAAATTGTATGTTTGTCGACACAACGCATGAGACAAAGACAGAGAGCGCTATTCATTTCTCCTTGGCGCTGATTGGCTGCTGCCCACGAGGCGCACTCTCACTGTCTTGAGTGTTTCACTTGTGAACGACACAGATATTTTCTACGTTTTTTTTCTCCAAGCCCTACGATGCCGCCCAAAGGAAAAACGTTTGCCGCGGTTGGGCGCCATTACGGTTTGAATGAATCGACCATACGCTACATCAAGAAGGACGAAGCCAACATCAGCGCTTTACATTCGCAACGTGCTGCAGCACCTCGTGGAGGCCATGGATTCCGACGACAATTTTTCTCTGAGAGCGTATTGGCGTGATTTCACGATAGCAACGTGTCGCCAAATAATTCAGAAGGCTCTACAAGAAATGAAAAAAGAAACCTTAAACGCCTGTTGGAAGAAGCTGTGGTCAGAATGCGTCCACGAATACAAGGCCTTTTCTCCACACGAAATTCACCATTCGGCAATCGAGAAGGCGGTCAAGCTAGCGAAGATTCTAGGAGGAGGATTCAACGACATGACGCACGACGAAGTGAATAACCTCATCGAAACCAACTCTGACCCATTAACGGACGAGGATTTGGCTGAGCTTACGAAGTCTGCATGCGAGGAGGAGGAGGAGGAGGAGGAACAATCTGATCCATCGCAGGAGCACGACGACGAAGGCCTCTCACTTGAACGCTTAGCAACAATGGCGAAAACTCTCCTCACCACCATGAAGAAACAACGCCAGCAACTGCCCATCACAATGTTTTTGCAACGTTACTGAGTTTACAGTAAGCATTTTTATGCTTCAAATGTTTTCTTTATGTGTTTAATTGAGATTAAAATGTGTTTAAAACGTGTTTTGTGGAGGCGTCCATTCATCGCGGATTTTCACTTACCGCGGGAGGATTTGGAACGTAACCCCCGCGAGAAACGGGGGATTACTGTATTAAGACCTCAATAAGAAATGCCTTCTTCTCATTTTTGTACCTAAGTATGACATCTTGTCACAGTGCTATTTTTTGATTTTCACGCTTGATGGGATCATGAGGTCGTACGTGAGCGGTACTTCCATGTTTTCAGTGATTGCTTTCGGTTCATGTTCTCACAAATCATCTGGAACTGGGACATCAAAGTTTTTGCAGATGTGCAATTTACAAACTGTGTGCAGATACTTTATGTGCAGATACTTTACAAACTGTGTGCAGATACTTTACAAACTGTGTGCAAATACTTCAGATGTGCAGATACTTTACAAAGATGTGCAGACACTTTACAAACTCTGTTGAGTCGTCGTGTGTACAACTCCTCTGACACGAGTTCTTTTTTTTTGTTTTCCTGTTTGGTCATTAAGCATAACATATCTTTTTGTTTGCCAACCCCACATCCACCGACCTTTCTACGTTATGTTTTCTCCCTCTCTCCCTCTCTCCCTCACCATCCTTCCTCTCCACTCCCCTCCCTCTGTCCTCTCCCCTCCCCTGCCTCTGTAATCTCCTCTCCACTCCATCCTCTCCCCTCCCTCCATCCTCTCCCCTCCCTCCATCCTCTCTCCTCCCCTCCCTCCATCCTCTCTCCTCCCCTCCCTCCATCCTCTCTCCTCCCCTCCCTCCATCCTCTCTCCTCCCCTCCCTCCATCCTCTCTCCTCCCCTCCCTCCATCATCACCCCAACACTCGCTCTGTCCCCTCCCCTCCCCTTCCTTCTTCTCCCCTTCCTCCCTCCATCCCCTCCCCTCACCTCCCTCCATCCTCTCCCCTCCTCACCCCTCCCTCCGTCCTCTCCCCACCCCTCCCTCCATCCTCTCCCCTCCCCTACCTATCCCCTCCTCTCCTCTCCTCTCCTCCCTCTCCCCTCATCTCCTCTTAGTACAGGCATTTTAGCAGAAAATATTTGGTCAACCTCCCACAAATTGCAACAAAAGCAAACTCAACAGATTTTGATTCCTGGATATGTCCTCAGTGACAGAAAAAAAGTCCTAAGGGATCCTCCGGGGGGAAGTCCTGAAATCATGGAAATCCATTCTGGCCGCCACCCGGCTTCGGGGAAAATGAGAAAATTGTAAAGATTGATATTTTAAGATGTAAATATTTTTTCTGCATTCTAATTGTTTCTAGTTATAGTCAGTATATTGATATACAAGAATAATTATAAAAAAGTGAAATGTATTGAGGGTTAAATAAAAAATTGTAGCTTTTTTGTCCAAAAATGTCAATTTTTTGTCCCGAAAAAAAAAATTTACCTGATACTGATTTGGGCTCCTGGCCAAAAAAAGAAAGAAACGTTGAAAACACAAGATGAAATCAAGTCTATGGCAATACAATATAATTATGTAAATCATTGAAACATGACAAAATTCACAATTCCACTCGGGGCAATCACATCTGCCTGATGAAGGTTTCGAAATGAAAATGAAAATTCGCATTAAACTCACAAACTACATCCATTATAAACTTACTATACATGTTGAGAAAAATCAAGCGTATTAAAGTTAGAACTCGACAATGTCATCATCATCCTCATCATTGTCACATGGAGTGTTTGTGCAGCCAGAGCCCCTGCAGTTTCCACAAGCTGGAGTGCACTCAATGTTGTGCTTCTTGCATGTGCATCTCATGGTGCTACATTCAGCCTGGCAGTTGCACCTAATGACACGTAACATCTTTTCAGGAGCTGGAGCTGTTGATGTCTGAAGTGGCACAAAACCATCGTCACACTTCTGCCAACCCCAGTCTCTGGAAGAAGTATGCAAGTCTGACGTCTTGAAACGAATCAAAGACCACCTTCAGAAGCATGCCGAGTCTGCAAAGGTATCTTCAAGAACTTCAGCGCTCTGGGTTCAGTACATGGACATGCTGGACATTCTACGCAAATACATCCCGGCAGAGCGCACTGGGAACAGGGCACGACATCTACAGGCCATCCAGGAAATGCTGTCTTACCTGGCAGCCTCGGGCCACAACCTGCATGCCAAATCTACGAGGGTGTATCTGCAGCAGATGTCCAACCGCAAAACTCAACATCCCAATGTCCAACAACGTTTTGATGAGGGGTTCCATGTGGTTCGACGAAGTGATCGCCTGTGGGCAGGTCTTTCATCTGACCTGATCATCGAACAAGTTCTGATGAGAAGTTTGAAGACCAGTGGGGGGGGGCTCACACGAGGGAGAGGAATGAAAGAGCAACAACGGCTGGTATGGCTACTATCAATGCCTGCCTGTGCAGAAATAAACCAGGCAAGGCAGGAGCTCACAGGTGTGAACTACAACACTGGAGAGCAGAAGAAGGACATGACCAAGGCAAGACAATCTCGTGACTGGAAGGACACACTATCAGCTCTTCAGTATTTACAGGAACAGAATCCGTTCAGTAGTGATCCACGTCTGAGGAACATTGCCACTGGAGTTCATGCACACCCCACCGTCAACTTCGACACAGCACATGCTGTAGGAGCCAAAATATTGAAATCTATGGATGGGAAAACACCTGCCGAGTACACATTTAAGAGGAAAGACCAAGTTGTCACCCTCGGCATGAAGTCATCTGTCAAGATTGATGGAGAACAAGTCCAAGTTGATCCACAACTCCTCTTCCAGAGACTGATCACTGTTGCACAGACAGCAGAAGAACTGGAGTCGGCTTTCAAATATGAACTGTGCAGCTATCCACCAGCCCCCTTTGATTCCTCTCTTCCGCTCCGAGAAGCACACAAGCCAGTCTTTGCTGATGCCATCTGGGATCTTCTTAGATCCGATGTCCCAGCCGATATCCCCAATGATGGGCAACAGTATGTTTTGGATGGCGGGGCACTTGTTCAACGCATTCCATGGTCTCGTGGATCTACATACAGAGACATATGCCACCAGTACACTGATTATGAAACGAAGAAGTACGAAGATGGCATAGTCGTGTTTGATGGTTATGAGAGTACCAACACGAAGGACATGACACACCAGAGACGGTCGAAAGGGAATGCTGGCACTACTGTGATATTTACAGCTGACATGTGTCTCACAATGAAGAAGGAACAGTTTCTTGCCAATAGGCAGAATAAACAGCGATTCATTTTTATGTTGAGTGAAGAGCTTCAGAAGAAGAACTGTGAGACACACCATGCCTCAGGGGATGCTGATCTCCTGATTGTACTGAAGGCCGTGCAATCTGCTACTCTCATGAACACTGTGTTAGTTGGTGATGACACAGACCTCCTTGTCCTCCTATGCTACCATGCAAGCTTAGAATCCTATGACCTCTTCTTTTGTCCCGAGCCAAAGAAGAACACGAAGAAACCTCGCATCTGGAACATCAAGGCTACAAAGAAAATGATTGGTACAGACATATGCAAGCACATACTGTTTCGACATGCAGTTCTTGGCTGCGACACGACATCTCATCTTCATGGGATTGGAAACGGAGCTTCCCTCAAAAAGTTCAAAGCAAACAACACATTCCGTGAGCAGGCCAAGGTTTTTGATACATATCCAGCTTCTGCATGTGATGTGGCAGATGCAAGAGAAAAAACATTGGTGATAATCTACAACGGAAAGTCAACTGACACCCTGGACACCCTCCGGGATCAGCGGTACTGGGACAAGGTGGCTTCGAGCTCCTCTCACGTGCAACCACAGACGTTACCACCAACATCAAAAGCAGCAAAGTATCACAGCCTGTGCATGTATCTGCAAGTCCAAGAATGGAAGGGATGTGCAGATGAACTTCTTCCAAGAGACTGGGGTTGGTAGAAGTGTGATGAGGGTTTTGTGCCACTTCAGACATCAATAGCTCCAGCTCCTGAAAAGATGTTACGTGTCATTAGGTGCAACTGCCAGGCTGAATGTAGCACCATGAGATGCACATGCAAGAAGCACAACATTGAGTGCACTCCAGCTTGTGGAAACTGCAGGTGCTCTGGCTGCACAAACACTCCATGTGACAATGATGACGATGATGAGGACATTGTCGAGTTCTAACTTTAATACGCTTGAATTTTCTCAACATGTATAGTAAGTTTATAATGGATGTAGTTTCTGAGTTTAATGCGAATTTTCATTTCAAAACCTTCGTCAGGCAGATGTGATTGCCCCGAGTGGAATTGTGAATTTTTTCATGTTTCAAT
>NC_140967.1:106428138-106440638 GCF_056783735.1 Eptatretus burgeri | reverse complement strand
GGACATTACGAGGAATTTCCGCAGGTTCCCGCAAGTAATCATAAAAATACGAGAAAGTTAAATGATTGTGGGTGTCCAGGAAAATGATGTTTGAGAGCAGCCATCCTCACATACTCGGTGAAGTGTTCTTAAACAACTTTCATCACCTCTTGCACAAGTTGGAACTCATTCTCAAATTGGAGTTGTGAAAAAATCTGACTCGGTGATGGCACGGATAATAAGCACATCACTGGACAGCAGCATTCATAAAGTGTAATATTTGTATTTAGCACATTTATGTTTTTGTTTATTTCATTTCACAGATCACTCTCAGAATGCGATCAACAAGGTTGTTCGGTTCAGGGGTGTAAACCCAGTTACTAATTGGCAATCATAGCCGCTCGGGTCCTCCCGGGGTTCCCGGACCGAAGACGGGCCGTGACAGGACCGCAAGAGCCCTGGGAGGAGGCAGCGGGTGAAAATGGAAGTCGAGGCCGTATCTTAATTGGAGATGAGGCTAAAAATTGCTGCCATACTACGAAACTTAAAGCCCCATCTTTACATCATTTTCACATTCAAAAAATATGAACAATATGGTACATTAATTTCTTGAAACTCCGACATGATGGAAAAGCACAACTGATAGTTTGTCACAAGTTTGTCACAAGGATAGGCTATGGTTGTTCAACGTTAGATTCATGGCGGTGGACATATACAGTTTTGGTGATGTGTTGCGGGATGAACGCAAAGAGCTGAAGAGCGAAGGAAAATACAAGCAAACGAAACCAAAACTAATCATAAATTTGAAGCAACTGAAATAATTCCGCATTTCACGAAATCATCCGAGCATTCACCAACCAGTATGGATAAGGTGCGATTAACAAAATATTGCTGACTGTTTCTCATCAACATTTCACTCTTTAACTTCACTATGAAGCCGATATCGACATCGATGAGTGAAGAATGGATCATTGACACATCATCACCTGCTTACGTTTGATAACTGTGGAACAATTACAATTTCACGTGGTAAAAAATCTGGGGGAAAAGTGACAGGCCAAGCTGTACAAAGCTGAGCGAGCGTAAAAACATGTTTGCTTTCATTCTAAACATTCTAGATACAGGGAAGAGAAGCTAAAATGGTGATTTAAAAAAAAAAAAACGAAAAGATATGTTATTAAAAATACGGCTTCATCAAAGAAATCACAGGGGACAGGACTCATTGATGTGGACAGAGCATGTTTGGCACTGCAGAGTTCATCCGTGATTGGACACAGTGCGTGACATGCTGTTTACCGATTGGTTGACAAGTGCACAAATCGGAGCATTGACTTGCACTTCTATTTCTTGATTGCTGTTGCAATTAACCCATCCATGGCAGGCAAACCGTACTTGAATTTGTGCTGCAATGGAAATGATAAGACATGTTTATCTATATCTACATATATGTAATCTTTATCTATATCGACGAATTATTTAACAGCCCCAGATATTGCCACCTACTTAAAGCATTGGCCAAGAAACGTTTTGGGCCCAAGTCTTTCACAAACAGGCTAACTTGGCCTGATCTTCTACTAAGGTGGCAGGGGATGTGTAATTTGTTAATGGTGCAGCCTAAACTAGTTTACTCTTTGTGAAAGACATCCTGGGACATTCTACCAATAAACAGTGCTGGCAGGCAGTTCCTTCCATTTAATATCCAATCAAAGGCCACGTACACACTGATGACTCGCACTGCAATCAAAACATGGGTGAGAGGTCATAGCTGGGTTCAAGAACCAAGGTTAGATCGTTCAGATATGAGTGGGCATACCTTGAGGCTATCCTGCTAGAATATACATATATGTATGTATATATATATATATATATATATATATATATATATATATATATATATATATATATATATATATATACATATACATATACATATACATATACATATGAGGCCCCACGAGGAGGAGTGATGTAAGCGACATTTTTTAATGATATAATGATGATGGGCTCGGATAAAAGGGTAAGGGTTAAAATAGTGCTATATGGCATTAACTCCAAAATGGCCGAAGTGTCCCTTACATCACTCCTCCTCGTGGTGCCTGATAAATATACAAATACATATATATATATATATATATATATATATATATATATATATATATATATATATATATATATCTATACATATACATACACGAGGTGTGTTCAAAAAGTATCCAACCTTAATTTTTCGTGCGTAAACAAATGAAGCTCGGGAGGCGTGGTTTGGTGCACGTATGTAGGTGATCCTAATCCGTATGCATGAATATTTTCCCGCATGCAGAAGCTGTCAGTCGCCGACGGACCGCCGATGAGGGAGGAAGTGTAAGTGAGCGCCGTCGGATTTTCGTTTTTGACAAAATGATGGAAAACCTTGAACAACGCTACTGCATCAAATTTTGTGTAAAGCTTGGCGATTCCCAAGTGGAAACGATCCGCAAGATTCAACAGGCCTGCGGGACCGAAGCAATGGGCATCACAGAGATAAAAGAGTGGTACAACCGCTTCAAAGATGGTCGCACATCAGTGGAAAGTGAAGCACGTTATGGTAGGCCCTCAACATCCCAAAATGAGATCGTCATTGACCAAGTGAGGACCCTGCTGATGCAGGATCGTTGAATCACGATCAGAGAACTTGCAGACGAGGTGGGCGTCAGCATTGGATCCGTTCATTCCATTGTGACTGAGGATTTGGGCTTAAGGAGAATCTCAGCGAAGTTCGTGCCAAAGCTGCTAACGATTGAGAAGAAGCAACTCCGTTTGGAGATCGCACAGGACATGCTGGAGACTGTGAACAGCGATCCTAACTTCTTCAACACAGTGATCACTGGCGATGAGACCACAGTGATCCATCATTTTGTCAAAAACGGAAATCCGACGGCGCTCACTTACACTTCCTCACTCATCGGTGGTCTGTCGGCGACTGACAGCTTCTGCAGGCGGGAAAATATTCACGCATACGGATTAGGATCGCCTACATACGTGCACCAAACCACGCCTCCCTAACTTCATTTGTTTATGCACGAAAAATTAAGGTTGGACACTTTTTGAACACACCTCATATATACATATACAGTATATACATATATACATACATACATATATATATACTGCATATATATACATATATACATATACATCTACAAATATATACATATATTGTTGCAGTTATGGAAAAGACCCCCATATGCATTGAGAAATGTGTATAAGTTTCCATAGACAGATTTCTTTTTCCCTTTATGCGAGATAGAATTCCTACCTTTTGTTGAGAGAGACTTTGGAAGGGAGATGCGCCATGAGTTAAAATGTTCAATTTCTCTTTAATCTTCATCAAAAAAGATAAATTCAGCAATTATCTCTCCAACTCTCTGGAAAATCCTATGTCTATTTGCTGATCACTCCACCCTCTGCCGTACCATCTGTCATCCCTCAGATCAGCAAGCAGCAGCCTCTTCACTCTGCAAATCTGGATAAAATCACAAGCTGGTCCAATGCTTGGAACATGTCTTTCATTCCTGACAAATCTCACACTCACTGTCTCTCCAAAAGGACCATCTGGAAACAACTCACCCCCCCCCCCCCACCAACCCCATCTACTTTGTCAACAATCCTCTTGAAGAAGTCCTTTCATTCAAACGTTTGGGCGTCACTATCTGCCATGACCTTTTCTGGGAAAACCACATCTCCAAGCTGGCCTCCAAAGCCAGTCGCAGACTGGGCATCCTCCGTCGCGCAAAGTCCTTCCTTGGTACACCTCAGCTCCTGACCACATACAAAGCTATTCATTTGCAGCCTGATGGAGTACTGTTCTCCCTGCTGGGCTGGTGCTGCCGCCTCTCACCTTTCTCGGCTTCACACTGGAAACCAAGGCATTTAAGATCATTGGAATCTCACGTGATAATGCTGAGTATTTGGGTCTCTCATGCTCTCACCAGAGGCAGGTCGGTGGTCTTTCTATCTTCTCCCAGCTCCTCTCCAGCCTTGCCCCCCCCCCCCCTGCTCTGTCTCCAGGCAGAACATTGAACATGTTCCATTCAGAGCAGATCAGTTTGACCTCTGTAGGAGAGCGTAAGTGCAAACAAGTGAATCAAGTTGATTGTGAAAGCAGATGGTTTTAACCGACGGAGTAGAGTGGACATCCGTTTAAAGACTCTGAACAAGCTCCTGAAACCTGCTAGAGGTTTCAGTTCTCAATGACTTTTGACAATATGCCACAGAAATCAGGAAAATGACCAAAGACCAGGATCTGAAAAATGAGGTCAAGAGGACTTGGAAATTGAAGAAAGCTGTAATTGTACCAGAGATTGTCGGAGCTACAGGAATGAGATAGGAAACCCTTACTGAGTCATTAAAAATCATTCTGGAAAATATCACCACAAACGAGCTTCAAGTCGAGGCTGTCAGAGGTTCAGTGAAGATTCTGAAGAGCCCTTGGAATAAGGCTATGAGAACAAAACTTCACATTTTGGTTCATGAATCACGATCCTTTATCAAAAAATATGAGGTGGGGATTTTTGAGTTTTGGGAGAACTCCCTCTGACCTCCTGAAACCCACAAATTGAGATAACAACCAACAAGAGACATTCAATCAGCATTTACACATGGATGGCAATCATTCTCCTGCACCGCACATCTCGATCCATCATGCCTCTCAATCTACTGAGCGTTCGAAACTCCACTTTCCCCGTCTGCAGGGAGGTTTTGTCTCATCGTACTCCAATCCATCACACTTCACCTGCCAGGAGTGGCCTTGACACGTCTTGTTTGCCAGGATGTCTCAACTCGTCTCCTCTGCCAGGAGTGCCCTCGTCTCCGCTCTCGACTCATCTCACATCCCAGGACTCGTCCATCATCCCGGATTCCTCTCGCTCTCATCCATCAAGCTCTCCTTACAATGAGTCTTTTGGCCAAGCCTGTGCTCACATCCACCTGTTCGGACTGCAAGAGCTACCAAGGGGAAGCTTGCACACTGCACGAGTCTGCACATGATATGAGCTTGCATGCTGCACAAGTCTGCACACAGTATGAACTTGTGTGCTGCACACTGTGCGGGTCTGCATGTGGTACCAACTTACACACACACATCTGTGCAAGGTGAGGAAGAGCCAAACCCACGCTTCGCTCTGCATTCTATCTGCTATCCTGTTTCCTCTCTACATTTCCCCAGAATGATTGATGGCCATATCCTGTGTCGAGCATAAATAAGAACGTAAAAGTGGGCTCCGTAAACGTTAAGAATAATTACTGTTCTTGTGCCTTTTCATTGTGGCGTATGGCAGGTTAGCTGCCGGGGTAGCTATCATTTCTTGAAGCGCGACTGTGTCGCTGAAGCAGTGCCTGTCTACCAGTACACACACTGGAACTGGTACTCATTTCACCGACCTCGGAAGGATGACAGGCTGAGTCAACCCCCTGGTGTATTAATTCAGTGGCTGACGGGGCTTGAACTCAGGACCCTAGGATCCCAAGCCACCACCCTAACCACTGAGCCAACACCAGGCTACTTCATTGTGGTTTCTTTCCATCCATTGAGAATACATGCTCATGATTGCAATTGTAAATACCTGCCATTGATGACTGAATAAACCTTGTTGTGCTTGTTGAATAAATGTATTGGTTGAAATGTTAAACATTTCCAGAAAGAACACTTTTACCCTTTCCCCCATTGGTCCAACACCGTGTGTAGGTTTAGGAAGAAGGGAAGATTTGCTCCACTGATTGACTCCAGGATTAACCAACAACCATCCATGGTTCACTCGGCTGTACATGATAGACTGGTGGCTGTTGAGGGCATGACCCCTAATTAGGGTTGCCGTGCCAATGGTAAGGTAATGTGTTACCAAGGGGTGAAAACCCTACTAGGCTCGGTGGTTCTAATCGATGGCCATGGTTGCCTAGCAACCCGTCAGACCGCAGAGTTATCTGTGGCCGGCGACCTCAGGACCGGAGGTTGGGTAAAGGTCCGAGGAGCTCCCTCGTGACAACTCCAGACTCCGCGTCCGTAATAAATATATATCCAGATTTTGGTGAAGAACCAGATCCGGACACTATAAATTTTTAAGTGATTCTTCACTATTGAGAGATGGGGCCAAAAACGATGTATATCATGACATTCCCAAAAGTTGTGGATGATCTGAGTCGGTGACAATAACAAGCCGATTCCATTTTGGTTCAAGTTTGAATCCAAATCCGGCTTATCAGTGGGATACAAAATGTAAACTGTTCAGCCTGGTGGAGGTATGCACTCTCCCGAGTGTCGTTCCAGTTTTTATACACATTATCTACTTTGCGTTTCATTTCAATCATTTTAGTTCTTGTATAATTTATTAATCCGTGGATGGCAAGGCGGTTCAAATACCTTAATAACGACCTTGATCTTTGGGAGATACTTATTTTTCTCTGATACTTCCTCAGGTGTGTTTTGGTGTCAGATGTGTGTGTAATAAATGCGTTTCATTCTATCAACGTGTGCGGACAAAAACCTGAATCAAAGCGACAATTCAAAGATCCGACTTGCTCCAAAAGTTCCAATCAAATCGGCACACAAGGTCAGGCATCGGCTCAGAGAAAAACTGTCAGGAAAACGTGGTATCTAACAGAAGAGAGTTGTCGATAATCAAGATGAAACGGTGCTCTATGGATTTATGCAGAAGTCATGGCAAGCATCTCGAAGGGAGTGACCTTTATTCCGTTCCAAATGGGATTGTGAAGAAAATCCTGAGAAAACAGGATTTTATGTGTTTCCAGAACAGAGGACAAAACCAGGACAAATCGGTGGTACGTAAGATTCAGTGTTTTGGTGGACGAGTGCACCTCAATGTCCTCTGGCACCCTGCACTGTCAGTTGTGACGCTTTGGCAAGAACCTTCGTGAAATTTTATCACAAGCTTTGTCAAAGCTATCTGTCTTCGAAATGAACATGACTGCCATTGCGTTGTTGTCAGTGTGTGGTGGCTCACCAATCATTTTGGATCTGAATACAGGTGGAAACAAAATGCTGAAAGTACAGCTGCAAACGTGTGTGTGTGTGTGTGTGTGTGTGTGTGTGTGTGTGTGTGTGTGTGTGTGTGTGTGTGTGTGTGTGTGTGTGTGTGTGTGTGTGTTTTTTGTCATCTCCATCTGAGGGATTCAGAAGGTGGAAAGGAGTCCTTCCAGGTCTCAAAGTATCCTCCTTGTCTTCGGAACGGAATCACAGTTCATAGACTAATCTATTCATCTTTCTTGTTCTCAGAGATTTGTTCCGAGGACTCTTTTCAGGATCGTCACCGAACCCTGGACTGCCTCCAATTGTACTTCGTTTGTGGTAATATTCCTGGGGATGGTTTTTTTTAAATCACAGTGAGCTTCTTCTTTATTATGCCTATTTCTCCAGTTATCACTTGTGTAATTTTCACGCTCTTCATCTTCCAAGTGCTCTTGATCTCATTTTTAAGGACTTGGTATTTGGTCATGTTCTTGATTTCTGCATTATTTAACCCAAAATTGCTGGGTAATGAGACCCGAATCATCAATGCTGTCTTTTCCTTTTTGTTCCGAAGAACAATGTCCAGTCTCAAGGCCATATTTTCAATGAGCAAATACCAACTGTCATTTCGCTGAAGGAAATACAAAGTAGGGAGGGAGAAAAAGAGGGGGGAAAGGGAGAGAGGGGTGGGGGATTGAGGAGGAGTGGGGAGAGGGAAGACAGATGTGCAGTGGGGCGTTAATTACCACCCGGACGCGTCCCAAGACAAACACCGCCCCAATATGTCAGAAGCAAAGCTGGCTTGAGACAAACACTGCTTGAACACGTGCGGAAACAAACTCCCATCCAGATATAACTACCGTCCGGATATGTCCAGAGACAGAGACAGAGATGGAGACAGACAGAGACAGAGAGAGCAGGGAGGTGAGAGAGAGAGAGAGAGGTGTGGGAGAAGGGTGCTGCAATGTCTTGGGAGGGAGTGAAGCAAGGATGGGACAGAGGACAAAGAGATGCTTTATGTATGAACACACACACACACACACACACACACACACACACACACACACACACACACACACACACACACACACACACACACACACGCACACGATTGGCTAATTGCGGAAACAACCAAAAACCTTGAGTACCTTGCACCGAAAAACAATGTTGCATTTATATAGGTGTTTCAGGGAGATGTTCACAAACATTAATCTTTATAAACAGCTGCGTGTGAAAAAAAAAAAACTTGGCTCGGTAGTTTATAAAACACTATAATACGGCAAACGGCTTGGAAATCAAGTGTTATTTCACAACCACTCACTCAGGACGATGGCGCACGAACCACTCGCTCAGGACAATGGCACACAAACCACTCGCTCAGGGGCAACGGCGCACAAACCACTCGCTCAGGGCGATGGCGCATGGACCACTCGCTCAGGGCAACGGTGCACAAACCATTCGCTCAGGTCGATGGCGCACGGACCACTCGCTCAGGGCGATGGCGCACGAACCACTCGCTCAGGGCGACGGCGCATGGACCATTCGCTCAGGTCTACGGGGCACGAACCACTCGCTCAGGTCTACGGGGCACGAACCACTCGCTCAGGGCGACGGCGAACGGACCACTCGCTCAGGGCGACGGCGCACGGACCACTCGCTCAGGGCGACGGCGTACAGACCACTCGCTCAGGGCGACGGCGCACGGACCACTCGCTCAGGGCGACGGCGCACGGACCACTCGCTCAGGACGAAGGCACACGGACCACTCGCTCAGGGCGACGGCGCATGGACCACTCGCTCAGGGCGACGGCGCATGGACCACTCGCTCAGGGCGATGGCGAACGGACCACTCGCTCAGGGCGACGGCGCACGGACCACTCGCTCAGGGGGACGGCGCACGGACCACTCGCTCAGGGGGACGGCGCATGGACCACTCGCTCAGGGGGACGGCGCATGGACCACTCGCTCAGGGCGACGGCTTACGGACCATTCGCTCAGGGTGACGGCGAACGGACCACTCGCTCAGGGCGACAGCGCATGAACCATTCGCTCAGGGCGACGGCGCATGGACCATTCGCTCAGGTCTACGGGGCACGAACCACTCGCTCAGGTCTACGGGGCACGAACCACTCGCTCAGGGCGACGGCGAACGGACCACTCGCTCAGGGCGACGGCGCACGGACCACTCGCTCAGGGCGACGGCGTACAGACCACTCGCTCAGGGCGACGGCGCACGGACCACTCGCTCAGGGCGACGGCGCACGGACCACTCGCTCAGGACGAAGGCGCACGGACCACTCGCTCAGGGCGACGGCGCATGGACCACTCGCTCAGGGCGACGGCGCATGGACCACTCGCTCAGGGCGATGGCGAACGGACCACTCGCTCAGGGCGACGGCGCACGGACCACTCGCTCAGGGGGACGGCGCACGGACCACTCGCTCAGGGGGACGGCGCATGGACCACTCGCTCAGGGGGACGGCGCATGGACCACTCGCTCAGGGCGACGGCTTACGGACCATTCGCTCAGGGTGACGGCGAACGGACCACTCGCTCAGGGCGACAGCGCATGAACCATTCGCTCAGGGCGACGGCGAACGGACCACTCGCTCAGGGCGACGGCGAACGGACCACTCGCTCAGGGCGACGGCGCATGGACCACTCGCTCAGGGCGACGGTGCATGAACCATTCGCTCAGGGCGACGGCGGACGGACCACTCGCTCTGAATGATGTGGTGGGCAAAAGTATCCACAGTAAATGAACGATTCGCTCAGAAGGATGTCGCGCAGTACCGCTATCGACTCAGGCATTCAGCAAGTGGCTTAAGCACTCATGCAAGCACTCCAATAATTCAATGGTTGATAAGGAACGGTTGGCCAAGCTGTCGCTGCATACCATATAGGATCCCTTTAACTTTGCAGCCGGTCTCGCAGCAGTTTATGAAATAAAATGAATTTGTTCAAATAATGACGTTATCCACAAAAGAGTTGCAGCTTAATGCAGATCAAACCTGGAGACTTCGCGAAATTCAATCCCCGATGAAATAATCGAAGATAATCCGCCATGTTGCCCGCTCGTCTGTACATGTGTCACGTGGTACATCGGTTCGGGACATGTGTCACGTGGTACATCGGTTTGGGGTCCACGCAAACATGATAACATTTTTTTTAAACGTCCATTTTTTTTACCAGACTTGCTTTTGTTCCCTGCAGAGCATCTCACGAAACCTCCGAAAATATAGACAATGACCTGGCCGACCCTCTGGGGGACATGGCACGAGGTCGAACAGTGAATGCATTCAATCATATAGCTCGATGAAGCTCATTAATATTGTTACGTTCCTAAAAAAAATTTGTTCACTCAATATAATTCTCCAAACAGTCGAAAAAGATGAGTTTAATGCTTTGGAAATATCATATTTTCTTGTGTATCTAAGAAGGAGGGAACATAGCCTTGCTTGCTCAAAGTAAATAGGTATATCTGCTTAGTTACAAGACTCGTTATTTCTTTTAATTTCCAGATTTCACAACAGATTTCGACACTTATGTAGTCGGGACGATATTCGATCCTCAAAAAAGAAATAATGTTTCGATGATTTACACAGGTTACCCAGGAAACGCCTTAAGACCCCAAAGAGTGAAGTGGCTCAGGATCGCCTGATGGCTATAATAATTAAATAAGGCTGTTAATTATCTTCAAAAGGAGTGTTTTAATTAACCAAACCACCCAATTATCACTCGTGCACTTCATTGGTTTTCCCTTAGTATTCATGCAAAGTTTCAGGCTGCTCGGTTTTATGTTTTTGGAGTTATGGAGGAGACACACACACACACACACACATTTATAAGTATGGATGTTCACGCTCAATGGGATCATGAGGTCATACGTGAGCATGATGTCCTTATTTTCAATGATTCTTTTTGGTTTATGTTTTCTTGAGTTTTCTGGAATGAAGATCTGGAGACTTTTGCAGATGTGCCAATGAATTACTCTGCATACCTTGTTGTGCCTTTGCGTGTACAGCTCCTCTGACATGAGTGTTTTACATCCCGATAGGAGGTGACTTGTACATTCTGCATCTACCTTGCAGAATCTACACTTGTCTGATTGACTCAGTCCAACGTTTTTCTTAACGCCATTGGTGCAATGTCCTTGGTCTTCGCCATTTATAATGATTCGTTCTCCATCCCAGTTGAGCTGACCTATTCTTAGTCATTCCAGAGCCTTCTTTGTCTACTCCCAATCTGTCCAACTCTTTTTATGCCTCTGCTGATGAAGTCGCCAGAGGAATTATGTTTCTGGGTTGTCTGTGTTCATCATATGTACGCACAACGTAGGTGCGATCAAAATGTGTACAACACAAAAACATAATGCGTACGTCCGTCCATGGTAATTTTCTCCATTTTCTCTGCAACCGCTTATCCCATTGACAATTTTCACCATAAGTGCTACTTCTCATGTGGAATGTTTTAATGATAATTATGCAAGAAATGGGAAGACATGCCTCTTTGGATCCAAAAACGATTTTGAAATGTCACCAAAAGATTATAACTGGCTCAGTCGAGGACGTACAATGATCAGGAAGCCACACCACAGCGAGATCACCAGAAAACATTGACTGGGTATGAATCATGTTCACAGGGAATACAAATAAGTTGATCACACAAGCGGTGAGGGAGCGGATAATATTTATGAAGAAGAACCTGGGATGGAAAGCATTCAGACCTCATTACATGCATCAGTTGTTTCCAGATCATTGTGACAAGAAATGGAGTTTTGTCAACATTTTCTTCAGTGGATTGATGGCTGTCCAGGTTTTCTTCTCCTTCTTCATCAGAGATCCATTTAACACGGTGACATGAAGAGATTTTTTGTGAAGGGTTGCGAGAGGACGCCCCATTCTCCAGGGTTCCTCGGGCCTCCAGAGTCTGACTTTAATTGCTTGTTCGCCATGGCACATCACATGACCATCAACACGAAGGTGGCATTGTCTCACAAAAGCAGAGATGTGGGTAAGAGAACCACATAAGTCTCTCTTTGGGATGTGGTGAACCCTGTTGCTGTTATGTGAACTCGTCATGTCTTTAACTGGCTGCAACTGTGGTGCATCGCCACTGCTACCGATGATGAAGTTGATTTGTAGTCATCAGCTACTGGGATAATTGACATTGCATTCCTAATGTCTCCTCCATTGTCTGACAGCCAAGCCTGTCTGTACAAATCATGGCAGTAAACATTTTAATTCACCAGAAATAACGCCCTCACGTGAATCTCATGAAAACATTAACCTATTTAATGAAGAATGCAATTAAACAGTTTGGAACACACAGTTTGTATATAGACTGCAATAATTGGTGCTGACAGTTGGGGAGCAGGCAGACATTTGGTCTGTCAACTGTGTGCCTGTTTAGAAAAATACACTTTGAATAGAATCATCCAGAACATTGATTAGAGTCAAAATGTATCTTCCAGCTAAATGTGCGACTTCATGTTAAAAGCAACAATTGCATTGATGCAGAT
>NC_140967.1:106288138-106420638 GCF_056783735.1 Eptatretus burgeri | reverse complement strand
CGGTCGCTATATGCAAATTCATGGATCAAAAAGCATTCACGCCCACTTTTCCTCGGGCCAATGGGGAGCCAGCAAGAGAGGTGAAAGGTCGGAGGCAGAGGGTCAAAGATGAAGGAGCGAGGCCACGGGGGATATAAGGGGCCGCGTTCGTCAGTCGAGGCAGTTCAGTTCGCAGGAGGAAGAGTTCGGAGTTGGAAGTGGAGAAGAGAGCAGTTCGCAGTTAGCAGTTCGCAGTTCGCAGTTAGCAGTTCGCAGTTGGGAGTTCGCGGAGTCGGAGTGAAGAGGACGGAGCTGTGGAGAGGCGGCGGCGGCGAAGGCGGACGAGGGGGTGCTCGCGTCGGATTCGGGGAACTGCGGAGAGAAAGGCCGGCGGCGCGACCGAGGTCGTGGTGGAGACGCTCGTCGCGGGATCCGAGATTTTGTGAAATCCTCCTTTCCCCGAGCATCAGCAACCCCCTCCTGTTTCCCCCGCCCCCGCGCTGAGATAGTGCGACAAAGGGGGCCCCCTTCCCACCCCCTACCAGACACTGTCCGCGAGGCCCGCGGAGTTGAGGCACCACCGCCGCTCCGCATCTCATCATCAGACGGGTAGGCCCGACACGGTCTCGGCCCCAGGCCCGCCTACCCCCGTCATCCTGGAGGGTGGTTCTCTTTCCTTTTGCTTTGGGAATATGTGTTGTCGGCACCGTCTGTGAAGTAAAATTGTATAAGTGTTGCCGAGTGCCCGGTAGTCGGATAGATCTGCATTGTTGCATTTGCTTCTTGTCTTCTTCTTTTCCATGTGCTTTTGGTGGAATTGTATTTGTGTGCTTTCCGTTCATCGCGAAATAAATGTGCTTATTATTGAACTGTTTTCCCGCTTCGCTTCGTCATTTCTTTCATTGAATCCCCATCTTGCTTCACGTAAAGGGTTGGTCGTGGGCTAAGACGCCCGATAATTAATCGAACCGTCGAGGCCGACGAATAACACCGCTCGGTTATCCCGATAGTACGGAACGGGTCGCTTAAGTGGCCCGTGTCCGAAGTCGACCTGCGGCGAGGTGCGATCGCCCGGTCTACCCTCCGTGTGGGTACTTAGGTAAGTCGAATTTGGCGAGCAACCCTATCCCACGCGGGGGCCGATTGGCTCGATCGCGGTGAGACCGAAAGGTCCACCCGTGACTGGTTCCCGGCGTTAGTCCGAGAGGGTCACGACTGGATTGTCCGTCCGGTGGGCGACGTGCCGCGATTCGAGTTACGTGGCCGTTCGCACGCCGGCGGGCGCGAATCCGCAACACTGGTGTCAGGTCGTGCGATATAAACTCATCGCCCTCCTCGCGGCACTGGTATCGGAGAACGGGACAACGGGCTCTCCTGTCTCCAATTAAATTCACGGGAATCGGTCCAGGGGTGAGAGGAGCGACCCCCGATTCCCTCCAAATTACGAGCGAGCTAAATTAACCCTTTAAGAGAAGCAAGATGGTGTCTCAAGGCGAGCGGGTGCCGGGTGGATTAGGTATGTGTAATAGTAATGTAGAATCCATGGCTCAGGACGAGATCACCGTGCAAGAGAAACCCGTACCAGAAGGTTGGGAAAGGCATCGATGCCGTTCATCTAGTCGGTTTTTTTATTATAACTCCACCACTAAATGTAGTCAGTGGGAGTGGCCAGGGCAGGTGACAATGCGGCAGATTATGGAACTCGCGCAGAGCATAAATGACAAACTGGATTACTGGAATGCCGGAATAGAAAAAATGAACGAAAAGTTGGATGCGAATACACAGCAAATGAGGGAAGAAACGAAAAAGCTGTGGGGTGAGACGCAGAACATGGGCCGATGCCTGCAGGCGGGCATGAAGGCCGTGACCAGGGAGATCAAAATGGCGACTCCACGTGTAGAAGCGAACAAACTGGGAGGGGGTGCAACGGTGACCGAAAGGGAAAAATTAAATGGAGAGACCAAAACGTGCGAGACGAGACACGAGGTGACGACAACGGAAATAATAGTGGAGACAAGGGAGGTAAAGGGTGAAGAGTTGGCAGAGACACGGGAGATAGGAACGATAGAGGGAAGACTGCACGATGAAGACGGGGTAAGTGACGCACACACACACACGGAGGTAGTGGAGGATAATGGGGGTGAGCTCGCGGAGCGTGTGGGGACCCAGTGCGTGCACCTGGATGGCCTCCTCCAGGAACGAGGGGAGGGAGTATGCCCCCTTGAGGCGAGTCACGACCAGGTGAGTTCGGTCGTGCTTTGCGAGGTTGAGGGGACGGGTGCTGTGAACAGGTGCACGGAGAGCTTGGGGGGTATAGAGGCTCCGGAGACCCTTGTGGGGACACAAATCCCCAGTGTGGTTGTCCCTGTGTGTGTGGTGCAAGGCGTGAGTGCGTCCCCGTGTGTGGAAGCGACCCCGTGTGTGAGTGGTGTGGTGGCGATGGTGCCAGAGTACGTGCTTCCCAGCACGCGGTGTGTGGATGAGGCACCGCGGGTGAGTGCCCCGCGTGTGTGGGTGAGGCACCCTGTGTGAGTGAGGCCGTGTGTGTGGATGAAACGGCCAGTGTGGATGAGGCACCGCGGATGAGTGCCCCCGCGGGTGTGAGTGGAGTGGTTTGTATGAATGGAGCACCACGTGTGAGTGGTATGGGTTATGCAAGGGAGACCGTGTGTGTGAGAGCGGTATGTGAGGGAGATGTCGGTGGGCATGCGGGAGCACGCAGCCGCGTCTCCCGGGGTGAATGTGATGGAATGGAGTGTGAGCGTCGTAACACGCGGGAGTGCGTGTGTCGAATGGCGACGACGGCGACATGTGAGGAAAGAAAGCCGGGTAGCGGCTGTAGTTGTTTCGGGGACCGTGCCGGATTCACCCAGCCGCGAGCACGAGGTCCGTGCTGTGCAACGCACGAGACCACCACGTGCTCGCTTGCGAGAGTGAAGTCCCGGTCCGGAAACGCACGCGGTGGATTTGCCGATCCCGCGGACGGACAAAGTTTAGGCAGGATTTCGGATTTGGACCGGACGGGTTCTCCACGCGATCGTGTGTGTTAAGCTCAAACGGGCAAAGCACATGTGTTCGCGTGGGGAACCCCTCGAGACGTGGGGCTTGTGTTTTTTTTGTGCGCACGGTGACGTCATGGCTGCACGTGGGGTTGGAATCCGGCAGGAGGGGTATCCCTGCCGGATGGTACCGTCCAAGGAGGGACGAGGAACACGTGCAGCTGCATGACGTCACGGGCAGGTGCAAAGTGTGCGAGTTGCCGCGCTGGTGCTGCGCATGTAAAAAAACAAACAAACAAAAAAAAACAAGCCTCACTTTCGGGTGCACAGGATTCCTGGGCAAGGGGTGGAAGACCCCCTTACGCCTGGGCACAGGAAGGAAACTAGTTAGGGGGAAGGGTTAGCTTAGTTAGACCGACTTCATGGGGCAGGGGTAAGTCCTCATGGAGTCCGTGGAATGGATTAGTTAGAGGGATTGTAGCCAGATTTAGGTGGGGAAATTGATTAAAGAGATTAGGAGACAGTGACAGACCTGTGAATGTGTAGAGGGGACGTAGCTTAGCTACGTAGGTTAAAAGGAACGTGCTGTAGTTTAAGGGACGACGTGAGAGCACGAGTTAGTTAGGGGATGCAGATAGAAGGATGGCAGAGTTCAGCGGTGTGTGTGTTGAAGAGTGGTGGGTTGTGAGGTGAGTACGTGTACATGTTGAGTGAGTGAGGCCAGCGGGTCTGTGTGTATGGAGCGAATGGGGAATGCATGGTGCGATGAGTGATTGGGGGGAGGAGTGACTCCCGCCCAAGGGACCCCGGGGTCAGTGTAGAGTGAGTTAGCTGGGTTAGTCAAATTGAAAAATGGAAGTCGTTTTGTTGTTGGTGGGAAAGTAGGCTCGAAACCCATTTGGAGGGGTGCAGGAGCCCTGTTGACGGGCTGGGAGCGTGGCTGCGAAAGGTGAGTATCGCTGAGTGGGTACCCCGGGCACCAGGCTAGTCGGCCGTGGTAGGCCAAGGGCCCATGGGGGGCCGGGATAGCGTAGTGGGCACGGGTGCGCCTGCTTGGTGCGGGGGCCCGGGGCACCATTAGCCGCGTGGGCAGTGTTGTGGGCAAGGGTGACCCTCGGAAAGGGGCCTGGGAAGCCAGCCTGCCACGTGTGCGTTTCAGGGGAGGTGCCATGGGGGGCACTCCCCGGTGTTAGGGAGCTGGTAGGCTCGGAGGCAGTGTAGTGCCCGGGGGTGCCATAGCGGGAGATTCGGCAGAGGGTCGTGCCTGCCAAAGGGAGCCACGTGTCCCAGCCATGAGACCGTGTGAGGGCACGGAGAGAAAATTGGGGGGCGAGGCCCGAAATTGTGAGGACACCAACACAGGCGACGGGAATCTGGGTTGTTAGAACCAATAGTTTAAGCGAGAGGCGCTTGTTGAAAGCCCCGGGGTAGTTTAACAGTTAAATGGTTAGGGTAGATTAGGAGATGTACCCCTCCGCACCATCCATCCCCTCGCTGTCGTTGTGGGCCGCTGGACCCACTTTGGTTATAGATCGCCGAATTCTGGGGAGGCCATCCTGAGGCTTCGTTGGGCCTCGACACAGGACGCTAGCTCTCCCTTATTCCCCTCCGGGAAGGGAACGTAGGGGTTGGGAGTAGGCTAGGTGACAGGATAGGTTAGCCGAACAAGGACAGTCCAGGGGGTTAGGGGACGATTTCTAGTGGGGAAGTAAAAATAAAAACAACAAAAAAATAAGTTGGGGCTAAATTGGGGTTTGACAAATTAAGGGAGTGGGTATGTACAGTGACAGGCAAAGGCGATAGGTTGGGAGGGAGACCGTAGGGTAGGCCCGAGCCCGCCTTCCGAGTGGCCAGCACCACCGCACTCCCTCCACCAACCTCCACTGAACGGCAAAGGCTGGCCACTTCATCTGCTGGCTGTGTTACTGCAAGGCCTGTGCCGGCCCACTTCATCTGCCGGCTGGCTGTTTTTCTTCAAGGCCTGTGCCGGCCCACTTCATCGGCAGCTGTTGTGTTGCTGCAAGGCCTGTGCCGGCCGGATCATCTGCAGCTGCTGTGCTGCAAGGCCTGTGCCGGCCCACTTCATCTGCCGGCTGGCTGTTTTTCTTCAAGGCCTGTGCCGGCCAGTTCATCTGTCGGCTGTGTTTGCCTGCAGCGGCCTTCTCCTGCAGGCTGTGTTTGCCTGCTGCCTTTGCCATGCCATGCCCACTGCCCACGTACACCAGCCCCGTTCAATTTTTGCTTTGCCCCCCCCCCCCCTGTTCATTTCCATGTGCGCCAGGATCCGCAAGGCAACAGTTTGCAAGCTGCGAGAACTGCCCTGTTGGCAGCTACAACACGGGCCTGCAGTGGCGGCCCGTGCACCGTGTTTGTGTCCATCCATCCGTTGTGTTCATTGCGTGTGCCACTTGAGCTGGCACGGAGACTACGTTTGTGCAGCCCATGCACCGTTGTGGTTCACTGCGTTCAGTTCAAACCATTCATCCATCCATTCGTGTGTTCATTGCGTGTGCCACTTGAGCTGGCACGGAGACTGCATTTGTGCAGCCCATGCACCGTTGTGGTTCACTGCGTTCAGTTCAAAAGGGAAGGCCTTGGACTGCGTGTGAGCAGCCAGCCACGTTCCCTGTCACCTGCATTGTTTTGAGCCAGAGACTGCATGCGAGCAGCCTGGCTCCCTGCTAACTGCTTTTCTTTTGCAGAGTTCATTGATCCTGGGCCATGGTTTAGTGTAAAATTTGTAAGTTAAGGTTAAGATGTACTGCAAATATGAGTGCACCCCCCGGCATGTTTGTCTTAGCGCCGGCAATTTTATTTAAGTCGTCCGTGTGAGTGAGTTTGTTTAGGTAGTTACTCAGCCCTCAGGTTATTTATTTTGGGGACACGAATACCATGAATGTCGCACTCAGGGATCCGTAGGTAAAATGTACTAGGGGAAAACTACACATGCTGGCACACGAAAATTTGACGACTCGGGACGAGTCTGTAAAAAGGGGAGGGGGTAGTGTTGTGGTTGACGAAATTCACAAACCACCATTCAGGTCCCTTAGGTGAGATATCTCGGTAAGTATATGTGTAGTTAGGCCCAAACCCGTTGTCTAGAGGGAATAAATGTCATTCATGGGGGCTGCGACTCTTCAGGATAGCCGTTTTTCTTTTACTATCTTTATTTTGGACCAACCGCCATTATTACCACCACCAACCACGTATCAACAGCCATCACAACAACAACCACCAACCACAACGCCGCTTCACCACAGCCGCCACGACCTTTACCGTCACAACTCACCACCATCGCATCACCGTCATCTCGCGCCACTCGTGGGCACCGATGCTGGACTCGTGTAAGGCGCGCACCGTGCAGCGTGTTCAAAAGCATCGCGGACTCTCCGAAGAAAAACGGATCAAAAACGACTCACGCCCACTTTTGTTCCGTCCAATCGGTGAGCGAGGGGCGATTTGGCCCCGCCTCCAGGGCGTTGGAGGGCGGTCGCTATATGCAAATTCATGGATCAAAAAGCATTCACGCCCACTTTTCCTCGGGCCAATGGGGAGCCAGCAAGAGAGGTGAAAGGTCGGAGGCAGAGGGTCAAAGATGAAGGAGCGAGGCCACGGGGGATATAAGGGGCCGCGTTCGTCAGTCGAGGCAGTTCAGTTCGCAGGAGGAAGAGTTGAGTTCGCAGGAGGAAGAGTTCGGAGTTGGAAGTGGAGAAGAGAGCAGTTCGCAGTTAGCAGTTCGCAGTTCGCAGTTAGCAGTTCGCAGTTGGGAGTTCGCGGAGTCGGAGTGAAGAGGACGGAGCTGTGGAGAGGCGGCGGCGGCGAAGGCGGACGAGGGGGTGCTCGCGTCGGATTCGGGGAACTGCGGAGAGAAAGGCCGGCGGCGCGACCGAGGTCGTGGTGGAGACGCTCATCGCGGGATCCGAGATTTTGTGAAATCCTCCTTTCCCCGAGCATCAGCAACCCCCTCCTGTTTCCCCCCCGCGCTGAGATAGTGCGACAAAGGGGACCCCCTTCCCACCCCCTACCAGACACTGTCCGCGAGGCCCGCGGAGTTGAGGCACCACCGCCGCTCCGCGTCTCATCATCAGACGGGTAGGCCCGACACGGTCTCGGCCCCAGGCCCGCCTACCCCCGTCATCCTGGAGGGTGGTTCTCTTTCCTTTTGCTTTGGGAATATGTGTTGTCGGCACCGTCTGTGAAGTAAAATTGTATAAGTGTTGCCGAGTGCCCGGTAGTCGGATAGATCTGCATTGTTGCATTTGCTTTTTGTCTTCTTCTTTTCCATGTGCTTTTGGTGGAATTGTATATGTGTGCTTTCCGTTCATCGCGAAATAAATGTGCTTATTATTGAACTGTTTTCCCGCTTCGCTTCGTCATTTCTTTCATTGAATCCCCATCTTGCTTCACGTAAAGGGTTGGTCGTGGGCTAAGACGCCCGATAATTAATCGAACCGTCGAGGCCGACGAATAACACCGCTCGGTTATCCCGATAGTACGGAACGGGTCGCTTAAATGGCCCGTGTCCGAAGTCGACCTGCGGCGAGGTGCGATTGCCCGGTCTACCCTCCGTGTGGGTACTTAGGTAGGTCGAATTTGGCGAGCAACCCTATCCCACGCGGGGGCCGATTGGCTCGATCGCGGTGAGACCGAAAGGTCCACCCGTGACTGGTTCCCGGCGTTAGTCCGAGAGGGTCACGACTGGATTGTCCGTCCGGTGGGCGACGTGCCGCGATTCTAGTTACGTGGCCGTCCGCACGCCGGCGGGCGCGAATCCGCAACAATATATTTATATATATATATATATATATATATATATATATATATATATATATATATATATATATATATATATATATATATATATATATATATATTATCCCTGTGTCGTAAGAGGCGATCAGGGTTGCGTCAGGTAGAAACTTAGATATATTATGTGATTTGCCCAAGAAAAATCATGACTGATCGAGAGCAACAAAAGTTTGACTGAGTTTCATCGGGTGTTGAGATAAATATTTATACATTTTGAGAGGGAGTTTTAGATGCTCAAAGCTTGCTATCATGAGCAGCCTGTGGTGCTGGTTGCATCATTTTCTGGGGGGTGCCACTGTGCCACTGCTGCAGTGCCCTCTAATTACCAATTCACTGGTACTCATTTTACCGACCTCAGAAGGATGGCAGGCCGAGTCAAACCGACCTGGTATTAATTAAACAGCCAAGGGGGATTTGAACTCAGGATCTTCGGATCCCCAGCCCACCACCCTCACCATAAAGCCAAGGCCAGGCATGTGGATGTTATTCATTTTGATGTTGATTTTATAACGTTTAGAATGGCTTTAGATGTTTTTAAAAGTGATTTTTGTTGACATGGTGAGGGTTGCTTGATGTTTTCCCAGGGATATTTAGAGGGGTTTTTGAAAAGCATTTTTTTGAGATGGATTTGCTCAACACATTTTGAGAGATTATGTTTTTTTTTATGCACCTTTTGAAAGATATTATATAAACACGTTTTGAAAGGCATTACATAAACACGATTTGAGAAGGATTACGTAAACACGATTTGACAGATTTTCCAAATAGGTCGTGAAATGGATTTACTAAATACACTCTAAAAACACTTTGGGAGGGATTTTCTAAAAAAAAACAATGAGAGATTTTTACACATTTTGACAGGGTCTTCTCAATATACTTCAAGAGGGATTTTCTAACCTATGCCTTAAAAGGGATTTTCCAAATATATACTCGTGGAAAAAAAAAGTTCCTGTGCACATTTACACCTCTGTGAAATGGGAAAGGAAAACAAACACATCACGTTGTTTGGTCATATCAATATTTAGTGTTTGATAAACATGAAATCGACATGAGAATGTCAACACACGTGTGGAAGACATGTCTCCAGAGGCTTAAAGAGAAGTGCGGTCAAAAGTCAGTTAACAGCTCAGTGTCTGGTGTGACCGCCATTTGCGTTGACACACACACTTGGCAACTGCGCCTCATTGAGGATGCAAGATTGTTGAAGAAGGCTTGAGGGATGTCAATCCAGATCTGCAGCAAGGCCAACAGCAGTTGGGCCAACGTTTCCGGTTGGTATTGAAGACAGCACATCCAACACATTTTCTACAGGAGAAAGATCAGACCAAACAGCTGGCCGGCGAAGTGTGGGAATGTTCTGTTGTGCGATAAGTAGGTGACGACTCGTGCGACATCAAGGCATGCGCTGTCCTGTTGAAGTGTGATGCGACGTCCATAAACCTGCAGGAACGGGAGGACGTGAGGATGGAGTAACGGTAACAGGATGGAGGACGGGAGGACGTGAGGATGGAGTAACGGGAGGCAACACCTCATCACGGTAACGAATTCCTGTGAAATTGCTGTAAACGACCTCCAACTGCTTTCTGTGATGAGTGGTGTTGCCTCCCCATAGCATCACTCTTTCACTGCCGAACAACGAACGCTGCACAACACCATGCATCAGCGTAACATTCCCCTTCCTGTTGATTAACACAACAACGGACAATGGCTAATGGCCTCAGACGTTGTTTACACCAAGCTTGGTGGGCAAGCCGATGACGTGGCAACAAAATCGGATGCACTGCTGGTCGTCGTGGTTGGATGTTGTGCTTGCGTAGCCGATTCATGACATTTCTGGCACTGATTGGTCACAAGCCAGGGATGCTAAGAGCTGCCAAACTTGCTGTCTCGAACAGATTCCTAAAGTGCACCAGCCAGATATGGTTATCCTGCCAACGTGACGTCACACATGATCGCCCAAAACGTGGACGGTCTCTGATGTTGACAGTTTGTTTATAACGTCTCCCGAGTGACTGTATGGTGTTCCGATGAACACGAAAACACCTTGCCACAACGTTTTGTGGCATTCCTGTGCAAATGAGTGGAGGTGAGCAGTGATCCTAGATTTATGTAGTTTCACCAGAAGGGGTTAATGGTAGACCATGTGTGCAGAAACCTGGGGTGAGGGATGGAGGGTGATGGGGTCAAACATGGAAAGAGCAGGGGTGCAAGACCAGAAAGGAAGCAATAGAAAGGAAGCACAGAGAGACCACAAACATGTCTGAGATGGCGAGGTGATAGGCACATAGATTCAGCTTCTTCGTGGGAGATTCCAACAATCTTGAAGGCCTTGATTTCCAGGAAGTCAAGCTGAGTAAGCCCAGAGGGGGGAGTAGTAGACCATCAAGCTGTGGATAAAAGCCTTGTCAGGTGGATATGAGTTTAGGTGTGCCAAGGAAGAACTCTGTACAAGGGAGGATGCCAAGTCATTGACTGGCTTTGCCACAAGAGACGATTTGAGCCCAAATTTTCCGAGCCCGAACCAGAAATAGCTCCGCCTTTCTGTCTGTCCGTCTGTCTGTCTGTCACACTAACTCCCCCTAAATGTTTTTTTCAGAAATTTTCCAAATATATGTTTTGAGAGTAGTTTTCTAAATTTTTATACACCTCCAATGTTTTTTTGGAAATGAACCTCCATGGTTTACATAGCAAGGGAACTTCAAAAGGTTTGTACAGAAAGGTGACCTCAAAGAGTATATATAGCAAAGGGACAATGTCAAACGGTTTCTGGCAAGGGAACAGCTCAAACGTTTTTTTTCCAGCAAGGGACCACCTCAAACGGTTTTTCCGGCAAGGGAGCACCTCAAACGGTTTTTCCGGCAAGGGACCACCTCAAACGGTTTCTCCGGCAAGGGAGCACCTCAAACGGTTTCTCCGGCAAGGGAGCACCTCAGGGTTTTTCCGGCAAGGGAGCACCTCAGGGTTTTTCCGGCAAGGGAGCACCTCAAACGGTTTCTCCAGCAAGGGACCACCCTGAAACCGTTTCTCCAGCAAGGGACAACCTCAAACGGTTTCTCCGGCAAGGGACCACCTCAGGGTTTTTCCGGCAAGGGAACACCTCAGGGTTTCTCCAGCAAGGGAGCACCTCAAACGGTTTCTCCAGCAAGGGAGCACCTCAAACGGTTTCTCCAGCAAGGGAGCACCTCAAACGGTTCTTTTTCTCACAAGGGAGCACCTCAAACGGTTTTACCGGCAAGGGAGCACCTCAGGGTTTTTCCAGCAAGGGAGCACCTCAAACGGTTTCTCCGGCAAGGGAGCACCCCAAATCGTATTTCCGGCAAGGGAGCACCTCAAAGGGTTTTTCCTGCAAGGGAGCACCTCAAACGTTTTTTCCGGCAAGGGAGCACCTCAAAGGGTTTTTACAGAAAGGGAGCACCTCAAACATTTTTTTCCGGCAAGGGAGCACCTCAAAAGTTTTTTTTCTGGCAAGGGAGCACCTCAATTGGTTTCTCCCGCAACGGAGCACCTCAAATGGTTTTTTTCCGGCAAGGGAACACCTCAAACGGTTTTTCCAGCAAGGGAGCACCTCAAACGGTTTTTCCAGCAAGGGAGCACCTCAAACCTTTATTTCCGGCAAGGGAGCACCTCAAAGGGTTTCTCCGGCAAGGAAGCACCTCAAACGGTTTTTCCGGCAAGGGACCACCTCAAAGGGTTTTTCCAGCAAGGGAGCCCCTCAGGGTTCTCCGTCAAGGGAGCACCTCAAACCTGTTTTTTTTTTTTTCTGGCAAGGGAACCCCTCAAATGGTTTATCCGGAAAGGGTGCACCTCAAATGGTTTATCCGGAAAGGGTGCACCTCAAATGGTTTATCCGGAAAGAGTGCACCTCAAACGGTTTTTCTGGCAAGGGAGCACCTCAAACCTTTTTTTTCCAGCAAGGAAGCACCTCAAACCTCTTTTTTCGGCAAGGGAGCACGTCAAACGGTTTCACTGGCAAGGGAGCACCTCAAACGTTTTTTTCCGGCAAGGGAGCACCTCAAAGGGTTTTTCCGGTAAGGGAGCATCCCAAACGGTTTCTTCCGGCAAGGGAGCACCTCAAATGGTTTTTCTGGCAAGGAAACACCTCAAACGTTTTTTCCTGCAAGGGAGCACCTCACATGGTTTCTGGTAAGGGGGCACCTACCTCAAACGGTTTCCAGCAAGGGAACACTTCAAATGGTTTACAGGAAGCATACATTAAACAGTTCAGGGCAAGCGTACCTCAAAAGGTTTACAGTCCAAGTGAAACTTCCAAATAAGTGAACATGAAACCGTTTTTGGAAAGTGAACCTCAAATGCCTGAGAACAAACGAACTTCAAACAATTCCCAAAAAGCAAAGCACAGATGATTTACACAAAACAAAGTTAAAAGAGTTTCTTAACACTGTCTAATCAAATGGCTGACAGCAAACAAACAGCAAATGGTTTACAGTGCACCTCATTCCATTGATAGCAAAAATACCTCACACCAGTTGAAAGCAAGTGAAGTACAAATGGTTAACACCAATGGATAGTGAACCTCGAATGTTTTAGCGCAGGGAACCTGAAATTATTTAAAGCATGCACACCAAAATGGTCGCTTTTGTAAGAGAATCCCAAACGCTCTTGGGCAAGCAAACGCGACGCCAAAGGCTACCAGCTTCTCGGGCAGGCCAACGTGGCACCGAAGGCTCTTGGGCATGGCGGACCCCAAATACTCCCAGACAAGATGGACCCCAAACGCTCCCGGACAAGGCAGACCCAAAACGCTTCCGGGCAAGGCGGGCCCCAAACACTCCCAGGCAAGGAGTACCCCAAATGCTCCAGGCAAGGTGGATCCCAAACACTCCCGGTCAAGGTGGATCCCAAACACTCCCGGGCAAGGTGGATCCCAAACACTCCCGGGCAAGGTGGACCCCAATCGCTCCCTGGCAAGACGGACCCCAAATGCTCCTGGGTAATGCGGATCCCAAACACCCCTGGGGGTAAGGCGGATTCCTAACACTCCCGGGTAAGGCGAATCCCAAACACCCCCGGGTAAGGCGGATTCCTAACACTCCCGGGAAAGGTGGACCCCAAACGCTCCCAGGCAAGGCGGACCCCAAATGCTCCCGGGCAAAGAGCACGCCAAACGCTCCCGTGCAAGGCAGACTCCAAACGCTCCCATGCAAGGCAGACCCCAAACGCTCCCAGGCAGCCGGACCCCAAATGCTGCGGGACAGGTGGACCCCAAACGCCGTGGGACAGGCGAACCCCAAACGCCACCAGGCTGCTGGACCCCAAATGCCACCGGGCAGGCGGACCCCATACAACACCAGGCAGGTGGACCCCAAACACCACTAGGCAGGCGGACCCCAAATGCCACCGGGCAGGCGGACCCCAAACACCGCCAGGCAGGTGGACTCCAAACGCCACCAGGCAGGTGGACCCCAAACACCACCGGGCAGGCGGACCCCAAACGCCACCAGGTAGGTGGACCCCAAACGCTTTCTTTAATCAGTTTAAATCGCAAGTGAACTTCAAATAGTTTACTGTAAGTGACCCTCAAATGGTTTAAAGCATGAAGCAAAAAAATGATAGTTTTTCAGAAGTGAACCAACAACAGTTCACAGCAAATGAACATCCATCAGTTTAACAGAAGCAAAGAACAAATAGTTTATCATAAGCGAACCTTAAATAGTTTATAGCAAGCGTATCTCAAATGGTTTATTGCAAACTAACCTCAAATGGATGACAGAAGCAAACCAGGTGGTCCATGGGAAGCTGAGAGAGAGGGAGAGAGAGAGAGACCTTGTGAATGTCTAAAAAATATATATCCGAGTCAATGGAGGAGTTTCCAGATATTTTTAAAGCTCCAAGCACTATAAAGCAGGATATTCCCATGACAGCCAAGAAAGGCAAGAATGGTAGCGCCTCCCTCCGGTGGAGAACTAAGGGCCCACCATTAGGGACTGGGTATAAAGACAGCGATAAGGTTTAAAAATTCACCAGTATTTTCACTGATGCACATTTTATTTCCCAGTCTACAAATGTTAATTCTTTCAACCTACCTCCACCCAGGCATTCCTTCGACGACAATTCATCAAAGCAAACGACTACTTCAACTCAAAATCTAACCACATTCACACCTGAACCAAACCATAAACCATGCACCATTAAAGCATACGTTAACCTGCACCGTAAAATAAACCAATCCATACCCCCAAGCCATTCTCTCAGCCAACTATGCACCCCTCCACAGATGTATATCCACATGTGTACCTCATCTTACAGAGGGTTTGGCATTTGTGGTGTGGGATAATGGAGCAGTAGGTATTATTGTTGTAAAAGTAAAGCATGTAGGATGAGAATAACATTTATTTGTCCATTCCAATAAGCACCGATTGGGTTAAATATATTTTAAAATCTTGAAGGAAGTAGACGATGTCTATTTTTCATACAGCAGCAAACAACTACTATCCGCAATAGTTTCAGTTACTCTCCATGCATTCTAATGCAGGCTAAGTATGAGAGTTACACACACACACACACACACACACACACACACACACACACACACACACACACACACACACACACACACACAATTTGTTGGCATCCGAGAACCTGCAAATTTTTCCTCATTATACTCTTACATACATACTTGTTATATTCCATCAATTCCATAAATCTAACAGTTTATTTCTTTTTTCATAATATATGATGTAGAATTTGGCTTCGTCATGTGGTGATGGATATTACAAAAAGTGAGCATAGAGGTGCCATCAAATATTTATGCAAATAAGGTGCAGCTTCAAAGAAATCCACAACACATGATGGCTACGCATGGCGGAAGGTCACCCTCATGTTCTACAATAAGCAAATGGACGGCTGACTTTAATCGTGGATGTGAATACTTTGAAGATGACCCCGGGTCGGGATGGCAGGCAGATTTGACCGATTCACAATCTTGTTGCTGTTGCAGTTCAAGGTATTAATCATGGAATCAAACGAAGACCAAACACTGCAATGGAGTAATCAGAAGGAACCCAAATAAATAAAGAGCAAAGATGGAGTCATCAGGAGAAACCTGGATAGGATTCAGGTTTCAGCCGCTACTCCACAACCCTCAAACCCATCCAGGTGCAGCCAAGTGTGCCATGCATAAAATTTTTTGCAAGAATTCACTTCTCCTTCGCTTAGAGAGATAAAGAAAGAGAGAAACAAAGAAAAAGCAAGAATTAGAGTGCACAAGTAAAAAAGGCATAAAATGTCATTGCCCCCGTTTTTGTAATTTTTCTGTTCGGACGGAGTTAAAGGGATGGCCCATATTTATGTAAACCTAAAATGGCCGCCAGTGTCACAGTCGGCCATCTTTGATCAGATCCCAAAATAAAGTGAGGGACACGTGTACGCCATCCTGCAATGTGCTTGTGCCAAATCTGAATAAAATCGGACCATGCCTGCCTGAGAAATGGTTGGGGACACATCAAAGTAAGAAAATGGCCGCCAGTCGCCATCTTGGATCTGATCTCGAAGAAAGAAAAAAACGGCGTGCATTTGTAAACCATCACTCTTCATCTGTGTGCAAAGTTTGAACAACAGCAGTAAATGCAAGTCCGAGAAATGGTCAAGGACGTGTTCAACATTGTGTTTTTTTTATAACTAAAATGGCCGCCAGTGGGCCATCTTGGATCTGAACTTGAAAAAAAAAAATTACATGCATATGTATACCAACATGTGTCATCTTTTTACCAAGTACGAGTAAAATTGGTCCATGCATGTCAGACATATGGTTATGGACGCACGGACACAAGGACGCACACGAAAATCAAGACCAAACAGGGTCTCTTTTTTAAAACGACGGCGGTCCAACGGGGGATAATAAAGAGAAATGTGAAAAAGTAAAAAGAAATGTGAAGGGAACAATGAACAACCATGTTGGGAAGAACCCGGATAGATAGATTTCAGCAGTTACTCCACAGGCTCGAACGCAGCAACAGATACAAGCTACCAGAGATCCATCAGCAGGGAAGCACAGTCCCACAGCATCAGGATATGGTACAAACTTAATCAAACGGAAGACGAAATACTGCATTGGAGTAATCAGAAGGAACTTGGATGGGATTCGGGTTTCAGCCGCTACTCCACAACCCTCAAAACCCATCCTCAAAGCCATCCAGGGGGGAGATCACCATGTCAAAGCTGCCTAAATAGCCACACAACTTGGAATTTCTCAAGGCAGTGTTTTAACAATCATCCATGAATGCTTCGACATGTCCAAGGTCCCAAACAAGATGGCTCTCCTCGAATCTCTTCACTGCATATCCAGCAGACTAGCTATCAGACGTCTGGTAACTGGCGACAAATGTGGTCTTCACAACTTGGATCTTGAATCCAATTGGAATGCATGCAATGAAAGCAAAAGGGAACACCTCAACACAATAAATTTCACACCCAACCCTCATTTGGCAAGATTATGGCCTTCTTTTTCTTGGATGTCAAGAGCATCCTGCTGATTGATGATACACCTCCAAAAATTACAATCACAAGAAACATCTCCATATACATTCCACACCAACTTCGTGGAAAATTCATGTTATGAAATCAAATTTTTACAAACACTGAAGGATATTGACTGAATGCTTTTCATGCTTATGGATAGCTTGGTGTTGGCTGAGTGGTTATAGTGGCTGGTTTAACATCTTAGGGTGCCATTGAAATAACACCAGATGGGTCGACTCAGCCTGTCATCCTTCCGAGGTCGGCAAAATGAGTACCAGATTACTGGAAACAGGGGAACTGCATCAGCAGCACAGCTGCGCTTCCAGAAAACGATGCAACCAGCAGCCACCGGCTGCATACGAAACAACAATGCAGGTGGAACCTTCACAACAGGCTTATGCACAATGCTTGTGTTGCGCAGACAGTCATTCACGATGGCAGTTTCGCGTAATCTGATCCCCGTCCAGCCCGGATCTGTCCCCCATTGACTATTATCTGTTTCAGGATTTTACATCGCATCTGCATGGTCACCATTGGATACAGAGACGACTACAGCAACCAAGACATGGGTGAAGGAGCAATCTGACAGCTTCCTATTTTCCTGGCACGGACAATTTGCAGACCAAATTTAGCAATTGCATTTGAATCAAGGCAACACGAAAGTGAACAATAAGAATAAAAAGTTGGCGCATCTCGGACTATTGTGACGACATCATTCCTCAAACCTTTTTGAATGCCCATTGTGCACTCACACACAAAGCTGATAACGCTGCCACACAGCCTTGGGACACTATCCCACCTGATCAATTACTGGCACGCGGCAAATATGCTTAAAGGATATTACAATCGGCCGTCAAGAATCCACAATAATCCGTGATATAGTGTGGCACCTGATTTAATATCGCCACCGTCAAAGTTATTAATAAATAGAATTAATAAAACTTTCGAACAGGCTTTCCTCTGAGTGTGCATGGCACCTTGTTCACAGGCTAATCCAAAATCCTGCTTTATGGCACCACCACAGTCAGTGTTATATGCTTTATATATAGCTGTTATTACAAATTTCATCAAAAAGTACTTCTTACAATTTGTGCTTCTGAGATTAAAGAAGGTTGCGGCTCCTTGGAGTCCACTTTTTATTCCGCACCAGAAGGACTCAGGTGTGCATGCAATGTACACCTGGTGACGGTTTATTTATGAATGCACTCAAGGCATTATTGTCCATAATTTATCGATCACTGCTAGTTTATAATATTGTAAAATGATCACCAACATGCATTGTACAAGAGCACATAATTGTTCTTGATGGTATGCATGTTGTATTAAAGCGCTCGAATGAAACAGGTGTGTTTAAGCATGGTCTGGGCACCGTTGTTATTATGCATCTGGTTGATCACCACATGTTCAAGAGGTTAACCTTTTTGTAAGCATTTGGAGGAATGAATAATACAAATTGGGGAATGAAGTTTAGTGGTTCAATTCTCTCTTTCTTTCTTTTTTCAAAGAATGATTGTTGGTGGGATCAGATGGTTGAACGTCAAGCTGACCATGGGTGTGTTCCGTTGCAAGTAGCTTACTTATCGCTCGCCAAGCGGGCACTTCAATGGAAGGGAAAAGGGAATAACAAAATGCAGCCACGTACGTTCTACATACATGACCGATTACTTAACCCCACTTTTCGCTTCATGTGCATGGGCTAATGAATTGATTGCATTAGCAGCAGCTACAGAGGGTATTAGGAAAAGGAAACGAAAGAAAGAAATGGGGAAAAAAGTTTTCTCATCCTAAAGGAAAGAAGGAAAAGAAAGAAGTCCTTTCATTCAAACTTCTGGGTCTCAGTATCTGCTATGATATTTCCTGGGAAAGCCACATCTCCAGGCTGGCCTCCAAAGCTATTCGCCGATTGGGAATCCTCCAACGTGCAAAGTCCTTCGTTGGCACACCTGAGCTCCTGACCAAGTACAAAGCTTTCATCTGCAGCCTGATGGAGTACTGCACTCCCCTCTGGGCTGGTGCTCCTGCCTCTCACCTTTCTTGGCTTCACGCTGTGGAAATTAAGGCATTGAAGATCATTGGTATCTCCCTTGATGAGGCTGAGTCTTTGAGTCTCGCACTCTCACCACAGACAGATCGGTGGTCTTCCTGTCTTTTACAGTCTCCTCTCCAACCTCCCCCACCCTCGCACTGTCTGCTGTCTGTCCCACACATATTTCCGCAGGGCGCTCAAGGTCCTCCAGCAACTGCCTTCTGGTTAAACTACCAAAATGAAGAATCACTGCTCACCTTCACTATTTAATTCCTCTTTTTCCCCACCTTTGGAACAAACTCCCACTCTCTCTTCAATCCCACTCTTCCCTCCAGGTTTTCAAAACAACTGTTCACCACCACCTCTTATCTTTCCCCATCCAAAACCATGATCTTTTCTACCCCCGTTAATCCACCCCAAACCCACCTCCTTCATATTCCCTGCTTTCCTTCCTGAAAGTCCCTGTTGTGTCCATCTTGTTTACTCCATGTACCCTGCCCCATCCCTCTCCCTTGCACCGATCACCTTATGTGTCTATTCCCCACTGTTTTGTGCTTCCCTCTCCCGTCCCTTTTGTCTCCTGCTCCCCTTGTTATACGTTCTGTGTGTTAGCTCTTATACGAGCCTTAACATTGTTAACCTCCGCCATCGAAGATGGATGGAGGTTACTGTTTTCACACCTGTCTGTTTGTTTGTTTGTTTGTTTGTTTGTTTGTGAACAGTATTACGGAAAAACTCCTGGACGGATTTCGACGAAACTTGGTGGGGGGATTCGGTATGGTCCAAGGATCATGCCATTAGATTTTGGACTTGGTCCAAAGTCCAATATGGCCGCTATGGCGGCCATTTTGAAAAAATATTTGAATTTTTGTTTTTGCATTTCTACATGTTTTAAGTGATTTCCAACCCAAAATAAATAAATTTGTTAGAGAAAAAAAAATTGCAACTTTTTTTCAAAAAAATTTCGATTTTATTTGAAAAACATTTGAATTTTTTTTTGGCATTTCTAAATTTTTTAAGTGGTTTCCAACCCCTCCCCCCCCCCCAAATTTGTTAGAGAAAAAAAAAAAAGGAATTTTGCACCTTTTTTTTTCAAAAAAATTTCGATTTTTTTATGGCATTTCTACATGCACGTCGATCTAGTTTAGTTTATTCAATTGTGGTTTAGCAGAGTCTGATCCGTTTTGACTGACAATGAATAGGATATCAGGTTCACTTAAGTGGCCCAGTAGTATTGGCGGAGGAGGTTTTGCACTCCACCAAGTGCTCCCCCTCTAGTTTTTAAACTGTTTTAACATTGTTAAAAAAAATAAAAAATGGTGAGTTTGGAGGAAACCCCCATCAAACTTTTCTATGGACCTGCCACTGTGCATTTTGGGAGGGAGGTGAAGGGGGTTTGCATGTTTGTAGATTTTAAAGAATTAGAATGAAAAGTAGAAGAAACAACATAAGTAGGAACTGCATTTTTCACTGATATCTTCTGTGACAGTAGAATTGAAGACATGGCCATCAATCATTTTGAATCAGTCAACGGCGGTCGTTTTTGTAAACACAAGTGTGTGTTCCGTTAGAACGAATGACTTGAAAAGCGACAGCAAGCCACTTGCTTGCGGAACACTATTTTATGGGATGGTCCCATTTTTTGACCCAAATGTGCCACATGCCATTTCATACCTTCCCTGGATACCATTTGTCCTGTATTTTTCAGTACTATAAACAATATTCAAAAAGGAAAATTCGGGGTATATGCAGCGCATGCACGTATGCCTCTATCATGACCACAATATACGGTCAATAAGTCCAAGTAGCACTCGGGAATCCTGCAATGGTGTCACAAGACTCATCGTATGGGAGTGATGTAACCGTTTTTTGTTTTTGGAACTTTTGTTTTTATATTTTTGTAACTTTTTTATTTTTGTAACGTTTTGTAATGAAATATTGTTGTGAAAATGGCTCCTACAGGTTAATAATGCTTAATATAGAGCAGTTATTTCCTTAAAATGAATGTCTAGACTCTAGACGAAGTTGAATCATTCATGCTGTTAGACATATGCGTCACTATTATATCGAGTTAGACGACGTCACCCGTCCCAAGGTGTGTATCTAAAATTTCCAAACATTTTGATCCCATTTTTACCCTTTTACCCCATGTAATTTGTCATTATGTGCTTTTTAGCATTTCGCAAGGCCAGCGGAACAGGTTTTGGTGGCAAAGGCATACCTCAGAACTTTGGGGTGAGACGTCACGGAGGGGTCGCTCCGCCCACCAAACCAAAGCAGCGTAAAATGGAGAGGGAGAGGGGAGGGGCGTGCAGCGTCATCAGGTGACGCACGAGCCATAATGCATAAAGGTGGGGGAAACGAAGGACTTCAAAGTAGAGAGACCAAGAAGAGAGCTGCGTCTCGCTGAGAGCTGCCGTGCGGAAGCCACGTTCCCACCAAGCCAAAGCCACATCTCTATCTCTCTATAGCTATCTATATCTATATGTATATCTATCTATATCTCTCTGTCTATCTCTGTCTCTTTCTGTTTTCTCACCTCCATAAAAGAGATGTTCACCTCCACTGCCTGCCAGGACGCTGTGGACCCATCCTGCAGGTTTTTTTGCATTTTAACTCAACTCCCTTCTTTTTTTTTGTATACATAGTCAAGGCTCATGGAAGAGCACGAACACTGAATGGATCAGGACACAACAGGAGGTTAACGAGGGAAGAAAAGATCATGGTTTTGGATTGGGGATGATCTGCGATGGTGGTGAACAGCTGTCTTGAAGACCTGGAGAGAAGAATACGATTGAAGAGATGTGGAAGTTGGTTCCACAGGTGGGAAAAAAGGAGGAACAAATAATTGGAGGTGAGCAGTGATCCTGGATTTAGGTAGTTTCAGAGAAGGGGGTTGAGGGTGGACCTCGTGAGCCCTGCAGAAACCTGGGTAGGACAAAGCATGGAAAGAGTAGAGGGTGCAAGACCAGAAAAAGGTGGTAGAGGACAGACAGACCACTGACCTGTCTGGGATGGTGAAGTGATAGGACCATAGATTCAGCTTCATCACAAACAATTCTAATTTTCCAGGCCTTGATTTCCATGGCGTCAAGCTGTGCAAGATGTGAGGAAGGGGAGCCTGCCCAGAGGGGAGAGCAGTACTCCATCAAGCTGTGGAAGAAATCCTTGTCGGTGGATAGGAGTTCAGGTGTGCCAAGGAAGGACTTTGTATAACAGAGGATGCCGAGTCAGCGATTGGCTTTGGAGGCCAACTTTGAAATGTGGTTCCCCCCCCCCAAAAAAAAAAACATCATGGCTGATAATGAGACCCAGGAGTTTTAAGGACTGAACTTCCTCAAGAGGATTGTTCAGAAAATGGATAGGAGGGTTTGCCAGACAGTCCTTTCAGAGAAAGACAGTGAGAGTGTGAGATTTGTCACGACTTAAAGACATTCAAAGTGTTTAACCAGGTTGCATTTTTTTTTTTTTCAAGATCTGAAGAGGGAAGAAGCTGCAGCATGCCTGTATGAAAAATGAAGGATGTCACGGCAGAGGGTGAAGTGATCAGCAAATCGATAAAGAGGACTTTCCAGGGAGTCAGAGAGATCAATGATGAAGATCAGAACGAGGGCTGGGCCCAGAACATTGCCTTGGGGTACACAAGCCTTGATAGGGAGAGGAGATGAAAGAATTTTGTTGAGTGCCACACGTTGACTGCGAGAATAGAGGTGTGTCTGACTGGGACATAAAGCTTCGGATAATTAAGGAATCCCGATTGTTTGTTTGGTCCGTGGTCACGCAATCGGGAGTGGGTTAGGTGTTGTTGTCATTTATTTATTATGTACTGTTGCTTCTTGTATATTTCACTCCCTGTGACTTTTGTAATTTAAAAACATACTTGGTCTTCCAGTGAATTCTGGCTGTGGTGGTTCTGGACAAGTCATTAAGACCCATTGAGGAATAATTGGCTGCGGGATATGACTCTGCACATCCAGACCGCATCACGCATCAAGCTCACTTGGCCTAATTGGCATCAAGACGTGTGACACCTAATCGGTGCAACTATGGGCAGGTTCGGACTTCCAATCCACACGGTATCACAAAATTGGGCATGTAATCCAACGGGCTAGACCCCAAAGAGGTCGACCATTACGGTTTCATTGAGGCAATGCGATTAATTTGAACCAGGCATCCGGGACGACCAGGAAACCCTAAAAATAAGTTCAATTGCTTTCATTATATATGATTAGCTCTGCCACCGAAGGTGGACACAGGTTATGTTTTCACCCTCGTTTGTCCATCTGTCTGTGAGCAAGGTATCTCAAAAGGTTATCATGGACAGATTTGGATGAAACTTGTTGAACAGGTTGGGAGTGTGACAAGGACGAATCATTTAGATTTAGGTGAAAATATGGATGCACACCCAGATACAAATTTGTTTTTATTACCTCCGCCACCAAAGGTGAAGGAGGTTATGTTTTCACCCCCTTTCTGTCTGATTGTCTGTTTGACTGTGCACAGCTTTCCTCCTTCACTCTGCTCTTCCATATCAAGCTTTCTCTCCGACCGCTCTATCTCCGTAACTGTTGATGGTTCAACATCAACATGTTGATGGTTGTGGACGGATCCAGATGAAACTTGATGGACACTTTGGTGTGTGACAAGGACGAACTGATTAGATTTTGGTGAAGATCCAGATCCAGATCTGCATACGAGAGTTATTTAATTTTTAAAGTGATTCTTCACCATTGAGAGATAGTGGGCCAAAAACGATATAGTTCTGTATAGCATGATATTTCAAAAACGTAATGGGCCCGATAAGTTCTCGTGGATCAAGAATTGCGTGGCGGAGGTCTGCGCTCGACCGAGTGCCCTTCTAGCTAGATGCTGAATTCCAAATGAAAAACAACATGTGAAGAGGAAGGTCGAAGTATAAAAAAAATTCTCCCCATTCTGCTCCCTTTCCCCTCTCTTTCTTATTTTGATCAAACTGTCTGGGGTACATATGAGGCATGGCCCATGCCAGGAAACAAACTCTCATGCATGTATATGCAGCACGCATGTACGTGTGTGTGTGTGTGTGTGTGTGTGTGTGTGTGTGTGTGTGTGTGTGTGTGTGTGTGTGTGTGTGTGTGTGTGTGTGTGTGTGTGTGCGTGCGTGTATTGCGATGCTGTGCTGTGTAGGGGGAACCGTTATTACTTGATTGGTGATATCTCCTCTGAAACAATTGTTGACGGATGGCCGCATGCATGCAGCAGGCACGCCGAGACCGAAGTCCATTGAAACCTGGTGGCCCATAAGTAATAGAGCAGTTTCCGGAATAATAGTCACGACAATTTCATTTATACTTTACTCGCAAATACAACCCGTCACTATGCTGATGGGGGTATTAAGAGAGGAGAAAGAGAAAGGGGGAGAGAGGGGAGGGAGGGGAGGTAGAGAGGATGGAGGGAGATGAGTGGAGAGATTGGAAGCGAGGAGTGGGTGAAGAAGGGGGAACGAGGAAGGGGAGAAGAGCAAGGAAGGGGTGTGGAGGTGAGGAGAGCAACGCCTCACCAAATATTGCTATACACTGCTGGAGGGAGGGGTGTGGGAGAGGGGGAGAGGAGAGAGAGTGCAAGAAAGAGACAGACAGCAAGAGAGCGATAGAGGTGTGGGAGGAGAGTAAGGAGAGGATAGAAAGAGAGTTGGGGGGAGGAGGGAAAAAAAAAGAGAGAGAAAGGTGAGGGGTGGAGGTGGCATTACAAAAGAGAGTGGTATGTTATATACTTAATGAGTGAACACAAAAAATAATAAATCTCATGTCAGTATAGCTGTACACACAATGACACAACAGAGTTTCTAAGGTTAACCACTGGCACATCTGCAAAAACTCTGATATCCCAGTTCCAGAGAATTTGTGGGAACATCAATCAAAAGCAATCACTGAAAACATGGAAGTACCGCTCATGTATGGCCTAATGATCCCATCGAGTATGAACATCGAAAACAAAGCATTGCGACCAGGTATCATACTTCGGTCCAAAAAAAAAGAGAAGACATTGCTGATTGAGGTGTTAATACAGTGATTTTGGACTAAACAATGCAGAAATCAAGAAAATGAAATACCAAGACCTCAAGAATGAAGCGAAAAGATCCAGGAAGCAGAAGAATGCCAAAGTTGTACCAGTGATAGTTGGAGCTACAGGAATGGTGATGAAGGACCTCACAGAGATATTCAAAGACATCCCTGGGAATAGTACTTCAAACGAACTACAGTTGGAAGCTGTCTGTGGTTCAGTAACGAACCTGAAGAGAGCCCTCGACATGAAACTTTGAGAACAGAAAACTTCACAGCTTGGTCCACGAATCGTGACCCCTTACCGAAATGAAGGTGGAGGACTCTGCCCTGAGAGGACTCCATTCTTCATTCTGAAACCTGCATATGAAGATACCAATCAACGACACACACACACACACACACACACACACACACACACACACACACACACACACACACACACACACACACACCTGGTAGATTTCTGTTTCGCCTCCTGAAGCCCACCCACATGTGGAGATAGCAGGCAACAGCAACTTACATGCACGCGTGCACACACGCACACACACACACACACACACACACACACACACACACACACACACACACACACACACACACACACATACACACACACACGAATACTTTGAGACCTGGGAGGTCTACATTCCACTTTCTGAAACCCCTATATGGAGATATACAAACAACCACCAATAACCAATAACACCCACACCAGTGCCAAGTGCCATTGTGGTAATACAGTCTATATACATACACACATGCAAATGTACAGATGCATAAAGTAAATAAAAATGACAACCACAAAGATTTAACTTGAAACAGCATTCTTTGAGAGACGATGAGATTGAAAGTGGGAAATTAGCGAAATTCAATTAAAAAATGTATCAAGCCACAGAACACAAAATGTCAGTCAACACAGCAAGAACAAACATAGCGAACATCTGGTCAGATGGACCTTATTGTTTTTATATGAGTATCGATGTCGAAGTGAGAGGTGGATTACAAAAGAAGATCGCACAAAAAGGTTAAACAAAGTGATGTCCTGAAAAAAATTATAATTGCACGTTTTCAGTGGATGAGACACCTCCCGAGGAACCACTGGACCCAACAAAGGGGGAAACAGGTCTAATCCATGTGAGATTGAAAGCACGTGTACTTTTTCCCAAAACGAACAACCAAGCAGCTTGAAGAGCGCTCACCAAGTGGCTTAAGCATTCAAGAAAGCACTCGATTGAAACAGTTGATAAGAAACGGCTCCCTTGGAACATAATTGGCAATCACCGAACCGTCATATTCAACATACACCTCCCGGAGATGCCAAAAATGTCGCATATGTCTGAATTGGACAAATTAACACTTTCCTAGGAGTCAGAACTACTTGTAAGTTCGAATCTAGAAGTTAAATTTTGTAATTCTCCTTAGTTTAAGAGATAATCGTGGTGATCGCATGTGCGGAACTGAAATAAAGCAAGAAACGCTGACGTCTCCGGGTGTTTATAAGAATTGCAATATACCCAGCGATTTGTAGCTATGATGAACAGGCATTTGATAATATGAGTGAGGAAAGGGAACAGGTTGCAACGATTTCTTCACAATAAAGTTTTTTTTCAAAGTCAAGGCATGGTTGAGCAGGTCAAAAAACATGGTGGCTTCAGACCACAGCGAGGTTACCCAGGAAACACCTTAAGACCCCAGAGAGCGAGGTAGCCAAGGATCGCCTGATTAAGGATATAATTAAATAAGGCTGTTAATTATCTTCAAAAAGGGTAAATATAATACACTTACACAAATATAAATATTAACCCAAACACCCAATTTTCACTCTCTTTGAGTTTTCTTGGTATGCATGCAAAGTTTCAGGCTGCTAGGTTTTATGGTTTTGTAGTTATGCAAACACACACACACACACACACACACACACACACACACACACACACACACACACACACACACACACACACACACACACACACACACACACACACACACACACACACACCCTTTTATTAGTATAGACAATTTATTTTTATTTGTAATTGATTTTTGTTTGATCTCATTAATTGGTAAATTATTTTGATTCCCCAAAAGTTTCCCCCAAAAAAGATTCCCGATACATCACATACTGTACAAAAAAATCCCCAAAAAGTGGAAGATTTGAACCATGGAGGATCTTTATCTGCTTAAATGTGTATTCTCTGACTCCCCTGTTACTTCTGGGCCACCCTGTATGTTAAGCCGGTCACACCTTGACGTTTTAGCCAGCGTATGCTGACGTATGAAAAATTTGGCGAATACGCTGGCACACGTCCAATACGTTATGGGTAAGTTTTGTATATGTCAAGAGCACGCTGAAGCACGCTGTAAAAAGTCGTAGTGCGCCGAGCTCGTCGAAAAATTTTGGGCATGCTCAAAATTTCTCGACGTATGCCATTGTATGACTCACGTTCTGCATACACTGGCCATAAGTTGTAGGCACGTTATGCGATCGTTGACACACCTCGAGGCACGTTACTTTAAGTTACTCATAAGTATAAATAAGTCAAGGCAATGTCTAGCGTACCCGAAACTTATTTCTAACCTATGAGTAACGTGTTTTGAACCTATGTGCAACGTATCTCCAACGCATATTGACGTATGTAGACGTATTTGATGTCTTCCAGACGACCACAGAACTTACTGAACGTGTTTCTAACTTACAGCTACCATATAATGGCGTATTGTCAGCGTTTCGGAGAATTGGTATATAAAAATACACCCATGCGGGAGTGGCGGTCATCTCTGTGAGAAAATATATAGCCTCCTGAAGGTAGGGCAGTTTCTGCAAACTTTGAAGTCACGTCACGTGAAAACGAAAGCGAAATTCGAAAATCCGTCCTAACCAAATTTAGATATTGTCCCATAGATTCATATGCCACAATCAAATTCAAGATTGCTTGAGAAATGTAGGAGGAGATAGATTTTGAAAATCGTCATTTTCGCATTTTTTGCCAACTTTGAAGTCACGTGACATGAAAACAAAAGCGAATATCGAAAATCTGGCCTGACAAAATTTAGATATTGTCCCATAGATTCATATGCCACAATCAAATTCAAGATTGCTTGAGAAATGTAGGAGGAGATAGATTTTGAAAATCGTCATTTTCGCATGAAAATCGTCATTTTCGCATTTTTTGCCAAATTTGAAGTCACGTGACACCAAAACGAAAGCGAATATCGAAAATCCGGCCTGACCAAAATTTAGATATTGTCCCATAGATTCATATGCCACAATAAAATTCAAGATCGCTTGAGAAATGGCGGAGGAGATAGAATTTGAAAATCATCATTTTCGCAACTTCAAAGGCCTCGTGACCTTGACCTTGACCTTCGGTGACCTTGAAAGTCATACCATCGTGTACGTCTCATCGACCTCTATCAGGATCAATAATGACCAGATCTCCCGCTTCAACTTCATTGTGAACGGACGGACGGACGGATCGAAGGACATCGACACCCAGATTATTAGGTCATACTCGAAGAGATGACCTAAAAATGGGGTTCACAGGAGGAACCAGTCACTGCTCCAGACTCCATGTTGAGTAGATGTCCATGTCAGTAGTATCAGTAGTAGTAGTAGTAGTAGTAGTAGTAGTAGTAGTAGTAGTGGTAGTAGGTAGGTAGTAGCAGGTCCATGTCAGTCGTAGTTGGTGAGCGTGATGGGGAGGGTGTGGGTGATGATGGATCCTCCTTGCGTCCGCGTCCACGGCCACGGCCAAGAGACTTCTTTGCAGCATTCTTCAAAGTTTTCTTCGGCATGACGGTGATGTTGACACTTCGATGTCTCGTGCAGTTATGATTTGAATCGTCGAGCGGCAGCCTTTTAATAGGCTACGCCACGTGATCGTCGGCGATACGCTGCCGCGCTATGCATAAGTTAAGACTATCGTTGGGCATAAGTTGTGAACACCGACAACACGCTAAGCTTTCGTTGGTATAAGTTATCTATAAGTTATCAAAACGTTCTGTGTACGTTACTAATACGTTATGCATACGTCCAACTCGTTATGAATACACTATTATACGCCCAAAACTGAAAAAAACATCAATAGTTCAGCGTACGCCAGCGTTTTAAAAACATTTTGATATGTTGCCATATGCTGGCTAAATCGTCAAGGTGTGACAGGGGCATTAGATATGATGGTTATGATGCATGACTCATCCTGAAGATATTCCACAGATGAAACACAAATCGGACAAATAACAAATCAAATTTAAAACTCTGTCATGGAAAAACGCAATAAGTGTAACAACCTTTCGTGATGGACAGGAAGTCGAGAACTTTACCTGTTAAGTGATACCAAGCATTGCAACGTTCACCCGGCTTCTGTGATAGGGCAATTAAATGAATGAACACAGAAGCTGGTCGACGGGGGTTACCAACAAAATGGCGGCCATATCAACGCCGATGCACGTGATCGACCAATCAGCCCACAGTTTTGCACACACAGTTGTTCACAGAAGAGTAAATGCAGATTTATAATAAAATAAAAACCATTGATGTCCTTTCAGAGGTATACGATGCACAGTATTACTGTAAATATAATGTATGTTAATGTCTTTCCAACATGGGAAGTCAGCACAAAATGTAAGCCAACGTACAACCAGTGAATGCACCAACGCTCGACAGGAAAACAGTTCAGCTGAAGAATCAGCACTCGTTTGGCCGAAGAAGGATTGATCAATGTCAGGGAATGAAAGAAGACATAAAAAGAATTCTTAAACAACCATCATGGTTCAGTAAAAAGATCATTTTGCCTTTTTCTTCTTCTTCTTCTTCTTCATCGTCACAATCATGTGCAGCAAGGGGTTGCTTATGACATCACAGCAAAGGAGCACGGTTTGTGCCGCGAATGCAGTGCGTTGTAATTCAAGATCAGTTCGGTTCCTTTGAATTTGGATGAGACTGCGATACATGACATACTGTACACTTTGTTTGAAAAAAAATACCGTGGGATCTTTAAGGTCCACAAAGTAATGCCAGCAGACGGGACGCTCTGCTATATGTCCATCCATATGAAGGGACGGCACACACCGAAGAAACGGCCAATGTACGAAACACCAATGTGACCAGGAATCAAACCCAGACTAGACACTCAAAGGAACGTAAATGCACTCATTATACCTGAACCTGATCCATACCATCACGTTAAAACAATTTGCTGTCAATGGATTAAAATTATACACCTCCGTTAATTATATTGACGCAGGTGTGAAACCACAGACTTGATGACGAGTCCTCATATCTGTGTGACTAGTGGAACCCATATGTGACCCTCAATGATAAAAATAAAAAAAATTTAAAAATCTTTGAAAGTCTAATATTGTACAAGCAAGTTTGTGCAGGTCGGGATGTTATTGCAAAAGTCATATGACAGCAGGTTAGTTTCACCATATTTTAATTTTAAAAAGAAATCCTTTGCTCGATATATGAACGAGCTGATCCAGTTGATCGGGAGGAGGGGATGATAGTAGAGGATGGGGAAAGGGGTGATGGGAGGAAGAGAGAGTGTGATTGTTTTTTTAATATATTTTGTTATCCTGACTGCAGCTCAGGATAAAATGTCATGTCATGACCATAAAAATTTGTGTGTGCTGCAGACCAGAGTGGATAGATACACAATACACACACAAATACAAGTATAATACACAAATCAAAATCACATAAATATTCTCTGCCAGTCTGTCTGTCTGTCCATCTGGGCAGTGTTTCAAAATCAAATCTCCACCATTTTGTTTGCTCTGTTTTGGTTCTCAGGCCTCATAGGTCTCTTTTGTAAGGCTCACACTTTCTTACTCACAGCTTTATCTCAACTCTAATTCGATATCTGATTTCATTTTTCAGTCACCAAGATGGTTTAAGACTCGGTTTCATGAAACAGGAAGAAAATCAGACAAATATTGATGTTTTTAAAAGGGAAAACGCTTTTTAATAACGATTTCTGCTCCGGCACAATGCAGGGAGGTGGAGATGAGAGAAGGGAGAGGAGAGTGGAGTGGTGTGAGGTTGTAGAGGGGAGGGAGGGAGGAAGGAATTACGTCAAAGGTTCTCTCAAGTGTTTGATCATTGGACTCATTAAGTGTTGTATCTGAAATGAACGAGAATATTAATTGTTTTTACAGTGAAATACAGTAGTACATGAATAAATGTGTTCAAAAGCACGAGGCCGCGTATGTTATTTGGGGGTATAGCTAGTACATGTACAATACACATACATATAATACACATACACAAATATAACATGAAAAAGAGCAATCAGAGATTGCAGACCTGTGCCAGAACTTGTTTTGTATCGTGGTAGTGTTGTGTTGTGTGGTGTATGTTGTGTGGTGTTTGTGCACTTGTGTATTTTGCAATTGATAATAGACATAACTAGAACTGCCACTTTATAAATGCTGGCAATGATGATTGGGTAGCAAGATGTCATGCTGTGATGCAACCCCGCTTTGATTGGACAATTGACCCTGACGCATGACATTTATGATTGCTCAATTGAATTCAGAATGAGATTAAGATCAATTCCATTCAAATCTAATGGAAGACCAAATAGGTACAGTCCTGCATTGGAGTCATCAGACGGAACCCAAACAAGCAAAAAGCAAAGATGAAGTCATCAGGAGGAACCTGGATAGGATTCAGGTTTCAGCTGCTGCTCTTCCACCCTCAAACCCATCCAGGAACAGATACGTGAGTCTTCATCAAAAATATAAAAATAAAAAATAAAAAATAACCCAAATCAAAAAAATAAATAATTCTGGGTGCCAGACCATGCATCTGATCAGGTTGACATTTTAAAAAACATATTCCCCATCAATACTAGATCATAATTGTGACGTTTCGCATCGATTGATTAAGTGATTCAAGAGAAATACTTTTTTTAAGATTATCGCTCAATCCAATATTGCTGCAACACCATGTGACTTATCAATTATTCGTGAATATCCTGGTATACACAAGACTTGGAGAACATGTGCGTGAAGTTTCCCCTCGATTTGTGCAGCCATTCTGGAGAAGATTATGATATGTTTGAGGGTAAATCCAATATGGCTGCCAAACCATGTGACCCAAACCATGTGCTCATATGTGTGAGCATTTTGTTCCTCGTGGATAGTTGGTCATACTTGTAAAGTTTTGCCTCAATCTGTTCAGCCTTTTCAAAGAATAATTTTTGGGATTTTTTTTAAAATAAAAAACAATATGGCAGCCAAATCATGTGACTGATGACGTCATCAATGTTTTTTCTGTGGAACAATTTAACCCTAGATGACCCTCAAAAAATTTCATTCTGATCGGATGGTGCGTTCTACTTATGCAACGAGAAGGGCACTCGGTAGAGCGCATACCTTCACCACATAACACTTGATTTGTTATGACACATACACCTGACACATAACGCCAGAACATCGAGTCCAATACATTTTTGAACTACATGGTATTCATAAAAAAACTTATCCTGCAGAGTCACCAGTTTTGGATATCGAGGTGCAACGTTTTTCGATTTTTCCAAGATGGTACCTGCACCACATGAGCTATGACATCATGAGTATCATTAAAATATTCGACAGGAGGAGGTGCTCCTCTGGTGAAAATTTTGTTTTCATCAGTCCAACAGTTCCTGAGAAGAAAAATTCATAATGATCGGATAAGTGTTGTACTTGTCGAATTATGATGTCACAACGAAGGCAACAATGAAATCATCAGAAACATTTCTTATTCCCCATGGGGAGTACTTGACAATGAGCCAAGTCTCAATTTTTTCCATGGAGTGGTTTCAGAGGTATAGAGGTGGGAAGTTTTTTCCAAGATGATGCCTGTACCACGTGCCCTTTAATGTCATAATTATCATTATCATATTATACAGGAGGAGGCGCTCCTTTGGTGAAAATTTTGTGTCCATCAGACAAAGAATTGCAGAGCAATATAATTCATACTGATCGAATCAAGTGTTGTGCTTGTCAAATTATGATGTCATAAAGAATGTACCAATGACATCATCATTAACATGTCTTATTCCCCAAGGGGAGTACTTGACAATAAGCCACGTTTCAAGTTTTTTTTTTTCCATGAAGCGGTTTTGGAGATATAGAGTTGCAACTTTTTTTGATTTTTCCAAGATGGCGCCTTTACTACATGACCTATGACGTCATGAATACAATTTAAAACGTTCTAGAGGAAGAGCCGCTCATATTCTGAAAATGTTGTGTCCATCGGACTCACAATTGGGGTTGGACACTTCTCCAACCATGATATTCCAGTTTTGTATTTTTACTTAATTTTCTGAAATTTGTATAACTTGTTTTTCACTTGTAAGTTGTGGGTTATGATGTGTAAATAAAGGTGGAAAAAGTCTGATTTAATGGATTTTATTCAAGGCTGTAAAGCAACAAAAGGTGAACATTTGGAAAGGGGGTGTCAACTTTCCATACGCAATGTAAATATAATACACATACACAAATACAAGCATAATAAATACACACAAAATAATATAAATGTAACACACGTACACAAATATAAATATAATACATGTACACAAATATAACTATAATATACATGCACAAATATAAATATAATACGTGTGTGTGTGTGTGTGTGTGTGTGTGTGTGTGTGTGTGTGTGTGTGTGTGTGTGTGTGTGTGTGTGTGTGTGTGTGTGTGTGTGTGTGTGTGTGTGTGTGTGTGTGTGTGTGTACGAACGACACATGCACAAATAAAAATATAATACACATACTCAAATACAAGTGTAATACATATACACAGATTATAAATGTAATACACATACACAAATATAAATATAATACTGGAATGTCGAGGTAATGTAACACCGACCTGGATGGATGGCAAAGCTTCTCCCTTGAAGACCAACAGCTGAGGCTTAGAGATGAATGTGCGGGAAGGGAGTGCAATAGCAGAGGGGCAGAGAACAGCACAGGGGCGCTGCACAAGGATAGCACAACGGGGGGGGGGGGGTTATACTACACGGCATGACGTGGCTATAACCCCACTACAAATACACGGGTACAGCTTCTAAAAAGGAATATATTTAATGGAAATAAACAAATATTTACAAAGGACAATCATTCAAAAGGGTAATGATAATAATAATGAAATAAATAAATCCAACAGTTGAGGCGCCTATTCACACAGACTCAAATACAGACAGAGGGGAAAACAAAATATAAAGAAAACCCTTCCTTTCGAGTATTCTTGTACTTAGCTTGGCCCAGAGCTGGTCTTTGTGGAACTTGGAATCGAGGCGCTTCTATTCGCACGTGCAGATGCGTGCAACAAAATGGAGCATCATCACTTCTCTCGTAGCTAGACAAACGCACGCCAGGCAATCCGTGAACGGCACTCCACACCAAGGCTCAGAGCTCCAGTGTAATGGCTTAACGTGCTGATCGTCCTCACGGACCCAACCAGAAGCCAAAGGCCAGTGTCTTGCTTCACCATGTGAGCCAAATTGCCTCAACACAAATACAAGGATCGTGCCGTCCTCCTCGGCGTGTGCTCACCCTGCACTCTTGCCTCTCCAGAACAATCTGCCACCCTTCCTCTTTGATCATGGCTCTCCCAAAAACCACAAGCCAACCCTCTTCTTGATCAAACCTATATCTTCCACCTCCGGGGCATGGCCTGCTTGCACGAAACCTGGGAAAGCAGGGCTTCTGCCTGCTTGAAGAGCTTCTGACGTCACGCCCATCAATCATCAGCCTTGGGGGTGTGACTTCACCTGTTGTCACCCTTTGAAGGCGGAGCTTCCTGCATGCTTGTGGTTGTTTTAGGGATGTGTTCCCCATCTTAATTGCCGATCTTGAAATATATAAACATTGGAAAAAATCAAAGAGGGGTGATTACATAAGGGGGAACTTATTGCAGCGCGTGCGCTGTATACAATTGCACGGAGTTTGAAATGTCCCCGGCGTCGTCAACCACGTCTCTGGTGGGTCCGGTGTCCCCCCCGTCCTCGTCCCCCCCCCCACGTGCCTCAAGACAGCCAATGATGGACGTCCGGTAGATGCAGTACGTAACCTCGACGGAAATGGCGACAATTGACGGAAATACCCGAGTATTTCAATGGAAATTTGTGAAACTAATGTGTTATATATGTGAAAACCATTTAATTTATTGCTTGACGGAAAAAAAAAAAAAAAACAAAGAAACGCTCCCCTCATATACGAACGAACGAATGAAATACGTCATTTCCGTCCACCATGGCATTTCGCGCCGAACGCAGAAAGCTAAGTTCTTCTTATGCCATCATTCTCTTTAATATTAGCCATAAACAAGTGTTTCATCATGCATTAGTAGTTGAAAGTTACTTACAATCATTCTTTTGCAGCCTCCTGCCACGCTGTATGGAACGACTTCATTCCTTCTGTTATATATAAAGGTGCTTATCACAATAATAACAAGATTTTTACATTTCAAATATTAAGTACGCTTTTTAATTGTTTTTCAACTGAAAAAGCATAAATTGCATATTTTAACATTAGTGTACTCATTTGATTCACCACATGCGCTGTATTGAAGGATTTCACTTGTTCTTACTCCATAGCTAATTAACACCGCACCACCCCCTGTGTGATGGCATGTAACACTTAAGCTCACAGGTTCCCTACTTAGTTACATTGAGATACCTTCTACACATCCACTGACCAAGCAACTCCACACAATGCTATATTCCTGATTGAATTTCTCCATCTACCCCCACAATCGTAACAATACATATACAGTATACACAAATATAAATGTAATACACGTACACAAATAAAAATATAATGCACCTACACAATTACATGTACAATACAAATCCACAAATACAAGTATAATATAAATACACAAATATATTGTTATGGATCTGGAAACCATTTGCATTCAACATACAGCTGTCCCAAAAGTCAGTTACGGCATTAAGTATGTGTGTAGTCAGATCCCTTTGCTTTTGTCTAGTGGGAGAATCAAAGGCATGCGTTGCGATTTCTTTTTAGTTAGGTTATTAAATCTTTACATCCAACGAACAACCAACAACCATTCCATACCCCATCACGATCCACTACCCACCCGCTGTCTGCAAGCACTCTGACTTGCCAAAGCAGGGTCTTGCAGCCGTTCCTTGCCGCTTCCACCAACGTTCCTTCCACAAACGTGGTAACTCTTGCATGACGGCCTATGCAACAATAATACTATTACTCGTCAAGTATGAACCCACGTGGAAGACTTGCTGGGGTTTCCTGACAGGGGCTAAGGCCCCACCCCGGAAAACAATGCCGTGGAACCCAGTCCAATCAAGGCGGACACTGGCACGTGCTTCACGGAGCTCCGCTCCGTACAAAGGCATTCTTTTTTTCCCCTCTCGTGATATTTAAGAGAGGGGCGCATCTGAGGAAGGAAGAGGGGTGCAAGGGCTGTGTGGAGTAGTGAAAGGAGGAGCTCTATGGAAGAGAGTTCTTGTGTGGTTACGAGCAGCGGTTGTGAAGGGCCAGTTTTGTTCACGGTGGCTGAAGAACCAGTTTGTTCACGGTGGCTGAAGAACTTGTTGTTCACGGTGGCTGTTACGAGGAGTTCTTGGCTGGTTTTGACCCTGACTATTCGCCACGAGCCACGAATCCCACACATGCGACTGGGACCAACCCGACGACCTTTGGCAGGTGCCACATTGCAGAGTACTCCTTTCCCTCCGATGGCCAGGTGCCCACCGAACTCTAACCCCCAGCTTATCTCTCTCCACGGCTGCGAGGGTCCAATAAAGACTCTGGGTTTTCTTTTCGTGTGTGTGTGTGTGTGTGTGTGTGTGTGTGTGTGTGTGTGTGTGTGTGTGTGTGTGTGTGTGTGTGTGTGTGTGTGTGTGTGTGTGTGTGTGTGTGTGTGTGTGTGTGTCTGCATGTGGGCCCGTCTTTAAGTAGAACTGTGCAAGTGCTTGAATCCTTGTAAATATTCCTTGGTTATTCACGTTAAGTCTTGCTTGTGTTTTTTATTGTAAATAAACATTAATTAGAAATATTCCCAGTCCGTTTCTGTCCTTCTTACATTGGTCGAGCATGGTCCGGGTCTGAGTATAAGCGGGGTTTCATCCCCGGAAATCGGTCTATCAGAGCCGGCACGGCTTTGGCAGTTCCTGCTTGGCTGCACCCGAACCGGAGTTGGTAGTTGGTAGTTGGAACTCTACCGCAGTCGGAAGAGTGACCCGGTTCGAGCAAGACGTGAAAGGGAGTGGTTTCCCCAGTAGTCAAAATCGCGCAGTTAATTAGGTAAATTGGTTTCAGACAAACAGACCCTACGCTACGGGGTTGAGATATTGGCGTCCACGGTCGGTTCAGTGACCCGCTCACGCCAACTCACGGAATTATCCGGAGCGACGGCCTACAATTCCGTGGAGTCTGGTGGGAGACGGAGTAACCTCCCCAACCTAGCGATAGTTCTCACCACCGACCCCCAGCCCACAACAATAAAAATATTGTTGCGAATTCGCGCCCGCCGGCGTGCGAACGGCCACGTGACTCGAATCGCGGCACGTCGCCCACCGGACGGACAATTCTGTCATGACCCTCTCGGACTAACGCCGGGAGCTAGTCACGGGTGGGCCTTTCGGCCTCACCACGATCGTGCCAATCGGCCACCCGCGTGGGATAGGGTTGTTCGCCAAACTCGACCTACCTAAGTACCCACGTGGAGGGAAGACCGGGCGATCACACCTCACCGCAGGTCGACTCTGGACACGGGCCGCTTAAGCGATCCGTTCCGTACTATCGGGATAACCGAGCGGTGTTATCGTCGGCCTCGACGGTTACAATTAATTATCGGGCGTATTAAGCCCACTACCAACCCTTAACGTGAAGCAAGATGGAGATTCAATTTAAGAAAAGACGAAGCGAAACGGGAAAACAGTTCAACATGATGCACATTCATTCCGCGGCACACGGAGAGCACACATATAGAGCCAAACAGAATGCACATATATCAAATGCTACAAAAGAAACAATGGCGCAGAGATACTACCGACTACGCGAACACACGGCAACACTTAAACAGTTTTACTTTACAGACGGCGCCAACAACACATTTACTCAAAAGCAAAAGAAAAGGCCACCCTCAAAGGCAAGGGGGCAGACGGGGCCTGTGGGCCAATATTTGCGCGGGACCTGAAAGAGCGGTCAGGTCCGCGAGACCGGGTGGGTCCTACCCATGTCTTTGTGATGAGCCGCAAATGTGGCAGCGCGGAGGTGCCCCGACTTCGTGCTCCTTCGCGGGTTTCGTTGGCACTGCTTGGAGTGGGGTGGGAACGGGGCCCCCTTTTCGCACTATCTCAGCGCGGGGGAAAAAGGGGGGGGAGAATTGTTGATGCTCTGGGGAAAGAGTATAGCTGGCTTGCTTGGGTCCCGTGACGAGCAATTCCACCGCGACCTCGTCGCCGACCGCCGTCTTCCTTGCCTCGGACCCGAGCTCCTCGGTCTCTTCCCCCAATTCTCCTCAGCCGACTGCCGAAAACCAGCGGGACGCCCTCGCCTCCCGACTCCACTCCGCGCTCCAAACTGCCTCTGCCCAAAACTCTCTCCGGTCTTCTAAGGCCAACTCTCCGCTCTTCCAAGGCCGACTCTCCGCTCTTCCAAAGCGAACTCTCCGATCTTCCAAGGCCGACTCTCCACTCTTCCAAGGCCGACTCTGCCCAAACCGACTCTGCCTTTTCTGCCTTGCGCTCGGCGCTTTATAGGCCGGCAGGAGAACCCATATGCAAATTTCCGGATCAGGACGAGCTCGGGGGTGGAGCCACGCTCGCCCATTGGACGGAGAAAAAGGGGCGTGAATCTCCCCTGATCCTAGAATTTGCATATCTCGATTCCACACAGATGCGCCTGGAGGCGGGGCCAAACCGCCCCACACTTGTTGATTGGACGGATCAGAAGTGGGCGTGTAGCATTCCTGATCCGAATTCTCCTCGGAAAGGCCGCATTTTGCACTCGCGGCTCGGCGCGCGTCCCGTACGAGCCCAGGACAGCCTGACGCTCGGTGTTCACAGGTGGTGCGGGAATGGCGGGAGAAGGAGGAGAGGTGAAGGTGGTGGAGGGTTTATGGTGGTGGTTTATGGCCATGGTGCCGTTTGGAATGGCGGTGATGCGATGTTTGCGGGAGCGAGTTGTGAAGGTAAAGGTCGTGGCCGTTGGCGTTGTTGTTGTTGTGAAGCGGAGTTGTGGTTGGTGGTTGTTGTGTGATGGCGGTTGGTTCGTGGTTGGTTCAAAATAAAGATAGAACAGAAAAACGGCTATCTCAAAGGGTCGCAGCCCGAATGAATCACATTTATTCCCTCTAAACAACGGGTTTGGGGTTAACTACACATGTACTTACAGAGATATCTCACCTGCGTGACCTGAATGGTGGTTTGCGAATTTCCACAACCGTAACAATATATATATATATATATATATATATATATATATATATATATATATATATATATATATATATATATATATATACACACATATACACACACACATATATACACACACACACACACACACACACACACACACACACACACACACACACACACACACACACACACACACACACACACACACACACACACACACCAGGGGGTTGACTCAGCCTGTCATCCTTCCGAGGTCGGCGAAATAAGTACCGATATACTGCGCCCGTGTATACCCCGGTTAAAATAGGTGTACCATATCCCTGTGTCGTAAAAGGCGACCAGGGTTGCGTCAGGAAGGGCATCCAGCGTAAAACATGTGCCAAATCACTATGCGGATCATACGGATGATCCGCTGTGGCGACCCCTAACGGGAGCAGCCGAAAGAAGAAGAAGAAGATATACACACACAAATATCCAGTGGGGAGAACAAGTATTTGATACACTGCCAATTTTGCAGGTTTTCCCACTTACAAAGCACGTAGAGGTCTGTAATTTTTATCATACGTACACTTCAACTGTGAAAGATGGAATCTAAAACAAAAATTCTGAAAATCACATTGTATGATTTTTAAATAATTAATTTGCATTTTATTGCATGAAATAAGTTTTTGATCACCTACCAACCAGTAAGAATTCCGGCTCTCACAGACCTGTTGGTTTTGTCTTTAAGAAGCCCTCCCATTCTCCACTCATTACCTGTATTAACTGCACCTATTTGAACTCGTTATCTGTATAAAAGACAGCTGTCAACACTCAATCAATCAGACTCCAACCTCTCCACAATGGGCAAGACCAGAGAGCTGTCTAAGGACATCAGGGACAAAATTGTAGACTTGCATAAGGCTGGGATGGGCTACAGGACAATAGGCAAGCAGCTTGGTGAGAAGGCAACAACTGCTGGCACAATTATTAGAAAATGGAAGAAGTTCAAGATAACAGTCAATCTCCCTTGGTCTGGGGCTACATGCAAGATCTCACCTCGTGGAGCCTCAATTATCATGAGAAAGGTGAGGGATCAGCCCAGAACTACACGGCAGGACCTGGTCAATGACCTGAGGAGAGCTGGGACCACAGTATCAAAGAACACCATAAGTAACACACTACGCCGTCATGGATTAAATTCCTGCAGTGCACACAAGGTCCCTCTGCTCAAGCCAGCGCATGTCCAGGCCCGTCTGAAGTTTGCCAATGACCATCTGGATGATCCAGAGGAGGAATGGGAGAAGGTCCTGTGGTCTGGTGAGGCCAAAATAGAGCTTTTTGGTTTAAACTCCACTCGCCGTGTTTGGAGGAAGAAGAAGGATGAGTTCAACCCCAAGAACACCATCCCAACCGTGAAGCATGGAGGTGGAAACACCATTCTTTGGGGATGCTTTTCTGCAAAGGGGACAGGACGACTGCACCGTATTGAGGGGAGGATGGATGGGGCCATGTATCGCGAGATCTTGGCCAACAACCTCCTTCGCTCAACAAGAGCATTGAAGATGGGGTGTGGCTGGGTCTTCCAGCATGACAACGACCCAAAACACACAGCCAGGGCAACTAAGGAGTGGCTCCGTAAGAAGCATCTCAAGGTCCTGGAGTAGCCTAACCAGTCTCCAGACCTGAACCAAATAGAAAATCTTTGGAGGGAGCTGAAAGTCTGTGTTGCCCAGCAAAAGCCCTGAAACCTGAAGGATCTGGAGAAGATCTGTATGGAGGAGTGGGCCAAAATCCCTGCTGCAGTCTGTGCAAACCTGGTTAAGAACTATAGGAAACGTCTGATTTCTGTAATTGCAAAGATTTCTGCACCAAACATTAAGTTCTGTTTTTCTGATATATCAAATACTTATTTCATGCAATAAAATGTAAATTAATTATTTTAAAATCATACAATGTGATTTTCAGGATTTTTGTTTTAGATTCCGTCTTTCACAGTTGAAGTGTACCTATGATAAAAATTACAGACCTCTACGTGCTTTGTAAGTGGGAAAACCTGCAAAATCGGCAGTGTATCAAATACTTGTTCTCCCCACTGTATGTATGTATGTATGTATGTATGTATGTATGTATGTATGTATGTATGTATGTATGTATATATATATGTATATATATATATGTATATATATATATATATATATATATATATATATATATATATATATATGTATATATATATATATATATATATATATATATATATATATATATATTGTTTCGGATTTTAGAATCCGGTCTAATGAACGCATCCACACATCCAGGTCCTCAGACAGTTATTTCCTTAAATGCATGTTCAGATTCGCCCCATCCCCATGTCTAATGGGATCTTAAATGTGATGCATTGAGAAGGGTAAAGGATTGATCCCCTCTCTGTTGGAAAGCTTTTTTTCTTGACGACAGACAAGTTCACACACATTTCTTTCACAAGCTCTGAAGCCCGCCCTCGTTTTTCCTCAGCAACATTTATTTCACGAGCTCTGAAGCCCGCCCTCATTGTTCCTCAGCAGCAGAGTTTCGCGAGCACTGCAGCCCGCCTTTTTTGAGAGTGCACGGGTCGTCGTGGTAACTGTGTCCCGGTGGGGCGGGGTTAGCTTAGGGTGGACAGCACCCCATGGAGACGGCCCGGGGATATAAAAACGAACGAGAGAAAGTGTGAGGTACGTTCTGTGAGGAGAGACATTTTGTGAGGAGAGGAAAAGTGAAAGGAGAGAGGAAAAAGCAAAGGGCGAGAGAAGTGGCCAAGAAGCGGATGTCTGACCAGCGCCGAAGAAACAATTCGCCCTTCCAGTGCTTCGGCAAGCGAGCGTGTGGTGCGTGTGTGGGTGTGAGCAGTACCGCCAACAAGTGAGGCACTGGTCGATCACCAACAACACCCAGGTCTAAACCCACGACGGACTTTCTTTATGCTCTCCAGACATCGACTGGCGTTCAGGCTGCCCCGCGAGAGGGTGCATGGCAAATCCGGGTGCTGGCGACGGACGTGTCACACACGCACACATTTTCAGCTCAAAAACGCACGACGCACACCAACCAACCCAACTCCTCCAAAAAAATTTCACTCTTGAGACTCCTCTCCACAGGACTCCTCTTGTACTGAGGATGGTGTCGTCTTTTTATGGACCTCCCCGAACGGGGCGGGGGCTCAGTGAAACAGACGTCACCGTCCGCCCTGATTGGATGGGGCTCCCATGGGTCCGCACTTTTCTGGGCGGGGCCTTGGCCAGTCACCAGTAAGGCCCGCCCACTCCACGTGTGTGGACTCCACAATAAAAAAACCACTGCAAGAGGAGGAGCGTTTGGAGAAGCCAAATAGGAACTGCGGACTGGACATTTTTGCCCCGTATGCTGTGGCCAGTGAGGTGAGGGTTGCAAGTGCTGGAAGGTACCGTGGTTGGTTGTTGAGTGTTTGTTGGATGTTCTGTTGGATGATCGTTGGAGGGTTCATTGGATGGTTTGTTGGAGGGTTGTTGGATGTAAAGATTTAATAACCTACCTAAAAGGACATCGCAACGCACACCTTTGATTCTCCCACTAGACAAAAGGAAGGGACCTGTCTCACATGTACTTTACGGAATAACTGACTCTTAGGACATCGGTATGTTTGAATGCATATGGTTTCTAGATCCGTAACAATTATTGAAAAAAAAACAAAAAAATAAATGTGTATATATATATATATACATATATATATATACTGTTGCGGTTGAGGAAATTCGCAAACCACCATTCAGGTCCCGTAGGTGAGATATCTCTGTAAGTACATATGTAGTTAGCCCCAAACCCGTTGTTTAGAGGGAATAAATGTGATTCATTCAGGCTGCGACCCTTTGAGATAGTCCTTTTTCTGTTCTAACTTTATTTTGAACCAACCACGTCTCAACCGCCATCACACAACAACCACCGACCGCAACGCCGCTTCACAACAACAACAACAACAACAACAACAACAATGCCAACAGCCATGACCTTTACCTTCACAACTCGCTCCCGCAAACATCGCATCACCGCCATTCCAAACGTCGCCATGGCCATAAACCACCACCATAAACCCTCCACCACCTTCACCTCTCCTCCTTCTACCGCCATTCCCGCACCACCTGTGAACGCCGAGCGTCAGGCTGTCCTGGGCTCATACGGGACGCGCGCCGAGCCGCGAGTGCAAAATGCAGCCTTTCCGAGGAGAATTCGGATCAGGAATGCGACACGCCCACTTCTGATCCGTCCAATCAGCAAGCGCGGGGCGGTTTGGCCCCGCCTCCAGGCGCGTCGGTGTAGAATCGACATATGCAAATTCTAGGATCAGGGGAGACTCACGCCCCTTTTCCTCCGTCCAATGGGCGAGCGTGGCTCCACCCCCGAGCTCGTTCTGATCCAGAAATTTGCATATGGGTTCTCCTGCCGGCCTATAAAGCGCCGGGCGTGGGGCGAATTTGCAGTCTGTCGGGGTTCGGAGTCTGTCGGGGAGCTGCAGAGAGAGGAAGCCTGGAGCTTGGAGCGTGGAAAAAGAGTCGGTTTGAGAGAATCGGTTTGAAGAGTCGGTTTGGGCAGAGTCGGCCTTGGAGGAGCGGAGAGTGGCAGAGTGGTCGAGTCGGTTTGGGTCGAGTCCGTCTCGGCAGAGTCGGTTTGGGCAGAGTTGGCCTCAGAAGAGCGGAGAATGTTTTGGGCAGAGTCGGCCTCAGAAGAGCGGAGAGTGTTTTGGGCAGAGTCGGGTTGGAGCGCGGAGTGGAGTTGGGAGGCGAGGGCGTACAGGTGGTTTGCTGCAGTCGGCTGAGGAGAATTGGGGAAGAGACCGAGTAGCTCGGGTCCGAGGCAAGGAAGACGGCGGTCGGCGACGAGGTCGCGGTGGAATCGCTCGTCACGGGACCCAAGCAAGCCAGCTATCCTCTTTCCCCAGAGCATCAACAATTCCCCCCCCTTTTTCCCCCGCGCTGAGATAGTGCAAAAAGGGGGCCCCGTTCCCACCCCACTCCAAGCAGTGCCAACGAAACCCGCGAAGGAGCACGAAGTCGGGGCACCGCCGCGCCGCCACATTTGCGGCTCATCACAAAGACACGGGTAGGATCCACCCGGTCTCGCGGACCTGGCCGCTCTTTCAGGTCCCGTGCAAATATTGGCCCACAGGCCCAATCTGCCCCCTTGTCTTTGAGGGTGGCCTTTTCTTTTACTTTTGAGTAAATGTGTTGTTGGCGCCATCTGTAAAGTAAAACTGTTTAAGTGTTGCCGTGTGCTCGCGTAGTCGGTAGTATCTCTGCATTGTTGTGTTTCTTTTGTAGCATTTGATATATGTGCATTCTGTTTAATTGTATATGTGTGCTCTCCGTGTGCCGTGGAATAAATGTGCATCATGTTGAACTGTTTTCCCGTTTCGCTTCGTCTTTTCTTGAATTGAATCTCCATCTTGCTTCACGTTAAGAGTTGGTAGTGGGCTAATACGCCCGATAATTAATCGGAACCGTCGAGGCCGACGATAATACCGCTCGGTTATCCCGATAGTACGGAACGGATCGCTTAAGTGGCCCGTGTCCGGAGTCGACCTGCAGCGAGGTGCGATCGCCCGGTCTACCCTCCGCGTGGGTACTTTGGTAGGTCGAGTTTGGCGAACAACCCGATCCCACGCGGGGGGCTGATTGGCTCGATCGTGGTGAGGCCGAAAGGCCCACCCGTGACTAGCTCCCGGCGTTGGTCCGAGAGGGTGACGACAAAATTGTCCGTCCGGTGGGCGATGAGCCGCGATTCGAGTTACGTGGCCGTTCGCACGCCGGCGGGCGCGAATTCGCAACACTGGTGTCAGGTCGTGGGACACAAACCCACCCCTCCTCGCGGCACTGGTGTCGGAGAGCGGGAAAACGGGCTCTCCTGTCTCCAGCTAAATTCACGGGAATCGGTCCAGGGGTGAGAGGAGCGACCCCCGATTCCCTCCAAATTACGAGCGATTTAAATTAACCCCTTACGAGAAATAAGATGGAGTCTCAAGGCGAGCGGGAGCCGGGGGTATTAGATATGTGTTTGAATATAGAATCCATGGCCCGGGACGGTGCTTGTTGTAATTTTAATCAACGGCGGAGCTCAACCCCATAGACTGAGCACAGACTTTGCCAGCAAACGGAGTCGCAAGATGGCGGCGCGGCCGCACTTCAGCGCGGCACGAGGCGTGAGCGGGCCGCTATTGATGGCGCAACAAACGGCACGACACGAGGCGAGTGCTTTCAGCCACCGCTTCAAACCACGTGGGCGAGAATCAGGAAGATGAAGCAACTAATGGGGATGTTAACGCAAATAAATGAGGGTTATCAACGGATGAAAGAACAATTCGGGCAAACCCTAATAAAGGAGACACAAATAAAAATGCAGATGAGGGAAGTAACAAAGACAAAGAAGGAAATGAAAGTATTGCCAGAGACACGGAAGATAGAGAGTGAATTGTACGGGGATAGAGACGCACACACACACACACACACACACACACACACACACACACACACACACACACACACACACACACACACACACGGAGTTAGCGGAGGGCGATGAGGGGGAGCTCGCAGAGCGTGTCGGGACCCAGTGCGAGCAGCGGGATGGCCTCCTTCGGGAACGAGGGGAGGGAGAATGCCTCCTTGAGTCACGACCAGGTGGGTTCGGTCGTGTCGAGCGAGTTTGAGGGGAGGAGTGCTGCGAACGGGTGCACGCCGAGCTTGGGGGGTATAAAGGCCCCGGATCCCCTTGTGGGGACACGAATCCCCAGTGTGGTTGTCTCGGTGTGTGTGGTGTCGAGGTGTGTGTTCACGAGTGTGGCGAAATGCGTGCTGCAGCGCACACATAGCGCGGGTGCAAGGGCATGTGTGAGAGCGACCGGGTGGGTGACAAAGACCCCGTGTGTGGATGAGACCCCAGGTGTGAGTGGTGTGGTGGCAAGTGTGCCGAAGGGCGTGCTCCCCAGCACGCCGTGTGTGGATGAGACACCGCGGGCGAGTGCCCCCCGTGTGTGAGTGGTATGGTTTGTGTGAGGGAAATGGCACGAGTGAGTGAGCGGCCGAGTGTGAGGGAGACTAGCGTGTGTAAGGTCGCTGTGTGTAAGGGAGATGTCGGTTGGCATGCGGGAGCACGCAGCCGCGTCTCCCGGGGTGAGTGTAATGGAGTGGTGTGTGAGTGTCGTGACATGCAGGTGTGCGTGGGTCGAATGGCGACGACGGCGACATGTGAGGGACAAAAGCCGGGTAGCGGCTGCAGCTGTTTCGTGGACCGTGCCGGGTTCACCCAGCAGCGAGCGCGAGGTCCGTGCTGTGCAACGCACGAGGCCACCACGTGCTCGCTTGCGGGAGTGACGCCCGGTCCGGAAACGAGCGCGGTGAATGTTGCCGATCCCGCTATGGACAAAGTTTAGGCAGGATTTCGGATTTGGACCGGACGAGTTCTCCACGCGAGCGGGTGTGTTCAGCTCCAACAGGAAGAGCACATGTGTTCGCGTGGGGAACCCCTCGAGACGTGAGGCTTGTGTTGGTTTTATGCTCCAGGTGACGTCATGGCTGCGTGTGTGGATGGAATCCGGCAGGAGGGTGAATCCCTGCCGGATGGTACCGTCCAAGAGCGACGAGGGACGCGAACAGCTGCCATGACGTCACGCCAAAGGTGCGCAGCTGTGAATTGCCGCGCTGGTGCGCAGGTTGCGAGTTGCCGCGCTGGTGCTGCGCGATGAAAAAAAAAACAGCAAGCCTCGCTTTCGGGTGAACAGCATTCCTGGGCAGGGGTGGAAGACCCCCTGGCCTAGGCACAGGATGGAACTAGTGAGGGGGAAGGGTGAGCTTAGATCGACCGGCTCCATGTGGCGGGGTAAGTCCTCATGGGGCCCGTGGAATGGATTAGGTAGAGGGTTTTAGTTGAGATTTAGGTTGGGAAATGATTTTTAGAGGCTGGAGGACATGGACAGACTTGTGGGTGTGTAGAGGGGACGTAGTTTAGCTACGTAGTGTTAAAAGGAACGTACTGTAGTGTAAGGGATGACGTGGGAGCACGAGTTAGGTAGGGGATTTAGTGAGCAGGATGGCAGAGTTCAGCGGTGTGTGTGTTGAAGAGTTGGTGAGAGAAGTGGAAGCATGTGCTTGGTGAGTGAGTGAGGCCAGTGGGTCTGTGTGAGTGGAGCGAATGGGGAATGCATGGTGCGATGAGTGATTGGGGGAGGAGTGACTCCCGCCCAAGGGACCCCGGGGTCGGTGTAGAGTGAGTTAGGGGGTTAGTTAAATTGAAAAATGGAGGTCGTTTTGCTGTTGGTGTGAATGTAGGCTCGAAACCTGTTTGGAGGGGTGCAGGAGCCCTGTTGACTGGCTGGGAGCGTGGCTGCGAAAGGTGAGTATCGCTGAGTGGGTACCCCAGGCACCAGGCTCGTCGGCCGTAGTAGGCCAAGGGCCCATGGGGGGCCGAGATAGCGTAGTGGGCACGGGTGCGTCCGCTTGTGCGGGGGCCCGGGGCGCCATTAGCCACGTGGGCAGTGTTGTGGGCACGGGTGACCCTCGGAAAGGGGCCCGGGAAGCCAGCCTGCCACATGTGCGTTTCAGGGGAGGTGCCATGGGGGGCACTCCCCGGTGTTTAGGGAGCTGGTAGGCTCGGAGGCAGTGTAGTGCCCGGGTTGCCATAGCTGGAGATTCGGCAGAGGGTAGTGCCTGCCAAGGGGAGCCAAACATCCCAGCCATGAGACCGTGTGAGGGCACGGAAAGAAAATTGGGGGGCGAGGCCCGAAATTGTGAGGACACCAACACAGGCGACGGGAATCTGGGTTGTTAGAACCAATAGTTTAAGCGCGAGGCGCTTGTTGAAAGCCCCGGGGTAGTTTAAAGGTTAATGGTTAGGGTAGATTAGGAAGTGTACCCCTCCGCACCATCCAACCCTTCGCTCTCGTTGTGCGCCACTGGACCCACTTTGGGTTAGATCGCTGAAGTCTGGGGAGGCCATCTTGAGGCTTGAGTTTGGCCTCGACGCAGGACGCGAGCTCTCCCTTATTCCCCTCCGGGAAGGGAACGTAGGGGTTGGGAGTAGGCTAGGTGACAGGATAGGTTAGCCGAACAAAGACGATAAAGGGGGTTAGGGGACGATTTATAGTGGGGAAGTAAAAATAAAAATAACAAAAAAAAATAAGTTGGGGCTAAATTGGGTTTGACAAATTAAGGGGGTGGGTAGGGACAGTGACAGGCAAAGGCGATAGGTGGGAGGGAGACAGTAGGCAGGTCCGAGCCCGCCTTCTGAGTGGCCAGCACCACCGCACTCCCTCCACCAACATCCACTGCAAGGCCTGTGCTGGCCAACTTCATCGGCTGGCTGTGTTTTGCTTCAAGGCCTGTGCCAGCCACTTCATCTGCTGGCTGTGTTCCTTAAAGGCCTGTGCCGGCCAGATCGTCTGCCGGCTGTGTTTGCCTGCAGCGGCCCTGTTCTGCCGGCTTTGTTTGCCTGCCACCTTTGCCATGCCATGCCCACTGCCCCTGTTCACCAGGCCCGTTCAATTTTGCTTCGCCCTCCCCCCCCCCTGTTCATTTCCATGTGCGCCAGGATCAAGGCAACAGTTTGCAAGCTGCGAGAACTGCCCTGTTGGCAGCGACAACACCGGCCTGCAGTGGCGGCACGTGCACCGTGTTTGCGTCCATCCATTCATCCATTCATCCATCCATCCATCCATCCGTTGTGTTCATTGCGTGTGCCACTTGAGCTGGCACGGAGACTGCATTTGTGCAGCCCATGCACCGTTGTGGTTCAATGCGTTCAGTTCAAAAGGGAAGACCTTGGACTGCGTGTGAGCAGCCGGCCACGTTCCCTGCCACCTGCATTGCTTGAGCCAGAGACTGCATGCGAGCAGCCTGGCTCCCTGCTAACTGCTTTCTTTTTGCAGAGTCCATTGATCTTGGGCCATGGTTTAGTGTAAAATTTGTAAGTTAAGGTTAAGATGTACTGTACATATGAGTGCGCCCCCGGCATGTCTGTCTTAGCGCCGGCAATTTTATTTAAGTCGTCCGTGTGAGTGGGTTTGTTTAGGTAGTTACTCAGCCCTCAGGTTATTTATTTTGGGGACACGAATACCATGAATGTCGCACTCAGGGATCCGTAGATAAAACGTACGAGGGGAGAACTACGCATGATGGCACACGAAAATTTGACGACTCGGGACGAGTCTGTAAAAAGGGGAGGGGGTCGTGTTGCTGTTGAGGAAATTCGCAAACCACCATTCAGGTCCTGTAGGTGAGATATCTCTGAAAGTACATGTGGAGTTAGCCCCAAACCCGTTGTTTAGAGGGAATAAATGTGATTCATTCGGGCTGCGACCCTTTGAGATAGTCGTTTTTCTGTTCTATCTTTATTTTGAACCAACCACATCTCAACCGCCATCACACAACAACCACCGACCGCAACGCCGCTTCACAACAACAACAACGCCAACAGCCACGACCTTTACCTTCACAACTCGCTCCCGCAAATATCGCATCACCGCCATGGACATAAACCACCACCATAAACCCTCCACCACCTTCACCTCTCCTCCTTCTACCGCCATTCCCGCACCACCTGTGAACGCCGAGCGTCAGGCTGTCCTGGGCTCGTACGGGACGCGCGCCGAGCCGCGAGTGCAAAATGTTGCCTTTCCGAGGAGAATTTGGATCAGGAATGCTACACGCCCACTTCTGATCCGTCCAATCAGCAAGCACGGGGCGGTTTGGCCCCGCCTCCAGGCGCGTCGGTGTAGAATCGAGATATGCAAATTCTAGGATCAGGGGAGACTCACGCCCCTTTTCCTCCGTCCAATGGGCGAGCGTTGCTCCACCCCCGAGCTCATTCTGATCTAGAAATTTGCATATGGGTTCTCCTGCCGGCCTATAAAGCGCCGAGCGCGGGGCGAATTTGCAGTCTGTCGGGGTTCAGAGTCTGTCGGGGTTCGGAGTCTGTCGGGGAGCTGCAGAGAGAGGAAGCCTGGAGCTTGGAGCGCGGAAAAGAGTCGGTTTGAGAGAGTCGGTTTGAAGAGTCGGTTTTGGCAGAGTCGGCCTTGGAGGAGCGGAGAGTGGTCGAGTCAGTTTGGGTCGAGTCGGTCTCGGTTTGGGCAGAGTCGGCCTCAGAAGAGCGGAGAGTGTTTTGGGCAGAGTCGGGTTGGAGCGCGGAGTGGAGTCGGGAGGCGAGGGCATACAGGTGGTTGGCTGCAGTCGGCTGAGGAGAATTGGGGAAAGAGACAGAGTAGCTCGGGTCCGAGGCAAGGAAGTCGGCGACGAGGTCGCGGTGGAATCGCTCATCACGGGACCCAAGCAAGCCAGCTATCCTCTTTCCCCAGAGCATCAACAATTCCCCCCCTTTTTCCCCCACGCTGAGATAGTGCGAAAAGGGGGCCCCGTTCCCACCCCACTCCAAGCAGTGCCAACGAAACCCGCGAAGGAGCACGAAGTCGGGGCACCGCCACATTTGCGGCTCATCACAAAGACACGGGTAGGATCCACCCGATCTCGCGGACCTGACCGCTCTTTCAGGTCCCGCGCAAATGTTGGCCCACAGGCCCCCTTGTCTTTGAGAGTGGCCTTTTCTTTTACTTTTGAATAAATGTGTTGTTGGCGCCATCTGTAAAGTAAAACTGTTTAAGTGTTGCAGTGTGCTCGCGTAGTCGGTAGTATCTCTGCATTGTTGTGTTTCTTCTGTGGCATTTGATATATGTGCATTCTGTTTAATTGTTTTTGTGTGCTCTCCGTGTGCCGCGGAATAAATGTGCATCATGTTGAACTGTTTTCCCGTTTCGCTTCGTCTTTTCTTGAATTGAATCTCCATCTTGCTTCACGTAAAGGGTTGGTAGTGGGCTTAATACGCCCGATAATTAATTAATCGGAACCGTCGAGGCCGACGATAACACCGCTCAGTTATCCCGATTGTACGGAACGGATCGCTTAAGTGGCCCGTGTGCGGAGTCGACCTGCGGCGAGGTGCGATCGCCCGGTCTACCCTCCGCTTGGGTACTTAGGAAGTTGGAGTTTGTCGAATCAACCCTATCCCATGCGGGGGGCCGATTGGCTCGATCGTGGTGAGGCCGAAAGACCCACCCGTGACTAGCTCCCGGCGTTGGTCCGAGAGGGTCACGACAGAATCGTCCGTCCGATGGGCGACGTGCCACGATTCGAGTTACGTGGCCGTTCACACGCCGGCGGGCGCGAATTCGCAAGAATATATATGTGTGTGTATATATATATATATATATATATATATATATATATATATATATATATATATATATATATGTATGTATATATATATATATATATATATATATATATATATATATATATATATATATATATAAAAATCCACAAACACAAATATAAATATAATACAGGCAAAATGCAAACAACACACAAATACAAGTATAATACACATACAAAGATACAAGTGCAGTATTATGAACATACGAGTATTCTTATATACAAAACATGGATACAATACATACCCAGAATCACGGAATAAAAACGTCAAATCATGTGTCAATTTGGTTCAGAGGATGGTGCAGAGGTCAGGCATTTACCTTTGAGCTGTCCAATCTCAGTTTTATTCCCGACCCAATTATAAACCATCAGATTAATAGTTGCATGAAGAGGCATTGCTTCAATGAGTGCACCATTCGAAGAGTGGGATGGTGTTGCTGCTGGTAAACTTTAAAGATCCCATGGTGTCGATCTCAAAGAGTGTACGTCAATGTATGCCAGCACCCAAGCTAAATTATAAATCCCTGCCATAACCTGCTGTGCATCTGACGCTGGCCCCTTGTACAGAGATGGCTCCCAAAGCAATCTAAGTATTCCAAAGATGAGGACAACCTACCGGTATTACGCCACATACAATGGTCTTACCATCGTCCTTCGATGGACTTAACCAGTTTGACTGGACTGAAATGCCGTGCACGCAAACACACATTCACCTGCGTGCACCACACGTGTGACCTTCCTGGCTATAATCCACCCTTAAATATACTGACACCAATCATTGTTTTGATTCCATGTTGTACAAATTGGGATGGAATTTGAAATTACTCACATTATTCTGATGACACACATGAAGGTCGATCAAAAAGTGTACAGAGTAACAAAGGAGATTGAAAAATAATAATAATTTGAAAGTTTGACCATACATTTACATGTTTGAATAAACTGTAAATGAGACATTGCACAATCTTGGTTTGTCAACGTTGTTGTTCATGTTCAGGTTGGGGCAATGTAAGCAGCCTGTTAATAGTATGTCTACATATATAGAAATGTGTGTGTGTGTGTGTGTGTGTGTGTGTGTGTGTGTGTGTGTGTGTGTGTGTGTGTGTGTGTGTGTGTGTGTGTGTGTGTGTGTGTGTGTGTGTGTGTGTGTGTGTGTGTGTGTGTGTGTGTGTGTGCGTGCGTCGTTCTCTTATTACATTCTTCTTCCTCCTCTTCTTTTCTCATGATTTAGCGCTCCACCAGTTAGTTGAGGTGACGGAGCCCAAAACTCATTTCTGCCTTACACGGCCAAAATACGCTTTTCATTTGCTTGGGCAGCTCAAGCGTGCCGGCTGTGGGCTGAGCCGCCAATGGGGAAGGGAGTCGAGAATAAAAAATTATACATCACAAAACTTTCCGAAACGTGCCCAGTGACGCACACGACAGCTCCTATAAGCATATTCACTGTGACGTGCCGTCTCGAGTCACAAAGGGCCTTTGTGAGCGCGCGTAATTTCAAAGATGTGCCGCAGAGTGTGCAGCGCCGAGCCATGTGTAACGGAATAAATTAACGGCCGATGAGACGCCCTTAGCCATCGCAGGTTCGTCCGTCGAGTTACCATCCCCGTGATTTTGAACCCGTTCGATTGCACAGTCGCTCAGCCGCGTGCGGCGGCAGGAGTCGTTCAAATGGCGAGATGTCGCTCATAGAAGGTTTGCGCAAAGCTCGCTTCGCTTGGCCCGTCACGAACCGATCCACGAGACGAGGGGATATGGGCTGCGGCCAGATTATTGCGAAATTATCCGCTTGGGGAGCGGGGAGCGATTCAGCAAATTGCCTTTTTCGATTAAGCAGCTGCTTTCAACCTTCAACCGAGAGGGGGGGCCTGGGGGGGGAGGCGAAAAGCAAACACAAAAAATATATATAACTCAACCAAACGGTCGTCTCTTTCACTGTCTGCCTGTTCAGGCAGCGACAACTTACAGCTTGCATGGGAATTATCATAAATTCCAGTAATTTGATTAAATCCATTAACTTAATTTCCTCATCCTAATGCACACACAATCGATAAAATCAAACAAATACAACATGCAAATCCAAGAGTATCGATTTGAAAATCCAATTTCTCCGAAACGAGCTTAGAGATTTTACACCTGATGGACTATTTATGTTGCGATAAAAACAAATCCAGGTCTCTCGCCTTTCAGAGACCGGGGGCTCAAATGAAAAGGGGTTCTATATACATTTTGATCTGCCAATCGATCCAGAGCAGTCAACAGACATGTCGTTCAGATCATCTAAAAATCGCAGCCGGATAAGAGAGTGCGGAAGCGCAATCGATGTCTCAATAAACATGTTTTTCCCTTCTCGGTAAGTGAACTCTGAGTGCAACTCTGCGAGTTTCCTTAACACGCATACACACACACACACACACACACACACACACACACACACACACACACACACACACACACACACAATTTATTGGCATCCGAGAACCTGCAATTTTTCCTCATGAAACTCTTACATACATACTTGTTATATTCAATCAATTCCATAAATCTAACAGTTTTTGTTTTTTTCATAATATATGATGCAGAATTATATATATATATATATATATATATATACACATGTACATATATATACACATGTACATACATATATCCATCCATCAAGAGCATGGTCTGTCCAGAGTGATGGTGCTGCCAAAGCAGTCTCCTAGGCTATTGGGCAAAATCCTGGACAGGACACCACTCCGACACAGTATACCAGCAAGCTGACACTCATTTTGCCAACCTCAGAAGGATGACAGGCATAGTCAATGCCACCTGGTATTAATTCAACAGCCAAGGGAGATGTGAACTCAGGATCCAAAGATCCCAAGCCACCACCCTAACCATTAAGCCCACACCAGGCGTTACATATACTAGTACGTGCCCATACGTGCATGGCCGTACGTGCAAAAAAAAATTTCAAACCGCGACCAGAAACAACAAACACACAGGCCGTTCCTTCACTCTCGCGTGCCCGTACGTGCGTGGCCGTACATGCAAACCCACCCCTCCCCAAAAAACTTTCAAACAACCACACAGGCCATTTCTTCGCTCTCGTAAACGATGACTGGATTAGGACATTGTGTTTATATATAAATGCGCAAAAGAAATCAAGAAATTATTAGAACACAGTAAGTCATCACAATCCGGAAGTGGTGCGTGCCCAACAGAATGTTCACATGCATTCCACGAATTATCGCTTGCATTGAAGTAACAACTGCTGTGATACTTACACACACAGAATTAATGAAAATCAAAATTACAATCAAGTTTACCTCCCTGTCTTTGCTTGCCATGACATTCGCTGCCATTGACCATTGCCACTCCTACGCCATGGTAAATAAGGCGCCCTTTCTCCATCATAACTGGCACGGCCCGTGACGTCATCGTCGGCCGGCCACACACCGGCCTTCACAGCCACGCTGACGCAGCAACGTGTCTTGTCATTGGTTTGATAAATAAATGGCCGCAGCAACATGTCTTGTCATTGGTTTGGTAAATAAATGGCCATAACTTGGGAAACACTTGTCCGATTAATATCAAACCTTGAAAAGGCACATACTCAGGTCCCCAGCAATATAGCTGGCAAGTTTCAATTCGATCGGACCAGTGGTTGCGAGAAACAGCGGTCACACACAGACACACACACACTTTGCTGGAATTATAGATACTAGTGCATGCCCGTAGGTGCGTGGCCGTACGTGCAACCCCCCCCAGAAAAAATAACTCGAACCGCGTGCCAGAAACAACAACCACACAGGTCGTTCCTTCGCTTTCACGTGCCCGTACGTGCGTGGCCGTACGTGCAAAATATATATATATATATATATATATATATATATATATATATATATATATATATACTTTAAAACCGCTTGCCAGAAACGACCACACAGGCCGTTCCTTCGCTTTCGCATGGCCGTACGTGCGTGGCCGTACGTGCATGTCCGTACATACAAAAAAAAGTGAAAAAAAACGTTCAAACCGCATGCCAGAAACAACAACCACACAGGCCGTTCCTTCACTCTCGCGTGCCCGTACGTGCGAGGCCATACGTGCAAAAAAAAAAAACTTTCAAACAACCACACATGCCGTTCCTTCACTCTCGTAAACGACGACTGGATTGGGGCATTGTGTTTATCTATAAATGCGCATAAGAAATTGAGAAATTATTAGAATACAGTAAGTCATCACTATCCAGAAGTAGTGGGTGCCCGTACGGAATGTTCACATCATTCCACGAATTATCACTTGCATTGAAGTAACAACTGCTGTGATACTTACACACACAGAGTTAATTAAAATCAAGTTTACCTCCCTGTCTTTGCTTGCCATGACATTCGCTGCCATTTACCATTGGCACTCCTACACAACGGTAACTAATGCTTCAGTCACATTTGGCTCGGTGGCAGTATTGTCTAAAAAATCTACAGCCACTAGCAATTATAGGGCGGCCACAGTATTTTTACGGTCACACAATGTAGCAGTCACATATGTTTTTATTTTTTGGGTAGCTGCACGGGGTATTTATAAATTGTGGAGACCGAAAATGTGGGAGACCGTCTTTGATTTGATGTCGTACGGTGACCTTAGGGCATCCCTGCGGCGGCCATAGAATTTTCAAGGCAGACGCAAGGTAGCCTCAAGGTGCCCGCAAGGCGACCGCAGGGGGACCATAAGGCGAACGTGGAAATAGTGCGGCCGCCGTAATTTTTTGTGGGTTGGCAAAATTCATTTTTCATTGATAAGAGCCTACGGAAAACGCATGAATAACGCATGCCCACCGTACGCCCTACGTACGGTCGAAGTGGAACGCACCATGGAGGATGTGCAGTCCACATGAGCCTACATCCAACAAGGATTTCCCGTAATTTATCTCCATTTGTGATTGCATGCTGCGATGGAACTTCCAATTCCTGAACTGAACCTGAACTCAGGATCAGAGTTTCTAAAAAAGCCAATAAAATTTATATAGCAATTTTCTAACTATATAAATTAACGATTTTTTACCCATTTGGGAAAATAAGATAGAATTTAATAACCTTAAAAATCTTCCAAATTCATCAAGATGCCTCAAAGTTGGTTCAAGCGAATGTGGAAAAACCTGCCTGCTTTTGAAGGTGTTCCTTACTCACAACTTTTTAGATTTTGATAATTTAATAATTTTCACAAAGTCAAGTTTTCAACGTGAGTATCAACGACTCTCACAACGTTTTAATGCAGGTCTTATAAAAGAAGACATAATTGGTTTATTTAAACTTCAAAACAAACTAAATGATTAAAAACATTGAAGATATAATTCAACTATTTTGTGATACACAAAAAAAAAAAAAATCAAAACTTATAACTTGTATTCTTCATGATAATACAGATGATCTACCTTCACCCCAAGATTTTGATATATCAAAAAAAGAATCTTGTTATCTTTGATGATTGTTTTAATGAGAGAAACCAAACGGTTATGGAAAGTTATTACACAAGAGGGAGACATTGTTCTTCTAATTGTATTTATCTTAGTCAATCGTACTTTCAACTCCCTCGTCGCTCGATAAAAAATAATGCTAATACTTTTATTTTATTCAAGTTAAATTCAAGAGATATAAATAATTTTTGGAAAGACAATTGTTCTACATTGTGCAGTAAAAAAGAATTTTGAGGAGAATGTGTAACACATGACTGGAAAATATAAATACATTGTTGTGAAACAAGATGAGATACTGAGAGATTTTGTTTATTTCATAAACAATGACATACATATATGATAGTTGTTATTATTAATGTTGTGGGTAAATCTGCTTCTGGGGAAAAAAAACTTTCATAATCTAGGTTCCTGAACAGTGAAAATGTAAAGATTACTTTTTTTTTTTTTAAACACCCTGACATGTATTGTATCTAAAACAACCAGAGGAATGTGACCAGGAGAAGTAGAAGGTAAATATTATTACTACATTTCAATAGAGGAATATATGCAATTGAGGAACAAAGTTTAAATAGTTGAGGAGGTCTCTCTTGGAACAACAAAATATTCACATTGTAAGAGTGAGTTAAAGAAACTTATATCTGGTGGTCTTGGGTTATTAGAAATGAATCCAGAAGGAATGAGACAAATTATTAAACATCTGAGTGGTAATGGAGTTGAGATTTTATCATTCGGTTTTGATGTTGATGAAGAAATTCAACGCAAACGAATGAAAAGCAGAGATACAAGTATTTGTGAAGAAGAAATTTTCAAATCGTATTAATTCTAATGAAGAATTTGATGAAATATTTAAATAAATGAATTTATTTGAACACATCTACTTTAATGATGAGGAAAAGGAAAATTTCCCGATTGACCTTTACAATTCATTAAATTTAATTTTCCAAAAAATAAATGTATGCGAGAGAACGAGCAAGAAGATTTAAGGAACATCAAGAGTTGGTTTGAAAAGTTGTAAAACAACATATACACATTCAGAAGAAACAGAGACTTATGGGTGCAGAAGCGTTTGAAAGAAAAGAAGAGAAAAATTTTAAACCACTTTAAAAAAAAAACTCCCCAACAAATGTCTCCAGTTCATATGACAGAATACACTCCTAAAAAACTTCAAATGATCAAAGATTTTTGTCAAACGAGGCAGCAAGAACTCAAAGATAAAGGAGAATTCAAATATGATGAGAAAGGATTATTTGAACAACTGGAAGAGATAAATAAACCCCCTGATTATGTTGTGAATGCTCTCCAAAATAATGAATATTCAACAGATTCAAAAACCATAGTAGGTCTCATTCCAACAGAACAACCAGCAATATTCCATATTATTTAAGAAGCGGGATTGATATTTAATGGTGAATTAAGCTTCTTGAGTTCTGTTCAACCACCTGTTAAATTAACTTCGAGATTAATGTTTCTTCTTACAAAAGATGGAAGACAAGGTTCAACTGTGAGGGGTGAATCAAGTTATTTTGATAAACCATTGAAAATTTTAAATGAGGTTGATAGAGTATATATTGATTTACTAAACTCAATTGATTATGGAGTTTCTGTTGCGAGTGAAGGAAGGAAGAATGAAAAGGAGAAATACATGATTGAGGCTTTAAGTAGGCTTGGTTCAGGTGTTAGTTTTCTTCCAAATGACCCATCACAATTAGTTAAGAGACTGTTGTTGTTGTTCGTTAGTAAGAAGGCTGGAAATAACAATTGTTTGAATGAAGCATCAGCCATTTTAGACCAGTTAATGAATATGAAAATAATTAACAAATTTCAATACAAAAGATATTTTATCCAATGTTAAATGAGTTTAATTCCACATATATTTACAATGTTCCATTGTGTTCATTTTCAAAAAGTGTATGTATGTATGTATATATATATATATATATATATATATATATATATATATATATATATATATATATATATATATATATATATATATATATATATATATATATATATATATATATATATCCTGGTGTTGGCGCAGTGGTTCGGGCAGCGGCTTGGGATCCAAAAGGTCCTGAGTTCAAGCCCCGTTGGGCCACTGAATTAATACACCAGGGGGTTGACTCAGCCTGTCATCCTTCCGAGGTCAGTGAAATGAGTACCAGTATACTGGGCCGGTGTATACCCTGGTTAAAATAGGTGTACCATATCCCTGTGTCGTAAGAGGCGACCAGGGTTGCGTCAGGAAGGGCATCCGGCGTAAAACATGTGCCAAATCACGATGCAGATCATACGGATGATCCGCTGTGGTGACCCCTAACGGGAGCAGCCGAGGAAGAAGAAGAAGAAGAAGAAGAATATATATATATATATATATATATATATATATATATATATATATATATATATATATATATATATATATATATATAAATAGACAGACCCACCCACATCTCTCACCTGTGAATGGAGGAAATAGCCAATCAACTCTCACCTGATCAAATAAACCCAGGTATCTCGGATTATATAAATAACTGATACCTCCCACACTCAACTGGCCAAAGAAGCTGCACAAAGCAACCCAAGAAGACCAACACAAGGCAAGTCCATTGCTGTTTCAAACACTTCCCAGAGTTCCTCCACAATTGTAGACATTCATACATAGTACACACATGAGAATCCCAATATGACACACCCTCTCAGCTACTGGACCGGTTTCATCACTTATTGGCGAGTCATCAGCGATAGCGTAGACAGCAATGCATACAAATGAGGCTCCCAAGCATGTACCACATGCAAACGTCAAAAGCAATCAATATAGAAATAATAAAGAAAGCCCCACCTACATCTCTCTCATATGAATGGAGGAAATAGCCAATCAGCTCTCACCGAATCAACTAAAACCAGGTTGCTAGGATTACATAAATAATTGACACCTCTGTAGAAGAAAAATTAATTATATTCATGTATTCTCAATTAAAATTGTTGCTGGTACTTTATAAATTTAATTTTTGTACTATAGTCGAATTGGCTGTCAGTAAGGTTTCCTTTCACCCAAGAGTCTTTTGACCTACATATTGATAAAAGGAATATCCTACTATGAAACAGGGCAACCTGGTTGATAACACTGCAACTTTTGCCATGATTGTGTCATTCTCTCCCTCCACCCAAAGTGGACACGTATTGCAGTTTTGAGTTATTTTGCCTAATGCTTATCAGCTAATCCTGCAGTTGAGTTGCCAAATGTCTCACCCTCCCATTATTTGAAATGTAAAATTATATATAAGAAGAATTGTTTCGGACTTCTCTTTCAGTGAAGTCCATTCAAATGTTTCAGTGAATCATTCAATGTTCTTCCTCCGTATATACGAAATTAAAGATTCTCCTTTGGTATGCTGATCCAACATGTGGAAATTGATTCTTTTCCACCACACCTCCCACACTCCTCTATCCGGAGAAGCTGCATCAAGCAACCCAAGACCTACACAAGGTAAGCACTTTTCTGTTTTGAACCCTTCCCAGAGTTCTCCCACAACTAGAAAAGATGTTCACACAGAGTACACACATGAGAATCCCAATGATACAAACCCCCTCAGCTACCGGACCAGTTTCATCGCTTATTGGCGAATCATCAGCGATAGCGCAGACAGCAATGCATACCAATGAGGCTTCCAAGCATGTACCACGTGCAAATGTCAAAAGCAGTCAATGTAAAAATAAAGAATGACCCACCCACATCTCTCACATGCTTGGGAGGTTCACATCAGGGTTCGAAACAGCAAAGCGCTTCCCTTGTGTGGGCCTTCTTGGGTTGCTTTATGCAGCTTCTTCGGCTAGAGTGCATGAGGTGTCAATTATATATACACGTACACACCAGAGCTGGTAGGATGGCCGAGAGGTACACACAACACCTCTATGCTGTCTGGCCTGGGTTTGAATCTCGGCCCAGCTTTCAACTATCCTGGTGTTTCACAGGCTGGGCAATTCGAAATGTGTGTGCCATTACTCAGATGTAGTTGGTGAACATTAAAGATCCCACATTGACCTTCACAAAGAGTAGGCGGGCTCTCTTCGACATTAATGCCCCAACGACATAGTCGAACATCAGGCCTGATCAGCCATTTCTTGAAAGACTTGATCCAAAAACTTCAACCGGCCAACCCCACAAGAACGTTGAAATAATTGTGGCCATTGAAGGAGAAGGAGAATGAGACGAAGAAGAAGAAGATGTGTGTATAGACACACACACACCATGGTCATCTCCTGCGTCGGAGTGGTGACCCATCCAGGACTGTACTCCCTGGAGGAGTGGGAAGCACACAAAAACACACACACACACATCACCCTTCTGATGACCCTGTGCTGCCCATCCCTCCAGTAATATCAGGTCGATATGCCAATAAATTGAACTCATGTGGTGTACTTTGAGCACAGGTATGATGGGCCATGGGTCACACGTCCTACTCCTGCGTCCAATTTCCTTGTCTGTGTCTCCGGTCGTGTATTGTTTTAGAGATGTAAACTCGGTGATGTTTCGGTGTCATAAAATTGGTGCCTGGCGTAAGGAATGCACCTGGGTATACCATATATGTATGAGCTCAATTTGGCCATATAGCGGAGAGAGCGCATTTTACACATCACTGATATTTTGACATTCTTATCTCAAAGTGAGAGGAGTGTGGCAAGTTACATTAAGTGGGTCACAACCTGTCTTATCTTAAAAGCTGTGCGAAACCATGACATTTAAGTGCGGGTTGTAGCAGATACCGTGAGAGTTACTTGGCTTAGAGAAGAGATGGGGAGAAATAGGATGTCCACTCTATACCTAATGGGTTTTCCTGCACACAAGCTCTTTCTTTTCTGCTCCATATATATATTTTTTCGCATCCCTCCAAATCCTTGTTCCTCCCATTCAGCTGACCGGGAGGAAGAGGCTGCAGTGTATAGTTCAAACGAAATAGAAAATATGGAAATGGAACTGAAAGTACCCTGAAAAATATCTACTTTAGCCGCTTGCGGAACTCCAGATTGGAAAATGTTATAATCGGGTGTCTGCCTTTAATCTCTTTCTGATTCCCTGGTACGGGCTCTGTCGGCATCGAATGGCTGTTTGCTATTTCGTTTCAGCGCCATAGCTCTAATCCAGTTCGAGGCTCGACTGGATTAAGTAGCAGCAGCGCCTGAAGGGACGGCTGTTTGAAATAGTGGTGTAGGTGGGGCTAGGGGGAGAGCACGGACAAGCTCTCTGAGTAACTGAGAGTAATGCTACTAGCAATGAGAAGCACCACCATTATGAGTGGGAGATCATGCTGATCTACTGTGGGGTGGACATGTGTGATCGATTATAAAACCAACACTTGCACTCACTGTACCGAGCTGGAGCACACTCGGACGAATGATCAGAATTTGTGTGTTGGCAATGGGTATGCGACATAGGCACGACGGGCCAAACGAACTGCCCTTTTTCCAATAAATTAATTCGCTCATTACACAGTCTCCCTTAATTTATCTTTCTGCAATCAGGAAATTGTGGTGAAGTCACATAACCATGATCCAAATCAAACTTTCTTCCACTTTTTCATCATCAGGACTTCTGCTGGATTGTGTGTATCATTTCATTCACAATCACTAGTCTATGCAGAAGTCAAGGAAATACGGTGAATGCATTGCAATGGTCACATGGTTTTTAGAAAATCCAAAATCAGAGAGTACGTTACAATAGACATCAGATCTGTTTGGGAATTGAAGTTCTCACCCAGACAAAGCTGTTGATGGACAGACGCGGGTAGCTTTGTGGAGTTGTACGGGACATAAAGAATGGTAAAAAGAGACTCACTCGTACCAGGCCTGGAATTCTCCAGGCATCAGACTGGACAAGGTTTCCACCAAATGAAGGTTCCCATGCACGATCATCCACTTTCAGTGGTAATTCCATGATAATTAAATTCACCCGGCATGTCAGCCTCACCTTTTCATCTTTCCACCAACCAGGCACCAGCAAGCGCACCTACAGCCTCGAATATTGCCACCCCTTCCCTGATGATGGTTCCTCATCATAGGTCCATTTCTGAGGATGAGAGGGACAGCAGGTGGTTCATTATATGAGCCTCGGCTGCACGTATTCAGCACATTTAAAGCACACCTCTATGCTTTGTACCCTCAAACTGGCACGTCTGGCAATCATTGTGTAACAACAACAATGGAAATCATACAATCACATGTACACAAAATAATATATAATATGGTGATATACCATAGGTAATAGGAAATGTGATTGCTCAAACATTTTTTTCTCTATTATACTGTATGTATTTTTATTATAACTGGACCCTCACTGATGGCAATGTGACGACACATAAGCCAGGTTTATTGAGGATTGGTTTCAGATCGCTTTACTTCTGACTGCCACAGAGGGCTCTTTGGCGATGAAAGAGTGGAGGAGATATTGTTGTGGTGCCGGGTTTGGTGGCAAGGACGACCACTAGACGGAGCAGTCAGGTCTTCTCCCACCGAACACCGAAATTGCAAGGTCGTCACCCCGGATAACTCCGGAGTCGACGGGTCGCTTAAAGGACCGTGGTCGCCAATATTTTGACGGCGTGAGGTAGGGTCCACTTGTCTAATTCCAATTTACCTAAGTACCCACGCCGTCTAACTACCGGCGAAGCCACACCCTTGGCCGACTTTGTCCGAACCGAGTCGCTGTTACCGACTCGGATCCAGCGTAACCGAGCGGAAGTTACCAAAGCCGCGGCGGAACAAATGAACATTTTACGGCGCAAACGACCTCACCACTTCTCAAGCCCGAACCATGCTGGGTCAATGGTAGAAACGACAGGCAACGAACTGGAACATTTAACAGGGGTTTATTTTACAATAACCTGGAAGGGAGACACAGAGCAGAGTTAATCACGAATATAATATGCAATGCACAGTGAGCGACAAGCACTTAACAATTCCACTTAACAGACTGGCGCCACACACACACACACACACACACACACACACACACACACACACACACACACACACACACACACACACACACATAAAAATGAATGGGGCCGGTTGGCCTTTATTCAGCCCTTCAGCCCGGGAGGATAGGCGAACTGGAGGATCAGAGTCTTTCCGGGTACCTGTCCGCCTCGCCCTCGTGCGGTTTCTTCGAGACAAGAGCGAACCAGGATGGGACCAACCGCATCGAGCGAACCAGCAAGCACAGGACCACGGAACCACCGAAAAGAACCCCCGAACCAGACACTCGACCAACGAAGCGAGGACCCCCCAGGAAAAGACCGCAGATGACGACTGCAGATCAGAAGACCAAGGGGCAAAGAGCAAAAAGCCCTGACGACGACGACTCTACTCTCTTCACGACAGCTCGCCACCTTTTCTTATCCTTCTCCCCCCCCCCACGGGTCGAGGGAACCACCCTAAGGTAACTCGCCTCCGGATTGGACGAGGGGTTGGCGGGCGATCAGTGACCTCCCCTTATTGGTCGGGCCGAACACTCCATCTGGCTCAGGCAGAGTTGGCCCTGAGGTGATGAGCCTCCTGATTGGTTCGGTGGGGGGAAATGGTGGCCATCCATGATTGGAGGAAATCCGGTTGGAGGGGGCAATGACCACCCTCCCCCCGTGCATGTCTGAGAACCCAGACGGAACAACCAGGGGAGCACCCTATTCACCATACACCCTTGTAGTGGGGAGGGGCGATTTGGGGTCGGCTGTCGGGCCGGCCGCCGTCGATTGGACGAGCTCACGGTGGGCGGAGGGAACCTCAACCCTGTGCATGACACGTTGCACGTGGGCGATGGATGGCGATGGTGTGAGAACGAAGGATTGAGGTTTGGGAGGAAGATTTAAAGATGTAAAAAACCTGACTATAAAAGAAACCTGCAGCGCACACATGAAATTAACCCATTAGACAGAAGGACAGGACCCTAACTATAAACACATACTTATCGAAATAACTGAATTGCGGAGACTCTGGCTGTTGTGTGCAAATGGCTGCCAGAGTCGGAACACTCTCTCAGGCACACCTTCCTCTGTCTATATAAAACATACTGCTCTCTGGTTCCATCGTCTTGTGCCTGGAAGCTATACATGCTTCCAGTCTGCAAACAATGGCACAACAGACGTTTTACTGGTATCTTTAAGGCTTGTACTCGATCACTACAAAATGGAGGGCTGGCAGGATGGCCTAGAGGTACCCACACTTGCTTCTAAGCTGTCTAGCCTGGGTTTGAATCTCGACCCAGCTATAAACTGTCATCCTGGTGTGTCACAGGCAGGGTGACAATTCACCAATGCATGTGCTGTCCTCGGGTGGACGTTAAATGGGCTGTCCTGCCTGCCGGCAGTAGTTGGTAGATGTTGAAGAAACCACGGCGTCCTTTGCGTAGAGTCGGCGAGTTACCGCCAGCACATTGAACAAATTTCAAACTCCTTGCCCAACCGACAGAGGATATTCCATCAGTGGCACAGCCGTGCCCTCAGCCATTGATGCTGAGCTGAACCTCCCCCTGCCCAATCTCCCCCAGCCTTGTGCTGCGTACGAAAAAAGAAGAGCACAAATTGATTTATTGTGAGAACGGTCTCCAACACCAAATGCAATATATTGGTCACCACTCTATATCAATAAAGGTCCCCCTCATCCTCCCACGTCCCACCACCCCAAACACACACAAGCACCCATACATAAATACCGACTCACATAACATATATCCAAGTGTACTGTATACAAGTTCCTTTGCCAACATGAATTTGTCAAGTGAAGAATAAAAACATGTAATGACATTTTTTCAAGTTTTTATTCCTCCAAAATTTCATGCAGGTGTGAAACCTCACCACACCGCTCTATGTTCTTCAATTGTGTAATTGGGAGAAGATCTTTGTCTTTTGCCACCATCGAAGGGTTTGAAGGAAATTTAAACATGGCTAGAAGAGCAATAAAGATGAACCACACAATGTCTGCAAGGTCTTCTAAAGTAGTGAATGAACAAAACATCGATGTGGTGAAATACTTCATCTTCATTGATGACGAGTCACCATCCGACATGTTGCATAGGGAGTAAGAATCAATGTGTGAAGTGTCGAAACCATCATCAAGCAGCATCTTCGGGTGAATATGGTTGCTACAACAACTGGGTACTTCACAGAGACTTCTGTATCGTTTCTGAAAAAAAATCCACAGGATTTTCCGTGTCAAATTGTCACCGAAGATGAAGTCCATGGGTTCATCTCTTGCGGTCCCTTCAGTGTAATTACACCACATCCCCATCTCTCAACGGATTCAGCTTAACAACATCCAAAAAACTTGTCTTGTTCTTTTTTGGTGTGCAGAAGGTGGTGTGGTTTCTTAAATGGAATGTGGTGTTCTTACATATCACTGGATGATACCACTCACATTTTATGATTTTTCTTGGAGAGGTGATCGAGGAGAAATATCATGGAGAATTACACTATCGAAGCTCACACTACCTGATGACGATTGCATCTTTGTGGCACTGTGATATTTTTTGAGGCATTGCCACATCCACTTTGTTCACCTGACTTTAGCACCATCAGATTTATTTCTCTTTCATAATTGAATCCTTTGGTATGGCAGTTGACATGAAACAACTTGGCTTCTCTTCCAGGAACACAAATTCAATGGAAGGCAACCCCAGACCACTCTAAAAAACTCACAAGTATGTGTGTCCACTCTCAGAAGAGCCAGAAAAAAACAGAAGAGCCAACCTCAAGAATAAACTTTCAAACTTGTCTCTTTCCTCAAAGACCAGGTGGTGCCTCGTTACATCAATTGATCCATCCATTCCAGAAAGTCAAATGGCACCACAGCCAACTATGCTTGTGAGAAGGCAGAACGCTTCAATTCTTTGTTTCCTTCCAAATCCTGTGTCCCTAATCCCGAGCTCTCTGCAACCACCCTACCTAATCACACCTAACTGCTTCTGGACTCCAGTGTCTTTCTCACCTGAGAAGGTGGAGAAATTTCTCGCAAACCTCGACTATGATTCTGCAATTGGCCCGGAGCCGGATGACATCAGTGCATATGTCCGACACAACTGCTCTGTGGCGCATGCACAACCTCTTTCTGTTTTGTTCACCCTATCATTTGCTTGAGGTCATCTTTCATCTGCCTCTACGTCAGCCAGCATCACAGCATTACATAATGATAAACATGGTGCACAAAAAAATCCTCTTAACTAGAGACCTATGAGCTTACTTCCAATAATTAACAAGGTCATGGAATCCATCATCACAGTTGCCATCCAATCCTTCTATTTCTCCAAGGTTTGATTTCACACCATCAGTTCAGATTCATACCTGGTTACTCTACCCAGGAGATACTGCTTCTGATCTGTCAAAAATGGATGGAGGCCTTCAACCTCAGACATATGATAATGGGCAATCTGTCTGGATACATCTCGAGTGTTTGATATAATCTGTCACCCATACTTTCTCCCCAAACTCTCCACCAATGGCATCCAAGGCCACCTCTCTCATGGCTTACTGGTGTCCTCAACTACCGGAGACAATATGTGGCTCTCAATGGGATCCTCTCATCTCCTCTCTGTCAAGGCTGGAGTTCTTCAAGGCAGTGTTCTGAGCCTATTCCTGTTCCTCATCTTCATCAAAGATCATTGACTGGAAAATCCTCTTTATCCCTTTGCTGATGACTCCACCCTCTACCATAACATCCGTCATCCTTCAGATTGGCAGGCAGCAACCTCTTCCCTCTCTTCAGACATTGATAGAATCACGAGTTGGTCAAATGCGTGCAATGTGCCTTTTGTTATGGACCATTATAACATTTGTGCTTTGGCAGAGGTTGTATTGGCTGTTAAAATTCCTGTGAAGTAAAAACAACAACAATAACAACAAGAGGAAAAAGGCAAGGAGTTTGAGAACAGAAGGTGAAGACAAGGATAACGAGGAGAGAAGGCATCGACATGTTCTCTTGAGTTGCCATGCTCTGTATCAAGTGGTGCATATCATTGTAAAACTGACAATCAGTAAAGAAGGAATCAGGGGTTTCTGGATGCAAACCTGGAGGGGTTCAGTGACTCAACTCTTCCCTGACCACGACGGATAAACTTCAACCCGCTGTGCCTTGGTCTGTGGCAATTCAGCTTCACTTCTTTTATCATACCGTGTGAGGTATTCTTAATTTAACTCCCTTAAGTTGTTGAACCTACCTGTTGGACATTTCACTGCTGTTATCTTGGTGGCAATTTCAAAGCTTCTCTTTGTATACCCTCGGCATCATTTCAGGTGATTTAAGCAACATTTTTGAGAAGGCACTTGGCTGTTTGACTGGTGCATACTCTTGGAGCTTATTTGTTCCTCCAACCTTGCCTGCTCTTCAAGTAATGCAAAGTCCTTTACAGCTTAGAGTTTCCTTCTTCATCTTCTGTGATACAACTTTACCTGTGGACTCGGGTTCTTCTCCATGCCTCAGTGATACGAGGACTTAACCTTCTGAGGACTTGCAAAACGGGACTGCCCAGTCGGCTTCATCCTATGCACACCCTCCAGACGAGACCATTTCAACCGTGCTCACCACCAACCTTTCACCTATTTATAACCTGCTGAGGTTTATTGTACAAACTGCTTTCTTGAGACAAGTTGCCACATCGACAGTGGCGAGTTAACATATAGATGCATTGTTGGCTGTGACGTTTGTACTTATTAGTCCCCTTCTAGTTTTCCTGATGGGGACTACAGATTTGCTTTCCGTCTGCCCGTCCCACATGTGGATTTTCAGACTTTCTGCTCATATCCTTTACCACATTCAACTGAAACTTGGTACATGGCTTTATTATGATAAGTTACAGAACAAGTTCGAGTTTTAGGGCATTTCATCAATTTTTCACAGAGTTATGTCCTTTTTGGAATAGAAAATATCACATCAGTAGGGGACATATATTGCAAAGCAATTCCCGTTCTTGTTTAATTTGGGGGTTCTTAGGAACCTCATTTAATGTTATATTTAATTAGTATCATGTGTCTAAGATAGACAGTAGGGATTAATAAATATTCCTTATAAAGTTACCCTTCTGTCTCCTGTCGTGTGTTTGTTTCACCCTTAACACAACACGAGGGCACATCAGCATCTTTTTTTCTTTTCCGCCGTGACACCCGCCAGGTTACGGGTGCACTCAATGCGGTGCCCCGAGGTCGACATGTAACACTTTCAATCCTGACAAATCTCACACTCTCACTGTTTCTCCGAATAGACCATCACATGAACCTTCCTATCTACTTCCTTAACAAACCTTTGAAGAAGTTCAGTCACTCGAACTTTGGGGCATCACCATCAGCCATGATCTTTCTCAAGAGCAAACAGGATTTCCAAGTTGACCTCCAAAGCTAGCCACTGACCGGTCATCCTCCATCGTGCACACACACACACACACCAAATTATAATCTTAAATTATATCTTTTTTTAGAAAACGGATCGCAAGTTAATGATAATTGAACAGTATCAAAAACACTTGTTCCCTCGGGAACCAATTGTAAATTTAAGGCCTATGTCGAACCAGTAACCATGAGCATACCTTCGGGTTCACGAATGCTTCAGTCACATTTGGCTCGGCGGCCATAGGGTCTTAAAAATCTACGGCCACTAGCAATTATAGGGCGGCCGCAGTATTTCCACGGTCACACAATGTAGCAGTCACATATGTTTTTATTCTTCGGGTTTCCCAACCTTGACCGAACCCAGTACCTGCAGAGCCCAGCAGCCGCATGGCTGAAGAAGTCGCCATTGCAAGGCTTCTTCTTCTTCCTCCGCCTCCTCTTCTTCTTCTTCTTCCTCCGCCTCCTCTTCTTCTTCTTCTTCTTCCTCCGCCTCCTCTTCTTCTTCTTCTTCTTCCTCCGCCTCCTCTTCTTCTTCTTCTTCTTCCTCCGCCCCCTCTTCTTCTTCTTCTTCTTCTTCCTCCGCCTCCTCTTCTTCTTCTTCTTCTTCTTCTTCTTCTTCTTCTTCTTCTTCCTCCTATCCTCTTCTTCTTCTTCCTCCTCCTTCTTCTCTTCTTCCATTTTTCTTCACACGGCGGCCTGATTCAGCATTATCTTGTAAAACAAGTAATCTAATATGGAATAGGCAAAGCCCAGAAGCGAACGTAAAATTCTTCTTACATTCGCTTCTGACTTTACCGATAACTTGTTGACAACTGTATACGCAATTTCCGGTTACTTCAGCCTGGATTCGGGATCAACGGTCAAATAACGTAAATCACGATTAAAAATTATTTTTTGATGATGCGGGAGATATCTTTATTAAAATCAGTGGAGGAAATATACACCATGTCTGATATTATTTGGGTCTTTCATGTCTCCGACGATGCCTTTATCTCCCGGCATGCATCATTCCCCATGACAAAAACTGGAAACAAAAAAAAAACCAGAAACAAAACAAAAACGGAAGTAAAAGGGTCATAGCCAACGACACGGATTCAAAATTGGCAGGGTATTGTGTTGTTTTGTTTTTTTTGTTGTTTCCTATTCTCTCATGTGCACGCGTTAAGTAATATTCACAAGATAGAAATAAAACCCAATCGTGTTTATACACCGCACAGCGTTTAAAAACAACCGGAAGCAAAAGGTCATAGCTAACGACACGGATTGCAAAGAGCCAGGGGTAGTGTGTTGTTGTTGTTTCCTATTCTCTCACGTGCACGAGTTAAGAATGAAGCTCACTGCGTTCGCTATAATCATGTACATTTTTCTCCTCATTGATAATTAATTAGTTCGGCGAAATGCGACCCGGAAACGATAAAAATGTTATCGGACAAAAAGGATAAAAATGTTATCGGACCCGGAAACGATAAAAAATGTTATCGGTCTGTGTCTGTTTGTGGTGAGGATGTTGAGGTCGTGGAGAGATTCACTTACCTTGGCAGTGATATTCATGTCTCTGCTGGCTGCGAGTCAGAGGTCAATAGACGTCTGGGTCGGGCCTGGGGAGTCATGGATTCACTGGATCATGGGGTGTGGAGCTGCCGGTACCTGTGTGGGAGGACGAAAGTCCGAGTCTTCAGGTCCTTGGTACTTCCAGTCTTGCTCTATGGGTGCGAGACTTGGACTCTGACCAAGGATCTGAGACGGAGACTTAATTCCTTTGGTACCAGGTCTCTTCGGAGAATCGTTGGCTATCGCTGGTCGGATTTTGTGTCCAACGAGCGGTTGCTGAGAGAGACTCGGATGAGATTTGTTACCTGCATAGTCCGTGAGCGTCAGTTGCGGCTGTATGGACATGTGGCTCGTTTTCCTGACGCTGATCCTGCTCACCAGATTCTCTCAGCGAGGGAGTCTCATGAGTGGAGGAGGCCAGTGGGCCGACCACGTGCCTCATGGTTGCAGCAGGTTGACCATCATCTCAAGGAGATGGGGATGGGCCTGGCATCTGCCTGGGGGATGGGCAGATGGAGGCCCCTGGAGTACCGGCGGAAAGTGGATGCAGCGACGCGCTGTTCTGGCACATGCTCCCATACCTGACATGGACAAAAAATTAACGGACATTATGGGACTAAAAAATCGAGTTGTCGGAAGTTAACTGGTCCAATAATGATAAATGGAATTGAACTTCCGATAATAGTCTGATAAAAAAAGTAAACTTCGATAATTATCTGTTATCGGATTATCGCTTTTGTGCCCAACACTGGTGGCAAACACCTATACTCCGATCTCTTGCGGTAGCGCACGGTGGACGCACGGTCGACGCAGACTGCCACGGAGACCGTACGTAGGACACAGGGCGGGCGTAGGGGAACCGTGCGTCGACCCTGCGTTGCCCGCAGGTAGTCACACAGACCGCAAGGCCACCGTACATTGAACACAGGGGCGCCTTAGGACTACCCTTCGGTGACCGTGGAAATAGTGCAGCCGCCGTAATTTTTTGGGGGTTGGCAAAATTCATTTTTCATTGATAAGAGCCAACGGCAGCCACACAAATAATGCAAGCCCACCATACGCCCTACGTACGGTCGACGTGGAACACATCTACGTCACAGCTTTGCTTATCGAATTGTTACGGCCAACGGAGAAATGAAAAAAGTTATAACTCCACGCTATAATTCCACGGCGACTCCTACGGTCTGTACAAGATAGCCATACGGCGTAGGGCCACCCTGAGGCCACCTCAGAAACTCTGCGGCTGCCGCACGTTTCTGTCAATTCAGGGGGGGGGGGTACAGCTGCCGTATCCTCGCTGTAGAGCAAATGTGACTTAGGCTTTACTGTTGTTGCCACCAAGTGTTCATTAACCTCCGCCATCGAAGATGGATGGAGGTTACTTTTTTCACCCCTGTCTGTTTGTTTGTTTGTTTGTTTGTGAACAGTATTACGGAAAAACTCCTGGACGGATTTCGACGAAACTTTGTGGGGGTATTAGCTATGGCCCAAGGATCATGCCATTAGATTTTGGACTCGGTTTAAAGTCCAATATGGCCGCTATGGCGGCCATTTTGAAAAAAATATTTGAATTTTTTTTTTTTTGCATTTCTTCATGTTTTAAGTGATTTCCAACCAAAAATAAATAAATTTGTTCGAGAAAAAAAATTTGCAACTTTTTTTCAAAAAAATTTCAATTATATTTGAAAAATATTTGAACTTTTTTTTTTTGCATTTCTACAAGTTTTAATTGATTTCCAACCCCAAAAAAATTGTTAGAGAAAAAAAAAATTTGCAACTTTTTTTTTCAAAAAAATTGATTTTTTTTTTTTTGCCATTTCTACATGCGCGTCGATCTAGTTTAGTTTATTCAACCGTGGTTCAGTAGAGTCTGATCCGTTTTGACCTACAATGAATAGGATATCAGGATCACTTAAGTGACCCAGCAGTATTGGCGGCGGAGGTTTTGCACTCTACCAAGTGCTCCCCCTCTAGTTTTCATCTGTGGTCACAGTTGTAGGCATTTTGCCACAATTTCTTTAATTTTTTTTTTTTGGAGGGGGGGGGGTTCCACTGAAGTCATTTGTCGATAACGCTTCATTACCTCCGCCACCGGAGGTGAAGGACGTTATGTTTTCAGCCCTTTCTGTTTGTTTGTGTACAGGATATGTCAAGTAGATTTGGACGGAACCGGATGAAATTGCGTGGACAGGTTGGGTATGTAAAAAGGACGAACTGATTATATTTTGGTGAAGATCCGGATCTGGATCTGATAATTTTTAAAGTGATTTTTTTTTAATGCATTTTTCTTCTCTGATACACAAGCCGAAAGAAACTAAAACTTTGTGTTCAATGAAAAAGGAAATCCTATTCAAACTTGAAGGGTACTCGGTGGAGCGCATCCATCCGCCCTGTAATGCCTGATCCAAGAGAACATATCTGGCCCAATACATTTTTGAGATATCGTGCTATATATCGTATATAACCAACTTATCCACCTAATTTTGTCATAACCCGTCCACAACTTTTTGAGATAACATGCTATGCATAGTTTTTGGCCCCATCTCTCAATGGTGAAGAATCACTTAAAAATTATAGTCAGATCCGGATCTTCACCAAAATCGAATCAATTCTTCCTTGTCACACACCCAACATGTCCACCAAGTTCAATCCGAGTCCGTCAACAACTTTTTTAGTTATCCTGCTGTATATCGGTTTCCCCTATCTAAATGGTGAAGAATCATTTTTAAAAAACCAAATAATTCTCGTATTCAGGTTCGGATCCAGATCTTCACCAAAATCGAAACAATAAGGCCTTGCCACACACCCAACATGTCTACCAAGTTTCGGCCGAATCCGTCCACAACTGTTTTGAGACATCATGCTATATATTGTTTTTGCCATCTCTCAATGGTGAAGAATCACTTTTAAAAATTCTGGTAGTCGGATCCGGATCCGGATCGTTACCAAAATCGAATCAGTTCATCCTTGTCACACCTGTCCACAAAATTTCATCCAGAAACGTCCACAACTTTTTGAGATATACTGTTGAATACGAGTCCACCACCCCCCTTCCTCCCCCCACCACTCCCTGAGTTAATACTTGCTTGGAACCACCTTTGACAGTAATTACAGCTGTGACTGTTGGGAGAGGTCTTTTCCAACTTTGCACACCTTGATTGAGCAATATTTTCCCATTCTTCTGCACAAAACTGTTCAAGCTCAGTCAAGTTGTGTGTGCAGCGTTGATGGACAGCAATCTTCAAGTCATGCCACAGATTTTGATTGGATTTACATCGGAGTTCTGACCGGGCCACTCAAGGACATTTATCTTTTTGTTCTTTAACCACTCCAGTGTAGCTTTAGCTGTGTGATTCGGGTCGTTGTCATGCTGAAAGGTAAACTTCTGTCCCAATTTCAGCTTTCTTGCAGTGGGCAGCAGGTTTTCCTCTTGGATTTTTCTGCATTTGCCTCCATCCATTTTCCCTTCTATCCTGACAAGTGTCCCGGTTCCTGCTGATGAGAAACATCCCCATAACATGATTCTGCCATCACCATGCCTCATAGTCAGGATGGTGTTCTTTGGGTGATGTGCTGTGTTGGGTTTGTGCCAAACATAACGTTTTGCATTTAGGCCAAAAGGTTCCATCTTGGTTTCGTTAGACCACAAAACTTTTTGCCACATGGCTTCAGAATCTCCGGAATGGTTTTTGCATTCCTCAAATGGGGTTCAATGTGGCCTTTTTTGAGTAATGGCTTCCTACTTGCCACCTTACCATACAGGCTAGCCTTGAAGAGTGCTTGGGATATTGTTGTCATATGCAAACAGTGACCAGTCTTTGCCATAAAGACCTGTAGCTCTATCAAAGTTGCCATTGGCCTCTTGGTGGCCTCTCTGATCAGTCTCCTCCTTGTTTGGTAATCCAGTTTGGAGTGACGGCCTGATCTAGGCAGGATCTTGGGGGTACCATACACCTTCCACCTCTGAATGATTGTATTAACTGTGCTCCAAAGGATATTCAAGCCCTTTGAAATATTTTTATTCCCATCCCCTGATCTGTGCCTATCCACAACTTTATCCCAGAGGTGTTTTGAAAGCTCTTTGGAGTCATAGTTGAGTCTTTGCTGTGAAATTCACCACCCAGCAGAGGAAAGCTACAGGAACGACTGATTTTATTCTGAAACTAGAGGGGGAGCACTCGGGAGAGTGCAAAACCTCCGCCGCCAATACTGCTGGGTCACTCAAGTGAACCTTATATCTTATTCATTAAATATGATGTCAACAGTGCTGACAGAGTTATAGTTCTTTTCTCTTTTTTTTTTGGGGGGGGGGGGGTTTGGAAATCACTTAAAACATGTAAATATGCAAAAAAAAAAAAAATCGAAATTTTGTTGAAAAAAAAGTTGCAAAAATTTTTTTTTCTCTAACAATTTTTTTTGGGGGGGTTGGAAATCACTTAAAATATGTAGAAATGCAAAAAAAAAATTTCTCTAACAATTTTTTTTGGGGGGGGGGGTAACAATTTTTTTGGGGGGGGGGGGTAACAATTTTTTTTGGGGGTTGGAAATCACTTAAACCATGTAGAAATGCAAAAAAAATTTCTCTATTTTTGGGGGGTAATTTTTTTGTGGGGGGGTGGAAATCACTTAAAACATGTAGAAATGCAAAAAAAAATTTCTTTTTTGGGGGGGGTAAAAAAAATTGGGGGGTTGGAAATCACTTAAAACATGTAGAAATGCAAAAAAAAATTGGGGGGGGGACCAAGTCCAAAATTTAATGGCATGATCCTTGGACCATACCTAACCCCCCTCCCCACCCCCCCCCCACCAAGTTTTGTCGAAATCCGTCGAGGAGTTTTTCCGTAATACTGTTCACAAACAAACAAACAAACAAACAGAAAGGGGTGAAAACAGTAACCTCCATCCATCTTCGAAGATGGCAGAGGTTAAAAATTCAGAAACACTACATTTAACAAGTGCAGGCCAATTAACTTGGTGTGTGATTTTGAATGCGATTCATGACACCTGAGCTAATTTACAATTCCTATTATGGGGGGGGGGGGGGTGAACACTTATCCAACCAAGATATTCTAGTTTTGGATTATAAATTCATTTTCTGAAATTTGTAAAATTTGTTTTTGAGTTGGAAGTTGTGGGTTACAATGTGTAATTAAAGGTTGAAAAAGTCTGATTTAATGTAATTTAATTCCAGGCTATAAGGCAACAAAAGGTGAAAATTTTGAAAGGGGGTATACACTTTGTAGAGGCACTGTATCTCAGGAAAGCATTTTGAGTGTGATGAAGGTGTTATATGAATTTATGCTGTTGATCATTGGTACAGGAAGAAAGCCGAGATTGTTGAGGAGGTAAAGCCTTGTTGAATTGCCATGTTGCAAAGCTGTGGGTTAAATTTGCCTTTGCTGCTCAATGAGGGTGTCGGTTGAACGTCAGACCTGGCCAGGTGGTTCATTAAAGAGTTTGCTCCAATCCTACGTCCTCTTTGAACCACCAATCACATCACGAATGGGATGTGGTGTTCTGTGATGATTATGATAACTGGTTCCAGGACCATCAATCAATTTTCTTGAAGCACCATGGAAGAAGTGTGTTGATGTTACAAAGGATTATATTAATAATGAATGTATCTAAATTTAATTTCAACAGTCTAAAACTTCTCCTACGAGATCAAGCTTGAATTTTATTGAATGAGCGGTGTGGACATTGTCCCATTTCCCTTCCCCTATTACTTTTTCCCTGTATCTTCTACACCAGATACCACACTGCATTGTACAATTCAGAGCAAGGTAAACATCCCAGTACACGTACGTGTTGTGGTGTAATATTTTATACAATATTGTAGCTACGGTAGTCTATCGTAGTCCTATAATGATAAAATGCATGTCCAATGGAATATTTACAAACAGAATGTTTGTGGCATGTTCATGTCAGTTTCTCATCGTCGGTGGAACTTCAAATATCGAAACATAACAGTCACTGTAGGGGAGCACAGGTCTCTGCTATATGAGGTGATCCAGCTGCTGGAAGCTATTCGTGAATGGTGGTCTTCACAAATACAGGCCTTGTGCACAAGCGTGTTGTCATAAAGGAGGAATACATCATTGGTCAACCCCCCACCCCTCGGCATGTGGCCTGCTGCAATTAAGTATCTTGAGTGGCAGTGATCCATTTTGCTTCCATTGCAATGCGATGCACGACGTCATCGCCTGGTGCCAAAGAAAGGGAGTACTCAGTTTTTTCTCTGTTTTCTTTCTTGTTTACTTGGCGAAAAAATATTTTGCCAAGTATGTTGGTCTGTAGCATTTGTTATCTTGCCAAAACGAAGTTTTTGCAAGATATGTTAGTCAGCTTGTATGTTTTTTTTTTGTTTGTTTGTTTGTTTGTCTGGAATCACATATAAAAAATTCTACAGAGCACAGTTATCATTGGAAATTTTTGTAACTTCGCATATCAGAGGCCCATAGAGGTCCCTTTCAGCGCATAAAATTTTGAAGGTCAAGGTCAAAGGTCAAGATCACTTTGTCGCAAATCAGGGGAGTCGACGAAACCCTTATTTTTTGAGTAATTTTGATCGGATCGTCTTCAAACTTCATGGGAATATAGTTCATGGTCTGGCGCTCAGCTGATTAATTTTTGGTGGCGATTGGCCTTGACCTTCATGATTAGCGCCTAAGGTCAAACATATTTGACCCCAAGGTCAAATTTTCAAGTTTTAGGAACCATATCGTGTCGTACCTCAAATTGAACACCTCGATGAGTGCTTTCTAGATATGTCAAGCTTGAGACATTATGACGTCATTTGGTGACGTTATGAGGCAAAAGCATATTTTTCATGGTTACTCTGTAGAACGATTTTCATCGGAATCTCTTGTAGGCACATATTCCTCAAGGAGTCGCTCCTGGTGGATAGCAGCTCTGTTCACCTCAGTGTGACCTTAAAGAAGTCACGCGTGGTCACCTTTTGGCAAGATAACAGGTTACCCTGCGGGTGACATTGGTTTTTTGTTTGTTTGTTTGTTTGTTTGTAGGCACGATAACTCGAGAACGGAAGAAGCTACCAATGTCAAATTACACCACTTGATTCAGGAGGGTGATGGCTAGTGCTGATTACATTTTGGTCAAAATCGGTCAAAGGTCAAGGTCACAGTGAGGTCAAACATAATTCCGTAAATTCACGTGGAGAAATGGAGTATTTTTGCTTCGCTCAACGTTACGAGTTCGTTTTAACTTCGATTTTAATTTTCTCTTCGGTTTTTGCGATCGCTTAGGACGCTTAAAACTCGGTTGTCGAAATTCTGGAACAGCGATGAATAACTGATATATATAATAAATAATAAGTCTTTTATCAAATTCTTCTGAAAAGTACTCCACCTATTATCTGGTATATCCTGCTGGTACTGAATCACTTTTTTAAAAATACAAACAAAAAAAATGGAATTTTTATAAGAAATCTAGTTTTTGTCTGGGACTCATTATCTGCAAACCACAGTGTAAAATCGTAGACCACAATTAATTCAGAATTCAAGCTCCCCTTGGGCTTCTGACTGATTCATGCTTTTATTAGACAAGGTCAGAGGTCAAGTTGACGATTTCGTAAGTACCAGTCTATGACTACTTGTTTGTTTGTTTGTCATGGTGATAGCTCAGCCATCCTTTGATCGAGAAACCTGAAATTTGGAAACAAAAGTGAAGATGTGCTTTGGCAAAAGCGGTATTTTTAATTTTTGATTGATGAATTAATTGATTAATTACTTAATTTTTATCGAGTTATAAATTATTTATTTTCTTTCTTATCTGGGCAATATCTAAGGCACCTTTTAAGCTGGGAAGCTGACATTTGGACATGACAGTGAACAAGTGATTTGGCGAGAAAGAGTATTTTTGATTTATTGATGAATCCCTGTATTATTTAATTATTTTCTTTCTTGCTTGTCCGGGTGATATCTCGGCCATTCTTTGAGCTGGGAAGCTGAAATTTGGGGACAAAAGTGATGATGTGCTTTGACAAAAACGTTATTTTTTATTTTTTTGATTAATCAATTCGTTATTTACTTAATTATTATCGATTTATTAATTACTTATTTATTTTATTTCTCATCCTGGCAATATCTCAGGCATATTTTGAGCTAGGAAGCTGATATTTGGACATGACAGTGAACAATCGATTTGGCTATAAAGGGTATTTTTGATTTATTGATTAATCAATTAATCGATTCAATTTTCGATTAATTACTCCATTTTCAAAAAGTTACAGATTCGGATGATGCAGTGGTGGTTTAGGTATGCTATTCGACAATTGATTGAGAAATTAATAATTTTACGATTATTATTTATCATCGTAAATCGTTTATTTATTTTAATTATGCAATTAATCAATTATTGTACACCGCTCCCTCCCAATTCTGACTCCATGTGCTGCAAGGCGGCATTGCCGGGTGCCGAAAGCACCCCGGCAATGTCACGTGCTGAAGGATTTGTTATTTATTTATTTGGCATGGGGGCGGTGTATTTAGAATGCACCGCTACTTGTTTAAATTTAGTTTTATGACTCAAGTGATGAGGTCCAATTTCATCACTCGTTATCTTCAACTTTGGCTGGATGAGTACTTAACTGGACAATTTGAGAAGTTCATGACATGATGCCATCCATTGTTGCTGATTGTAAGTTTCATCCACATTTTAACACCTTCAGATAACCTGCAATCCCTTTCTACATACGCTATACGATTGTGTCACAAATTTTTTGCGTGTGTTTTGATCAGTGTATGGGTACAGTGGGAGGATAATATTGGTATTCCTAAATAATTGTGTTATGTTTGTGGAGATAAGTTGCGTATTTCTAAAAGTTTTGTGTGAAAGTGAAACAGGTTATAATGCTGGGGTTAGTTTGCCTGTGATCTGTGTAGAATAATTGCCGAGGTTCGAGAATTTTCAGGTTACTTCCAGATTTGCAATCGACTGGAATACGTGAGCTTCTTGGTAAAGGAAGAACTTTCAGAGGCATTTTCTCTCGGGGGGGGGGGCATAAATTGGAAGGACATATGGAGGACTGTGAGGTTCTGAGTTGTGTTCCGACATGAAGGATATTAGTCCTCAACAAGGCCAGATGCCATTCTGCCTTGCTGCTTGTGCTTATACTTTGTCTGTTCTCTTCAACTTCTTGTTTCCTTTAGGGCGTCTCACATTTGCTTGGAAGACGACCAATATAAATTCAATACACGTGAAGTGTATAAAAACAGATGCACTCAACTGCAGGCCAGTAAGCTTACTTCCAGTTGTAAGCAAGTTCATGGAATGTATCATCACCACGAACATCAACTCTTTCATCTTCAAAAGTTTCTTGTTCATTGATTATATTAGTTTGGATTCTGTCACAGTCACTCAATGTATCTAGACAATGGATGAAGGTTCAGAATTATCAACAAGAGATCAGGGCTCCCTATCTGGACATGGACCTTCACACTATCTAGCACCCACTCTCCTCGCCCAACAATCTGCCTGTGGAAATGAAGGCCACCTTTATTCCTGGCTCACATCTTCTTCCGCAGAAGCAATCAGAGTATTACTCTCAAAGGCATCCTTTCGTCTTCTCTCCCAGTAGATGTTACAGTCGCCTAAGATAGTATCTGGGTCAAGTTTTGTTCCTCTTTATACATCATTGACTTAATCAGACCTACAAAACTCTTTTCCACTTCGCAGATGATTTTACATTATTTCCTATACTACTTCCCAATGACGGAGTAGAAGATGGATCCCTGAACTAATTTTGCTTCCAACCTCTCCTGTTCCTTTTGGAAAGGATTCAGAACATCTGGAAAGATTCAGACATGATCTGACATGTGAAATGTCATTTAATCCAGGTAAGTCTCACATCCTCATCCAGTCACTGCAGCAGGATTATTTAAACAAACCTTCCTTTCGAATCAAGTGATCAACAACTGCAAGAGGTTCTGTCTTTCATAGCTTTGGGGCTCAACATCAGCCATAACCTCAAGTTGTAAGACACCATATTGTTACATTTGTGGGGGAGGGGGGATTGATATTACTAAAGAGCAGATTGCAATGTATAGAGTAGCATTGTCCGTGTATATGAGTCGTTAGCCCATCTTGATGTAATAAGTATGGACATGTCAGCTTAAGGATGTCTTGTTTGTAGGTGCACTACACAGGGGATGGTGCGTGGTAATAATTGGGGATTATGATTCAGGAAATTGTGCATATAACTTCGATGTGAATCTCGTTTGGAGGGGGGGATGCTGTGAGACTTGGAAAGAGAGGGTTGGAGCTCCAAACGCCTCCTGAGGGGTGGAGCTATGGATCACCTCGGAGAGGCAGAGCATTGCCTGAGGAGAAGAGCGAGGCGCCAAATCTGGCAATTTGGGTGGACAAGAGAGCGGTTGATTTGAAGAGAACGGGGAACACAATGAAAAGAAAGAGTTCTGAGGGAAAGGGTCAGAGGTGAACAAATTTTAAGGAGAAGTGGATCTAAGGAGAGCGAGAGAAAGATAATTTAGTGCTCGAATTGTGAGGAGAGCTTTCTCTGAGGAGGTCCTATTTAGATTTATTTAGATTTATTTTATTCACCATTGGATATAATGATTTATTTATTGCATTCCTTTCCTTTCCTTGCAACCCGCCATCATATTCCTTCTGCCGGTCAATCCTCCCTTGTTTTTGGTTCGGGAATAAACCCGTTTGTTTTACAAGAGCTAAGGTTCTCTTGTTTTTTTTCACGACCCCCTGCGTGCGTTGTCTGCCAGTAATTCAGAATGTCTCTACAGGAGTTGAGCCGCTCATAGCATCACATGATTTTAATCCCCCACCGTGATGAGCTTGACGTTAGTTGAACCGTTGACGCTACAATATTAGTGTTCCTCAAAATCCAGCTATAGATTGGGGAGCCTCTGTTATACCTGGTCCTTCCTTGGCAAATCGATGTATTCCTTCCATCGAATTACTGATTTCATCAGCCTGGTGTTAGTGGCTAGGTGGTTGGCTTAAGATCTTAGTGTTGATACATTGCCAGGCTATGTGTAATCAGAACATACACAACGGGGTCGGGAAAAAAATTTCCCTGAAAAAAAAATGCTTCTTTCTATGAAATAGGAATTACTCAAAATTGACATCGATTCTGGTTCAAGTCTTGGTTCATTTCAACTCAGTGGTTGGAATCAAATATTTTAGAATTAATTCTGCCAACCACTATTAAACACTCAGGCAAGCATACCAACGAAACGGTTGATAAGGAACAGTTGGCTCGGTCATACAAAACACCGTCTGGAGACATCTGGAGTACAGGATAAAACATTGTGTGACTTGAATAAATGAACACGATATTTTTTTAGCAGTTGGAACTGCTGCTAAGTTCAATTCCACAGTTTACATTTTGAAATTCGGTTCAGGTTAAGATATTCTAGAGGTTATCACATTTCAGCTGTAATGCTTATGCGCAACGCTTTATTCAAATTTATGGAAATTAAGTCACTAATTTCATTGTTAATACAAGTGCATGCCCGTACGTGCGAGCCCATATGTGTGTGGCCGTACGTGCATGGCTGTACATGCAAAAAAAAAAACCTTTCAAACCGCGAGCCAGAAACAACAACCACACAGGCCGTTGCTTAGTTCTCGTAAACGACGACTGGATTGGGGCATTGTGTTTATATCTAAAACTTGTCTAAAAGCACTTGTCCGATTAATATCAAACCTTGAAAAGGCACATACTCAGGTCCCCAGCAATATATCTGGCAAGTTTCAATTAGATCGGACCAGTGGTTGTCGAGAAACAGCGATCACACACACACACACACACACACACACACACACACACACACACACACACACACACACACACACACACACACACACACACACACACACACACGTTGCTGGAATTATAGATAGATGCATAATTTATTATTTTCCCTTGCAGAATCATAAACTTTGACTTTTTAGCTACGAAATGAAAATAAACATTGTACTATTACATCAAGATGAATTTTTGTCATCTGATGGGAAATTATCTTGGAGTTTCCCATTGGGGGAAATGAAGTAAAGCCATGAACACTGGTGTCTCCAGGAGTTTATAGCATTGTGATATATCCAGCGATTCTTAGGTGTGATGATTGATCAGGAATTCGATTATCTGAGTGAGGAAAATGAAAAAAAAAAAATTGGTCTGCTTTTTTATCGTTAAGAAACTGTTGCGGCCTGTTTCAAGTCGAGGCACTGTTGAGTAGGCCAAAGAAAATGGCGAAATAAGACCCCAGCAAGCTGACAGAGGGCTGACTCAGGGGCTGACCAAGGCTGATGCCTCGCTTGATGAACGATAATGAAATAAGGCCGTTAATTATCTTCAAAGGGGGTGTTTAAATTAACCCAAACACCTAATTTTCATTCATGCACCACCTTGGACTTCCCATCATCCAAGCATTCCTTTTAAACGAATAGCAAGACATTTGGAGTTGGCCAGTAAAGTGTGCCGATTGCTTTGTTGATGGACGGGTAGGCAATACATCAACTGATAGTTTTGACAACATGGCATTCAAATGGTCCAGAAGTGCAGTTTGGAACTATTTGGGGAAGGTTAATGAAGACAGTCCGAAAGTTTCCAAATTTCTAAAATTGTAAATAACCCGGTGATATAGTAGTTAAAAAATCATAACAAAATAAATGAGTGAACCCCTGCACCCACCCTGAAAAAACGGACTTTAAAATTGTGTAAATGCGGGTTTGTTCTTCCCGTGCTGAAGCCAGAATACTGATGGCGTTTTCTCGCTGGACAGCAAAGCTCAGTCGCTGCTTAAACCAGACCAGTTGCCTTATATTGCCAGTGGATGCAACGAGTCTTCCACCAATATCTTTCATGATGTTGGACGTAGATCGGCCATACACTTGCCACATCAACGTCCCATGCTTTTTGGCGAAGCCGAAACAGGCCTTCAGGTTCGCAAACGCCGATACGGGCTGAACCCCAAGACAGCACCGCCACTCTCAACTCCTCCGTTTGCGCCAAACTTTTTACGCGGGACAGAACAGCATCAACTAAGGGGACAAAGGGAACTGCCAGCAATGAGGAAATCAAACCAGGGAGGGCGATGTCAATAGCCCTCCTAAAACCCAGACCTCCCGACTGAACTGGGATCCAAGCAGAATCGTTGAAAGCAACATTAGAGATTTTACTAACGGTTTCGCAAATGGTGCAGCCAAAAGCTCCATGCTGTGCAGCATTCAGATTGGAGGGGGACGCATGCAAGGGGGACGCACGGAAGGGCCTGGAGTAGGGAGGGGGGCTTCAGTACAATCCAAAGGGCATGACCAATTGGTCATAAGCACCGCCACCTGATGCCCAGACAACTTAATATACGAATCGTGATAATATGAATTACAAAACCGGCACTGAATGGAACGCTTCCTCATATTGGTGAGCTTACATTTGGAGCACAAGGTTGTTATGGCCACAGCAGCCAACCTGATCGCCACCAAACACGTCGCTGTCGTCACCGGAACCAGCGGCACCGCAAGTGGCCACCGAGCCCCTGTTGATGTCAACATTGGCTTCAGTGGTACTGTCAGTGGCCACCAGCTGCCCATCGTTATCGTCTGCGCCAGCACCACTTTCGGTGGCTGCTGAAAACCGGGCATCCCAAGTTAGGCCAGTGGCTATTATCAAATGTTTTAAAACTTTCCTCGAGGCAGACTCACTCATCCGCTATGGGGACGGGGGTTCGCATGATCATGTTGTTCTTCCTGTGGCCGTTCCGCTCTTCCGTCGTAGGGAGCGGGGTTTGCGTGACCATATTGCTCTGCCAAATGTCATCACGCTCGCTCACCGTGAAACAAGAAGTCCGCGCACCCATATTACTCTGCTCAAGCCCGTCTTCCATCACCACTGGAGGAAGCAGAGTTCACATAGCCATAGTAATTACCCTGCGCTCGAGAATCGATGAGCAGGGTTGGCATTCGGTTGTGTACGTGCATAGGTGCTACGTACATGCATGTCTGTATTTAGAAAATCCATTTTCTCGGCAACCGTTGGTCCAATTGACACAAAATATTACCATAGGTGTGGCTCCGCCTGAAGAATTTTTGTTTGTATTCCTAATTATGATGTCATAGGTCACGTGGTACAGATGCCATCTTGGAAAAATGTTAACACTATATCTCCCAAACCGCTCAATGGAAAAAATTGAAACATGGCTCATTGTCAAGTACTCCCAATGGGAATATGATATGTTTATGATGATGGCATCGGTGCCTTCATTATGATGTCATAATACAACAAGTACAATACTTGATCTGATCAGTATTAAAAAAAAAAATTATCTGCAAATGTTAGTCCGATGGACACAAAATTTTCAGAATATGAGTGGCTCCTCCTGCAGAATTATTTTATTGAAAATTATGACATCATAGGTCACGTGGTACAGGCGCCATCTTGGAAAAATTGAAAACAGTTGCACCTCCGGATCTCCGAAACCGCTCCATGGAAAAAAAATTGAAACATGGCTTCTTGTCAAGTACTCACCTTGGAAGAATAACATTTGTTAATGATGATGTCATTGGTACCTTAATTATGACGTCATAATTCGACAAGTACAATGCTTGATTCAATCAGTATGAATTGTATTTCTCTGCAATCCTTGGTCCGATTGACACAAAATTTTCACCATAGGAGCGCCTCCTCCTGTCGAATATTTTAATGATAATCATGATGTCATAGGTCATGTGGTACAGGCACCATCTTGGAAAAACCGAAAAATATTGCACCTCTATATCTCCAAAACTGTTGACTGTGCAGGGTAAGTATTCTATAAATACCATCTAGTTTATTGGCTAATCTGAAGTACATACATGAACCAAAAACACGTGTACAGCTTATGGGCATATTTATGACAACGTGGTTAAAGGTGTCATTCCAATTGCATTGGTGGCCATGAACTAACACTCAGGCCTGACGCCTGCCAATCTGTGCAGCTTCTGCAATGGTGGCACATTCTTTTATTGGGGTGGAGTCAGGCCAGTTGCCCAGTCAATGAGTGTAAAGCAGTGGGGTGGAGTCAGGGCAGCTGAACACGGACCCACGCATAATATGTGATATTTTCTAAGTTTAAAAAGGGCATAACTCTGGAAGAAAAAAATTGATGAAATGCCCAGAAACTCGAACTTGTTCTGTAACTTCTCATAATAAAGCCATATATGCCAGGTTTCAGTTGAATATCTTAAAGGGTATGGGGGGGGGGGGTAAAGTCTGTAAAACCACAGGTCATATGGATGGATAGATGGACGGACAGATGGAGGACCTATAGTCTCCTCTGTTCAAACCGGTAGGGGACTAATAAGGCAATTCTATGTATGTATGTATGTATGTATGTATGTATGCTTGAATATATGTATACATGTTTGTATATACATCTGAAAATCATAGAAAAAATAAGGCGGGCCTGATCCCCACCAAATGTTGAATACATGTTGATAGTATGCAGGGTCAGGTCATGGGAAAAATTCCCACCCCCCTCCCCCTTTCCCCTCGCAAGGGGGAGGGGGTTGATTTGGCAATGCTCCTGAAGGGAGTGAGTCAAGTGAGAGAAAAGCAGATTTTTTTTGTGTATGCACCGTCGAGGCTCGGATGAGGGCTAACACAAAGAATGAATAACAAGGGGAGCAGGAGACGAGGGGCGAGAGAGGGGAAAAAAGAATAGCGTGGAACAGAGACATGAGGAGATCTGTGGAAGTGAGAGGGATGGGGTGGGGTACACAGGCGAAACAAGATGTACATTACAGGGACTTTCAGGAAGCAAAGCTGAGAATTTGAAGTAGGTGGGTTTGGGGTGGATTAATGGGGGTAGAAAAGATCATGGTTTTTTGATGGGGGAAGATAAGAGATGGTGGTGAACAGCTGTTTTGAAGACCTGGAGGGTAGAGTGGGATTGAAGAGAGTGTGGGAGCTTGTTCCAAAGGCGGGGAAAAAGAGGAATGAAAGAGTGAAGGTGAGCAGTGATTCTTGATTTTGGTAGTTTTACCAGAAGAAGGGTTGCTGGCAGATCTTGAGCGCCCTGCAGAAATATGGGGGGGGGGGACATATCTCAGACAGAGCAGCGGGGACAGGACGGGGCCGGAGCGGAGACGGTAGAAGACAGAAAGTCCACCGACCTGTCTGTGCTAAGAGAGTGAGAGACCCAAAGGCACAGCCTCATCGCGGGAGATCAGAAGATACCTCATCGCAGAAGATCCAATAAAAATATCAGAATAATAGAGTGTACTTCACAGAACAGATAATACTGGATGAATGACATTGACAGGAGATGAAGTCCAACAACGATTTGTAATATCTAGGAATGACTAGAAACAGTTTACGATGGAACAGGCCTTTTCCTCCAGAGTTGTTTTTGTCTGCAGTGTCGAGGCTTGTGGTGGAGCAACAATAAAGAACAAATCAGCATGTAACAGTGCAAAACGAACAGTGGAAAGAGAGAGAGGTGGAGGGATTGGGGGGGGGGAGGGCACCAACGGTAGAGTTGATGGACAAAATAGAGGGAGACTTGGAGAAATATGGGATGTGGGGAAGAATGTGGGCATGGGGGAAGACATAGGGGGAGTGAACAAGATGGATACAGCCAGAAATTCTCAGGAAGGAAAAACTGGAAACTTAGAAGGAGGTGGGATTAGGCAGGGTTAATGGGGTAGAAAAGATGAGGGGTTTTGGAGGGTTGTCTGAGATGGTGGTGATCAGCTTCAGAAGTGGGTTCACAGGTGGAATAATAGAGGAAGGAATGAGTGGAGGTGAGCAGTGATTCTGGATTTTTGGAGTTTCCCAAGAAGGGGCTTGCTGTCAGATCACGTGAACCATACAGAAACCTGGTTCGGGGGGAGGAAGGAGAGACAGCATGGAAAGGGCAGATGATGCCAGCCGAGAGGGGAGAGCAGTCCTCCACCAAGCTGTGGATGAAGGCCTTGTAGGTGGATAAGGGTTCAGGTGTGCCAAATAAGGACTTTGCATGACAGTCTGCCCAGTCAGTGGCTAGCTTTGGAGGCAAACTTTGAAATGTGGTTTGCCCAAAAAAGATCATGGCTAATAGTGACACCCAGGAGTTCGAGTGACAACTTCTTCAAGAGGATTGTTAAGAAAGTGCATGGGAGTGTTTGCCAGATGGTCCTTTCGGAGAGAAAGAACGTGTTGCATGCTTGGAACAAGATCGCCTGTTGGGTGGGTACTCTGCCAGTAGGGAATAATGATGTCTAAGGTAAGGAGACGAGGACACGGGTTGGGGGGGGTGAGGCGGTGGGGAGAACAATGTGGATACAAGCTCAAAGAGAGCAAGGAGAGGAAGGGAAATAACCGGGGATTAAACAGAAATGGAAGAACAGAAAACAAAGAGAAAACAGACGGACACCTAACGTCCAACCTCGGGATGACGCACTTTGTGATGCAATGCCCTGCTTGCAAAATACCACTCCAACAGTTTATGGTCGGGAGGGTAATCAAACCCAGGCGAGACAACTCAAAAGGTCAACTACCTTTGCACCATCCTGTCAGACCTGTCCTGAACATTACTGACGTATCCAAGGATATCTTTTTTTCTGATTCAAACATCAAGGGCCTAATACTCCCTTGCTGTTAAAAGGATGTGGCTGTTGGTTTTCTTATTGCATGTTTTGAATCTTCACGATTCGTTCAGAAGGCTTTGTTTTTTTTTGAAAGACACCATGATGCATTCCTTCAGCTTTACTAGATGTGTTTCGCAATCAACTATTTTTTGATATTTCTCAGATTAAGGATGTTATAACTGAAGAGTGTTTAAGTCAAGGTGAGCATAATGGTAACATATTACCCCCAAGAGACTGAGTTGCCTTATTATGTTCTCATTTGAACCACCTGGCTCAAGATTGTAGGCGACCCACATTCAAATCCCATATACAGGGTGTTTCAAAGGTAATAGTGCCCTGAACGAAATACTTTTGTTTTATGTGTTTCTAGATCTTAAAATGAAAATGTATGCTGCAACTGTTCAATAATTTTTTTTTTAATCTCGACGTCTTTGTTGTATTTGACAATGAAGATCTTTTGCTGAAAGGCTAATCTTTTAGGGTAAGAGGTGTTAAGTTTATACTGCACTGTTTCTTTTGAAACACCCGATACCATACGTGTTTGTCGATTTCTTATTAACATCCTTGTAATTCATGATAAAGTACATTGGTGTCTGGTATATATACTAAGGTCTTTGTCCGGCATGTGATTTAAGTACAAGCTTCTCCATGAGCCTTTCATCAATGTTAAAAAAGAAATGCATATATATATATATATATATTTTTTTTTTAATGAATGTCACTCATGGATAACTCCAGGTGGCATGACCAGACTTTAAAGACCACGGTCACTTTTTGTACCCTTAATGTCGAGCCGACTCCCAGGTCCAAAGCCGTCTTATCGGTAGAGGTGATGTTACCACTAGAAATGGGTATCATGCCAACAGTCACGTCACAGATCTTAATTGGTTGGCCGAGCAGAACCAAGTCACATGCCGCGATCTTATCAAGAGCCCAATCACTTGATTAACCAATCAATCAGTTGCCAGATGCTGCTGTCGGGACAGATAGGATGAGTCGAGACAAGCTGTGTTTTACCCGTGTATTAAAATTCACACGTATTTACAAGGATCATGATATATGTAGAAGCAATGACATTCCCCTTTTATCCCCTACGCATACATAACTGCCCTCGGATGCATAACCAATCACTTATCGGTTGACATAAGGGCCCATCAATCATCCGAGACAATGAAGTGAGAGATATAGAGGTCAGAGAGAAGGAAAGAAAGAAAGACTTGGGGTCTTGTTTGTACCCCCAGCACATTTGGCAACAGCTCGGTTGAGCTGGCGCAGCCACTGAACTCTGGCACAAAGTATCTTTGTCCTGGTCTTCCTCGTCCCAGCATGCAGCGTGTCACTCAGCACATCACAAAGTCACCACATCCACTTGCACATATCTCGAGGACGACGTGTTACCACCGCGCACACGGGAAGATGATGACAGCACACACGGACCCAGTATTATTATTCATGGCACCAAGATAAGTCCATCCCAGATGATGATTCTATAATCTCTTACTCGATGCTGAGCAGGGGTGACTTGAATGATATTCTCTTGAGGCTGAATGGAGGCGAGACCAAGAAGGAAGAACAAACGAACAAACCAATGAACCACAGAAGACTAACTTGGCACCTCTGTGTATTACACTTCAGCTTGTCTACGTCTATCAGGTAGGCAGGACGAAGGCATATTCGTGAATAGGCATGACAGCCATGCTTACATTGATTGGGACATGACTTGAAGAGGGACGGAAATGTTTTCAGTAGGGAGGAGGGGATTGTGCTCAGGCAGGTCTTGGTTATGGATGCAGCTGACAGGAGGGGAAGGGGCAGACCAAAATTGAAGTGGATGGAAGCGGTGGAGAAAGGTGCACATTCAAAGAGAGAGGACTCAGGATAGAGGTGTGGAGTAAAAACTCATGTGACTGACCTCTCAAAAAAGTGGGATTAATTGGGTCCATGAAAGTAGTTGTAGGTGTCATAGATTTTATGTTGTAAAATATTTTTAACAAGCTTGCACTGTCTTCCCACTATAGCTCCCGTAAAAACTTCCCAATGACTAATTTTGTTATGTATAAAGAGGTACTCAGTAGATATTACAAATGTCATTTGGATAATTTAATTTCTTCGTCAATGTCTTGTTATATTTAATAAGGACAACAAGGCTCATGAAAGAGAGACAATAAGGATTGAATGGTCAACAAACCGACAATGAAGTCTCGAACAGAGGTACATAAAGCATGTGGGCAAAAAAGATCAGCAAGTATTGACAAGATCACTGGGAGATTTTGTGGACAGGGTTAGGAATAATCGAAAATAACAAAAGTTTACATAGGACAAAGCAAGGAATGACATTGAGCCTCCACCATGAAGTATAAGAATGGATAGACACAGAGAGACAATCACAGAAATGGGAGAAAATAAAAGGAAATGAAGGTGAATTGAAGTGAACGCTTAGCCTTAGAGACATTCCACGAACATGCGAGTTGCTGGGCTGGGGAAGAGGAAGTTGCTTGAAAGAATCAGGGGTGGACGACAAAGTCATCATTGGTAGAAGACTCAATCTGCAATGTCTTCTGAGGTGGAAACTAAATTGGATTTCAGTAATGACAGGATTTGTGAATAAATGAGGTGTGAGGTCCACTACAATGATGGACTCCATCACCTGGATGTTTGGAGGTAACCTGCATTAGTCAGTCTCAACGCTACCTTGTACATTAGTGGGAGGCTGTTGGTGTTCCAGCTGGATGAGGAGGGTGTCACAAAGAACTTACAATATAAAAAAGATGGGCATTAACTTACTATGGGTATTTCAGCAAGCAGAAAATGATGACCTCGATTGTAAAGATAACTCTTTTCAAACCGAAAATCATATCACACGAATATATAATAATAAATGTGTGTGTCAGTCATCAATAAGTGTGTGCGTGTGTGTGTGTGTGTGTGTGTGTGTGTGTGTGTGTGTGTGTGTGTGTGTGTGTGTGTGTGTGTGTGTGTGTGTGTGTGTGTGTGTGTGTATCCATAACTCCAAAAACATGAAACGTAGCGGCCCCAAGCTTTACATGCATACGAAGGGAACTCCAATGTGGTCCATGAATGAAAACTCGATATTTGGGTTCACTTAAACACCCCTTTTAAATATAATTAATGGCCTTATTTAATTGGATCCTTTATCAAGGGGCATCCTCGGAGACCTCGCTCTCCCTCGCTGGGGGATCTTAATTCGCCATTTTATGTCGCCGGCTCAACAATGCCCTGACGCGGAACAGGCCGCAATGGTTTATTCATCATAAAGTGCTCAAAATGTTTATTGTTGTTTTTTTTTCATTTTTCTCACTCATATCATCAAATGCCTCATCTACATAGCTATGAATTGCTGTTTACATCGCTTTTGTAAGTGCTATAGTTTTCAAATTAGGAGCTTGGAGCGATTTCATGCATTATATCATGATTCAATTTTCCACTATGTACTCTCACAGACTAATTAAAGAATATAATCGAAATATAATTTGAGTTTGGAGGATCGGATCACGTGGACTAAATAACTCGAAATCTGGAGTGAAAAAGAAAATTTTAACAAATTTGCGATTTTTATAACTCTGTATTTATTAAAGCAAAGCATAAAACTTAACTTTTTCTGCTGTTCAGACGATTATATTGAGTGAAGAAAAGATTAAGGAATGTGCAGAGAGTGGTGGTTTGTGTTTTTGCGGGTATGTATCATTACCAATCAGCTTGGTATCGCTTGCCAAGACAGCCACACCCTATCAATCATTTCATTGGAGTGCTTGCTTGAGTGCTTAAGCCACTTGCTTAAGTATGTATGAGTATGATATCATATGAGTATGTCATTCAATGTTCATATTGCATGGGTACCAAATAAAATGTTCATATCGCACTGGTACCAAATAAAATGTTCATATCGCACTGGTATCAAATAAAATGTTCATGTCATATGAGTAATTCAATGTTCATATCGCATGGGTATTTAAAGAATGTTCATTTCGCAAGGGTATCTAATAAAATGTTCATATCACACTGGTATCTAATAAAATGTTCATGAGCCTGGTGTTGGCGCAGTGGTTAGGGCAATGGCTTGGGATGCAAAAGGTCCTGAGTTCAAGCCCCGTTGGGCCACTGAATTAATACACCAGGGGGTTGACTCAGCCTGTCATCCTTCCGAGGTCGGCGAAATGAGTACCAGTGTACTGGGCCGGTGTATACCCCGGTTAAAATAGGTGTGCCATATCCCTGTGTCGTAAGAGGCGACCAGGGTTGTGGCAGAAAGGGCATTCGGCGTAAAACATGTGAAATTCACTATGCGGATCATACGGATGATCCGCTGTGGCGACCCTTAACGGGAGCAGCCGAAAGAAGAAGAAGAAGAAGAAGATCTAATAAAATGTTCATATCACACTGGTATCTAACAAAGTGTTCATATCGCACTGGTATCTAATAAAATGTTCATATCACACTGGTATCTAATAAAATGTTCATATCGCACTGGTATCTAATATAATGTTCATATCACACTGGTATCTAATATAATGTTCATATCGCACTGGTATCTAATATAATGTTCATATCGCATGGCTATCTAACAAAATGTTCATATCACACGGGTATCTAATAAAATGTTCATATCGCATGGCTATCTAACAAAATGTTCATATCACACGGGTATCTAATAAAATGTTCATATCGCACTGGTATCTAATATAATGTTCATATTGCATGGGTATCTAATAAAATGTTCATATTGCACTGGTATCTAATAAAATATTCATATCGCACTAGTATCTAATAAAGTGTTCATATTGCATGGGTATCTAATAAAATGTTCATTTCGCAAGGGTATCTAACAAAATGTTCATATTGCAAGGGTATCTAATAAAATGTTCATTTCGCAAGGGTATCTAACAAAATGTTCATATCACACGGATGTCTAATAAAATGTTCATATCGCACTGGTATCTAATAAAGTGTTCATATTGCATGGGTATACAATAAAATGTTCATTTCGCAAGGGTATCTAATAAAATGTTCATATCACACTGGTATCTAATAAAGTGTTCATATCGCAAGGGTATCTAATAAAATGTTCATATCACACTGGTATCTAATATAATGTTCATATCGCATGGGTATCTAATAAAATGTTCATATCACACTGGTATCTAATAAAATGTTCATATCACACTGGTATCTAATAAAATGTTCATATCACACTGGTATCTAATAAAGTGTTCATATCGCAAGGGTATCTAATAAAATGTTCATATCACACTGGTATCTAATATAATGTTCATATCGCATGGGTATCTAATAAAATGTTCATATCACACTGGTATCTAATAAAATGTTCATATCACACTGGTATCTAATAAAATGTTCATATCGCACTGGTATCTAATATAATGTTCATATCGCATGGCTATCTAACAAAATGTTCATATCACACGGGTATCTAATAAAATGTTCATATCGCACTGGTATCTAATATAATGTTCATATTGCATGGGTATCTAATAAAATGTTCATTTCGCAAGGGTATGTAATAAAATGATCATATCACACTGGTATCTAATAAAATGTTCACATCGCATGGGTATCTAATAAAATGTTCATATCGCACTAGTATCTAATAAAGTTTTCATATTGCATGGGTATCTAATAAAATGTTCATTTCACAAGGGTATCTAACAAAATGTTCATATCACACGGATGTCTCATAAAATGTTCATATCGCACTGGTATCTAATAAAGTGTTCATATTGCATGGGTATCCAATAAAATGTTCATTTCGCAAGGGTATCTAATAAAATGTTCATATCACACTGGTATCTAATAAAGTGTTCATATCGCAAGGGTATCTAATAAAATGTTCATATTGCACTGGTATCTAATATAATGTTCATATCGCATGGGTATCTAATAAAATGTTCATATCACACTGGTATCTAATAAAATGTTCATATCACACTGGTATCTAATAAAATGTTCATATCGCATGGCTATCTAACAAAATGTTCATATCACACGGGTATCTAATAAAATGTTCATATCGCATGGCTATCTAACAAAATGTTCATATCACACGGGTATCTAATAAAATGTTCATATCGCACTGGTATCTAATATAATGTTCATATTGCATGGGTATCTAATAAAATGTTCATATTGCACTGGTATCTAATAAAATATTCATATCGCACTAGTATCTAATAAAGTGTTCATATTGCATGGGTATCTAATAAAATGTTCATTTCGCAAGGGTATCTAACAAAATGTTCATATTGCAAGGGTATCTAATAAAATGTTCATTTCGCAAGGGTATCTAACAAAATGTTCATATCACACGGATGTCTAATAAAATGTTCATATCGCACTGGTATCTAATAAAGTGTTCATATTGCATGGGTATACAATAAAATGTTCATTTCGCAAGGGTATCTAATAAAATGTTCATATCACACTGGTATCTAATAAAGTGTTCATATCGCAAGGGTATCTAATAAAATGTTCATATCACACTGGTATCTAATATAATGTTCATATCGCATGGGTATCTAATAAAATGTTCATATCACACTGGTATCTAATAAAATGTTCATATCACACTGGTATCTAATAAAATGTTCATATCACACTGGTATCTAATAAAGTGTTCATATCGCAAGGGTATCTAATAAAATGTTCATATCACACTGGTATCTAATATAATGTTCATATCGCATGGGTATCTAATAAAATGTTCATATCCCACTGGTATCTAATAAAATGTTCATATCACACTGGTATCTAATAAAATGTTCATATCGCACTGGTATCTAATATAATGTTCATATCGCATGGCTATCTAACAAAATGTTCATATCACACGGGTATCTAATAAAATGTTCATATCGCACTGGTATCTAATATAATGTTCATATTGCATGGGTATCTAATAAAATGTTCATTTCGCAAGGGTATGTAATAAAATGATCATATCACACTGGTATCTAATAAAATGTTCACATCGCATGGGTATCTAATAAAATGTTCATATCGCACTAGTATCTAATAAAGTTTTCATATTGCATGGGTATCTAATAAAATGTTCATTTCACAAGGGTATCTAACAAAATGTTCATATCACACGGATGTCTCATAAAATGTTCATATCGCACTGGTATCTAATAAAGTGTTCATATTGCATGGGTATCCAATAAAATGTTCATTTCGCAAGGGTATCTAATAAAATGTTCATATCACACTGGTATCTAATAAAGTGTTCATATCGCAAGGGTATCTAATAAAATGTTCATATTGCACTGGTATCTAATATAATGTTCATATCGCATGGGTATCTAATAAAATGTTCATATCACACTGGTATCTAATAAAGTGTTCATATCGCACTGGTATCTAATAAAATGTTCATATCACACTGGTATCTAATATAATGTTCATATCGCACTGGTATCTAATATAATGTTCATATCGCACTGGTATCTAATATAATGTTCATATCGCATGGGTGTCTAATAAAATGTTCATATCGCACTGGTATCTAATATAATGTTCATATCCCACTGGTATCTAATATAATGTTCATATCGCATGGCTATCTAACAAAATGTTCATATCACACGGGTATCTAATAAAATATTTCATATCACATTGGTATCTAATATAATGTTCATATTGCATGGGTATCTAATAAAATGTTCATTTCGCAAGGGTATGTAATAAAATGATCATATCATTGGGTTCAGGTCTGGAGACTGGCTCGGCCACTCCAGGACCTTGAGATGCTTCTTACGGAGCCACTTCTTGTTGCCCGGGCTGTGTGTTTCGGGTCGTTATCATGCTGGAAGACCCAGCCACTCCCCATCTTCAATGCTCTTGCTGAGGGAAGGAGGTTGTTGGCCAAGATCTCGCGATACATAGCCCCATCCATCCTTCCCTCAACACGGTGCAGTTGTCCTGTCCCCTTTGCAGAAAAGCATCCCCAAATAATGATGTTTCCACCTCCATGCTTCACGGTTGGGATGGTGTTCTTGGGGTTGTACTCATCCTTCTTCTTCCTCCAAACACGGCGAGTGGAGTTTTAACCAAAAAGCTCTATTTTGGTCTCATCAGACCACATTACCTTCTCCCATTCCTCCTCTGGATCATCCAGATGGTCATTGGCAAACTTCAGACGGGCCTGGACATGCGCTGGCTTGAGCAGAGGGACCTTGCGTACGCTGCAGGATTTTAATCCATGACGGCGTAGTGCGTTAATTATGGTTTTCTTTGATACTGTGGTCCCAGCTCTCTTCAGGTCATTGACCAGGTCCTGCCATGTTGTTCTGGGCTGATCCCTCACCTCTCATGATCATTGAGGCTCCACGAGGTGAGATCTTGCATGGAGCCCCAGACCGAGGGAGATTGACTGTTATCTTGAACTTCTTCCATTTTCTAATAATTGCGCCAACAGTTGTTGCCTTCTCACGAAGCTGCTTGCCTATTGTCCTGTAGCCCATCCCAGCCTTGTGCAAGTCTACAATTTTGTCCCTGATGTCCTTAGACAGCTCTCTGGTCTTGCCCATTTTGGTGAGGTTGGAGTCTGATTGATTGAGTGCGGACAGCTGTCTTTTATGCAGATAACGAGTTCAAACAGGTGCATTTAATGCACGTAATGAGTGTAGAATGGGAGGGCTTCTTAAAGACAAAACTAACAGGTCTGTGAGAGCCAGAATTCTTACAGGTTGGTAGGTGATCAAATACTTATTTCATGCAATAAAATGAAAATTAATCATTTAAAAATCATACAATGTGATTTTCAGAATTTTTGTTTTAGATTCCGTCTTTCACAGTTGAAGTGTAGCTCTGATAAAAATTACAGACCTCTACGTGCTTTGTAAGTGGGAAAACCTGCAAAATCGGCAGTGTATCAAATACTTGTTCTCCCCACTGTAAGCCCACGAGGGGGAGTGCAGTGTTGGACCTTCTTCTAAGTAACGATCCCAATATGGTGGAGGAGGTGGAGGTTGGGGAGCATTTCGGAGCAAGTGACCATAACTTTGTGTGTGCAAAGATTCTGTTGAGGGTTAGAGTTCAGGATAGTAGGGTAAGGCTATTAGATTTCAGGAAGGCAAACCTTGAGGGTATGAGAAGAGAGTTGGGTGATGTAGATTGTGAGACTCTAACAACAGGACAATCAGCATTAGAGAAATGGGAAACCTTCAAGGAGCAAATGTGTGGAGTGCAGAGGAAGTCCATTCCAATGAGGTGTAAAACTAGAAACAGAAAGAGACCAGGGTGGTTGAGTAGTGAGGTGAGGAATGCATTTATGGAGAAGGAGAAGGCATTTATGAGGTTTTAAATAACAGGACTGGAGTTAGATTTACATCACCATCGGAGTAAACAGGGGCAGGTTAAGAAAATCACTCGGCAAGCCAAAAGACAGTACGAGAAGGACATGGCTAAGAATATTAAACATAATAACAAGGCTTTCTTTACATATATCAGGGGAAAAGAACAGGTTTGGACCAGTGTGGGCCCATTGAGGAATAGCACCGGGAGAGTGGTTAGTGATGAAAGTGAGATGGCAGGCTTATTAAACAGGTATTTTACTTCAACTTTTACACAAGAACAGTCAGGAGAATTGCCAACAGCTGAGAGTATCTATCGAGGAGGTGAGGAAGGGCTTTTTCAGAAGATCCAGGTTGGAGTGGAGGAAGTAAAGGAACAGCGAGGTAATCTAAGAGAAGATAAGGCTCCGGGTCCAGATAATATGCACCCGAGAGTATTGATGGAGGTGGCTGAGCAGGTAAGCGAGATGTTAACGGATATTTTCAACAGTTCCCTAGAGTCAGGACAGGTATCGGAGGATTGGAGAGTAGCAAATGAGGATTTCCTATGACAACACCATTATTTAAGAAAGGATCAAGAGAAGAATTAGGAAACTATAGACCTGTTAGTTTGACTTCAGTTGTGGGGAAGGTGTTGGAGACATTAATTAAGGACCAGATGAGGAACCATTTAAATAAATATAAACTAATTAAAGGTAGTCAGCATGGGTTTACCAAAGGTAGTTCATGTTTAACAAATCTTTTAGAGTTCTATGAAGCAGTGTCTGATTGGGAGGATGAGGGAAAGGCAGTAGACATAGTATATCTAGACTTTAAGAAGGCATTTGATAAGGAACCACATCGGTGGTTGTTAGCAAAACTGAGACCTTGTGGAGTGCCTGGTCAGTTGGCTAATTGGATTGTAAACCTGTTGAGTGGTAATAAGCAAAGAGTGGCTGTGAGTGGGAGGATGTAACCAGCGGGGTACCTCAGGGATCAGTACTTGGACCATTACTATTCATTATTTACATTAACGATATGGATAATGGGGTAAAGAGTAGGCTTTCCATATTTGCAGATGACACAAAGTTTGGAGGTGAGGTGGATATCAAAGGGGGTGGTGATCAGATACAGGAAAGTATTGATACTTGTATGGATTGGGAAAGAGATTGGAAGATGTAATTTAACCTGAGCAAGTGTAAGGTGTTGGGGATGGGAAAGAACAATGAAAATAGAGATTACAGAATGCAAGGGGTAATTTTGGAGCGTGTTACACAGGAGAAGGATCTGGGGGTGGTCATAGATATGGGAGGTAAGCAGGCATCACAGTGCCAGTCAGCGAAAGGTAAAGTAAATAGGGTTTTATGTTGTATTCGGAGGGGGATCAATTATAAATCAAAAGAGATGGTGTTAACATTCTACAGGAATTTAGTGAAGGTCACACCTAGAATATTGTGTGCAGTTTTGGTCACCACAACTTAGGAAAGACATAGATGCCATAGAGAGGGTTCAGCGCAGGGCTACGAGATTGATTCCGGGCTTCGCTCAGCTCAGCTCTGAGGAGTAGATAAAGGAGACAGGGCTTTATTCACTAGAAAGGAGGCGGTTACGAGGAGATATGATAGAGAGGCTTAAGAAAATGAAAGGTAAAGATAAAATATGTGCAGATTAATTATTCAACAGAGTAGACAGTAATAGGACCAGGGCCATAGCCTGAGAGTAAAGAAGAGGAGAGTTAAAAGGGTAGCAAGGAAGGGGACTTTCACTCAGAGAGTCGTTAATGTATGGAATGATCTCCCTGGAAAGGTAGTGGCAGGAAAAAAAGTAGATAAGTTTAAATTGGAATTGGATAGGTACCTGGAAGTTATGGAGATAGAGAAGTGTTGGGATGTTGGCAGGACTTTTGGGTAGTTTGAGCATTGATGGGTGATTGTGTGCAAGTGTATGGAGTGCTGTTGGTGGGGGTCTCATCGACGGGTGTTGTGTGCTCGATGTGTGCTTTTAACCAAGCCCATGCCCCATCCCCTGAGAGAAAGGAAAAAAAATACAAAACTTAAAATAAATAGATAAAGAAAAACGCAAACAACTCAAATTTGTATTTTCGTCTTTGGATCCTGTGTTGACAAATTAGTGTGGCGTTGATGTCCTGCAGACATGATGGGCTGAATGGCCTCCACCTGCGTCTGATTTCCTTGTTTAATGTCTATTTTATTGAAATGCATCCTTAAATTTTGTTGTACCAATCGAAAAAAGATAATTTCAATTAATTCTCATAATATTAATAACAATCATAATAGTGGTATAATTTGGCAATAACAATAATGAACGTATAATCCCCGCCCTGGCCCAAGCATATCTCGGCTTGGTGAAAGGCAAGCTCATGCTCATGCAGTGCTCCAAGGCCGTGAAGACCAATGAAAATTTGGTCCAATGGACCAATGGGCCCACTAGTCCAAGAAAATGTTTGACTGATAAAAAAGAGACAAAACTTTTTGTTTGTTGGTAAAGAGTGGCATAACCATATAATACATAGACCGGTGGTGAAGGATGACCTTTCTATAACTGGAAAGAAGTACATTGCTCCTGATGGCAAACACTCTCTCCAGTTAATTTGGTGTGATGTCACTAATAATGTGAAGGTTTATGCAAATGAGGCATTCTGCATCACTTTGTTACCTGTTGCCCTTCATGCTGTGTGTTCTCGGCATTTTAAGCTGATTTGTCTTCCTGATGAAACCTTAAAACAGAAACACCAGTCCAAGTTTGATGCTTAAAATTCAGGCTTACACAATTCCCTTTTACAGGTTGTTTTGGGAAACCAAGGGAGCTCTTTTTGGGTGGTGGTCCTTCTATGTGCTGATTGTTCTCTGGTTTTCAAGAAGAGGAAAAACGAATAATCGTCGAAAATAAGAACTTTTATTTTGTTTGTTTGGTTTTTTTTTCAACCGAGGGAAGTGCCGTGTCCTGACCCACTTGCCAACCCAAGCACCTGTCACATCCACAGTTCAGTTGTGCCCAGCTATTGACAATAAATGATAACCTGCACCAGTGTGCCACATCTCCAGAGTAACCTCCAAGACCATGTACAGTACTTTTGATTCAAGTTAGTTACTGGTACAATTCAGCTCCTGACAACACACAAGGTTCTCATCCACACTTTGATGAAACACACCATATTCACACCTGCCACTTGCTCATGCTTTAGAGTCCAGAACTGTGGGGAATAATTGGTCTCTCCAAAAAGGTGGTGAAGGGTTTTGTTGGCCAGAATGTACTGCCGCATGTCAGGCTTGGCTCTACCTGTTCAGTTACCTACTCCACCTGTGTTCTGGCTCTACCTGTGTCCGTCCCCCTTTAGCTCCACCAGACAATACATACATAGTGACGAACTTCTTTCCCTGAATTTATACATCCACATGAGTGGTTCATCCACTCATTATGCTAATGATATACAGTGGCTGTCAAATAGATTTATCATTGCTGGCATTTATTTTTCTGATTATTTTGTCGATTCCTTCCACTGTTTTTTTTTATTTTTTTTTTCTCTTCTTACACTTTTGTTTCCAATATCATTTTGTCTATCTTTACCAACAAGGGATTTTGTGGTTCAGCACCTTTGTATTCAACATGTCCTTCAGTTTAAGGGGCTTACAAAAGGCTTTATGTTTCTTGTCCTTCCTGTCTCGCCTGATGAATGTTTTCTGTTCCTAAAAACATTTTAGTCTGCAAACCTTTCTTCAAAGCTTCTGATCTAATGTACTTCATTTCGGGAGCTCGGATCTGGAGGTTAGATCTGAAAGAGGTGAATAAAACCTGAAATAATCATCATGGAACCAATAATATCAACTGAAAATAAAAACGAATCTCATTGTAAATTTACTTTAGTTTCACCAAGAAGCATATAAAAGTAATCCACAAATCAGCCTGCGTGTGCAGACACTTCTCTCAATTACACTGAAAACCCAAAGGCCTATTGCAAACCAAACTCATTTATTTGTAGATGAATAACATGGAGACCATAACATTACAGAATGGGTTTATTTATTGATGCTACGATTGGAACATGACCACGTCATCAGTGTGCATTTCCCAACATAGGTCATATACTCGTGTATATATAGATACACCTATTATTAGCATTGCATGCTGACTGGGATTGCCTTGTAGATTGAACATGCAGGTATTTAAGGAGAGCACAATCCAGTCCCTCCTCATGATGCACATCGAAGGCGGAAGGGGAGCGGGATTACAAATTTCAATAATTTTGTGTTTACTCAATAGATTTGGGTCGAGCTGTTTGGTGTTCCCTTCTGAGCAAGTAAATCGTGAATCTGGGATATTGGGTTCTAAATCCCAATATCCCAGATTGTGCTGATTTGTCCATTTTCTACAAATGTCCTCTTTGATGGATGTGAAGGGGTGATAATATTTCTTAATGGTATGGTCATATATATATATATATATATATATATATATATATATATATATATATATATATATATATATATATATATATATTCAAACTCCATCCACCATGAGCCCTAGATCATTGTGAAAAAATATAAAAAATTCAAACCCACTCTTCCCCTCCCTCCACCCCACATCCTCCTCCACCCCCCCACATCCTCCTCCACCCCCCCCCCACATCCTCCTCCACCCCCCCCCCCACATCCTCCTCCACCCCCCCCCACTCCCTTGCCATATTTCATTATATCCTGAGGTTTGATGCATCATATGAATGACTTGAATATTGCGGTTTAAAAACAAAGCTTCAAATGCATGCATTATGGGAATGGATAAGGGAATCAAAATATGGTAGAGATCATTTCGCCGTCTCCACATTCCTCTACTGCACTTCCACATTCCCGCATCCTGCCAACAGCGACTACTCCCCTGTCCCTAACTGTATGGAACTCTGACATCTGAGGCCTCTGCTCCAATCTGACAGATCTTTCAATCCAGGACACCACTCGTAAACCTGACAATTTCAGCTTAACAGAATCCTTCCTCCGACAGGATGTCGCTGATTCCTCTGTGTCTCTTGCCAGCTACTCTCTCCTCGGGTTCAACAGACCTGGCCCACATCCCAGTGGTGAAGTTGTGGTTTACATCGAGAACTACATTTGTCATTGTCTGTGTACTATGCTCACCCCCTCCAAATGCCCACCAGTACAGTTGGCCGCGTTTCCCCTTCTGCTCCCACCTCTTTGTCTGTGTGATGTACCAACCTCCTAAAAGTGACGATGCTATTTCAATCTATCTCTTTGCCAATGCGGACCAACTTATAACCACCGATCCCAACTCTCTCTCTCTCTCTCTCCCTCACATGTGGTGATTCAAAGATCCCCATTCAAATGTGGGACTTTTGAAATTACATGATCGTCCCACAATGCATCGGTGCACAGGCACAGAACCCCTTAGCAACAGTGGTGATCGGGGCATAAACTATCGTGCGTACGAGGTCATGATAGATATGTAAGCACAAACGTATCGTATGTATTGTGTGAATTAGTCTTCAAGATCTTTCAATGCCGTGATTTATAATATATTTTGTTAGCTACTATGGCTCACTGAGCTTGTATACACACCAAATGTATTGTGTGAATCGTGCGAGAATTATAGTGCAGGCCCCATGGGATGGAGTGACATAGAATGCAGCTCAGAACTGCTGAAAGAAAGAAAAAAAGGAAACTAAAGAGTTCATATAACATGATACCCCTTGCAGTGTTTAAGTAACTACCTCAATTTCAATAAAACAATGATTTTTAAGATCATTTAAAAGAAATTCCGGAAGTTTAGGGCTATTGATGCAGTCTTGTTCACCACCTTATTTAACATGTCTTTAGCGTGGAAGAAAGGATGTCCGAGATATTCAGATTCTGAGTCAATCCTTTATTAAACCTCAATGGTAAAAGCTCTCATAAATCCCTGCCGGGAAACCCCATTAAACCAAAGCTAAGCGTATTCACATATGACGAAACAAAAGGTAAATTGATGCTGCTGCACTACTCCCCCTCCGAGTGCATTAATTGAATGGAAAGTACAAACAACATACAATATGGTGGAGGTCAGGTCAGGTGTGGGAGCATGCGCAGAACAGCGCGTCGCTGTGTCCAATCTTTGGACGACACCTGAGCACCACTCCGACATACTCTCCCGCAATCTGACCCGGGAATGCTACCCCGTGGTTTCCCTCCTATCATCAAGGATTGGGGGTCCCGAAGACTTTGCCCCAATCCCGTCATCCGCTGAGCTGCCCTGCGAAGGGAAGCTGCACAGGAGGCACCTCCACGGAGTGGGTTTTCAGATTTTTTTTATTTTTTGTGCTTTTCGTATGTTTTGTGGAATGAAGGGTTTTACGGTGGCTGGAGTGCAAATCCTGCCACCAACTTCCTAATAAGAAGTAACCCAACTGCAGGAGGACGTCTGCATTCACAGTTGGGCACTAGATATGGATGGCCTTTGGCTCACAAGGAGCTCCTCCGCCCTTTGACAGGTTTTGTTTTTGATCCTGCTGGATGTCCATATCCAAACATCCTCCTCACCAGGAAACCTGGTGGGGGAGACGGTTTCGTCGCCGACAACCCGACCATGGAACAGGTTAGTACAGGGTTACATGGTACCTGTGGCAAGTCACAGATCTAATCTGACCTGACCTGATAAAATGGTGTACGTCTGCAGGAAGAGATGTAGACTGTCCATTAAACAAGTCACAGCAAAGAGAAATAAATGGTCAACAAGCAGAATGCACTCATAAATATCATGCTGGAAAGTGTACATGATGCCCAGAGTGAGTCCTACGCGATGGAAAGGGTATTGTCGTGGGTCTTGACCCGTCGGTCATTGCGGGAGTCGGCTGTGGTACTGTGACAAGAAAGGCTGGCTTCAAGTGATCTATGAAGACTGTATCACGACCACTGTTAATATCGAGTATGAAGGACTTTTTGGAGCATTGTAGAACCTTGTGAGGTTCATCATAATGTTGCTGCAAGTAGTTCCAGACACTGTCACGACGTACAAATATGTGGGTGTGCGTACATAATTCCTGGGGAATAAAAACCGGTTTTGATGAAGACGTACGTGTCGCCCTGTATGGCCACATGGAGTTGGTTGGTACAGTTGGTGGTGTCGGGCAAGGTAACATCGGACACTGAGAATAATTCTCCTGGGAGACAAAGCAGTGCACCATACACTAGCTCTGCAGTGGAGCATCCAAGATCGTCTTTTGGAGCAGCTTGTGGACCAAGCAGGACCATCGGTACAACGATCGTCCAATGCGTGAGGTGCACTTTCAGGGATTACTTGAGTTGGCAATAGAAATGCTCCCCCATACCATTCGCTGCTGAATGGTAAGCGGTGGTTTGCACATGGTCGGTACCCAAGAGTTAAGTCAGTTTGCGAAACAGAGCTGATTCAAAATGACTACCACGATCCATAGTGATGAATGATGGAACACCAAAACGTGCGATCCAGTTGTGGATAAAAGCCCTGGTGATGGTGGGTATGGCGATGTCAGCTATCGATGTAGCCTCCGGTCAACCGTTGACGTGGTCAACACAAGTCAGTAAAGAGCAATGCCCATTTGAAGGTGGTAGAGGACTGACAACACACACACACACACACACACACACACGGACCCTGTCGAAATGCCTATCTTGTGGTGAAAAGCTACCGAATGGTGCGACAGTCTGACGTTGGATCATGGAGCAATTTGGAAGGACTAATTTATCGACCGTGTGAGCCCTGCAGAAGTCTGGGGAAAACAAAACGTGCAAAGAGCAGAGGGTGCAAGAAAAGAAAAGAGGTGGTCGACAGAAAGAAGAGAGACCACCCACCTGTTTTCAATGGCGAAGTGATTGGACCATAGACTCAGCTTGAGCGTGGGAGATTTGAATAATCTTGAAGGCCTTGGTTTCCACGGCATAAAGCTGAGTAAGATATGAGGCAGGGGAGCCAGCCTAGAGGGGAGAGCAATACGACATTAAGCTGTGGATGAAGGCCTTGTAGGTGGATCAGAGTTCAGGTGTGCCAAGGAAGGACTTAGTATGATGGAAGATGCCCAGTTGGCAGCTGGCTTTGGAGGCCAATTTTGAAAGGCCAATTGCCCAAGAACACTTATCTCAATAAGAGCAAAAATTTTTGAGGCCAATTTGAGGCCAAGAAAGATCATACCTAATGATGAAACACAGGAGTTTGAATGACTGAATTTCCTCAAGAGGATTCTTAAGAAAGTAGATGGGAGTGTTTGCCAGATGGTCCTCTTGGAGATGTGTGAGTGTGTGGAATTTGTCAGGATTGAAATACATAGTGTTTGACCAGCTTGTGATTTATTTTTTACAAGGTATGAAGAGAGCAAAGATGCTGCATCCTGCTTATATGAATGATGGAGATATCACGGCAGAGGGTGGAGTTATCAGCAAATAGATAGAATGGATTTTCCAGAGAGTAAGATCATTGATGAAGATCAGGAATAGGACGAGGCCCAGAACACTTCCTGGAGACACTCCAGCTTTAAGAGGGAAAGGAGATGAAAGGATTCCACTGAGAGTCACATGTTGACTATGAGAGCAGAAGAAGTCAATAAGCCATACGTGGAGTTGACCTTGGATGGCCAAGGCACAGAGTTTTGACAGCAAGGCAGGATAGGATTCCAGATTGAATTGAAAGCACGAGATATTTTCAGAGAGTTAGCCCTAATCTCATTTCTGACATTGTGGGCCTGATCCATTCATTGTTGAGTGACCTGGTTTGAATCCAAATTGGTGATCTGAGATGAGACTGTTGAAGAAAAGGAATAATTTCATATCAACTGTGATGATGAATTGCATGACCTTGCTGATGATTGGAAGTAAGCTGATAGGTCTGGAGTTAAGGAGAACCGTTTTTGCACCTTAATGTAATGCAGTGATGTTGGTGGATTTCCAAGCATATGGAAGATGATCTCGCACAAATGATTGGGTGAAAAGGACAGTAAGAGGATGTGCAAGAGCAACAGAGAAGATTTTTAGGACATGTGAGCTAATGCCCTCCGGCCCAATTGCAGAATCAGAGTTGAGGGTTGACAGAAGCTTCTCTACATTCTCAGATGCAAAAGACAGAGTGCAGGAGCAGTTGCATATGACTGGGAAGGATGGGTACAGAGAGCGACGGATTGGGGACACAATATTTGGAATCAAACACAAAATTGAGTCATTCGGACCTCTCATGAATGGAGTCTGCTGTCGTGTCATTTGAAGTGAGGAAAGGGATGGAAGGGGAGCATACACCACAGATGGACTTAACAAGGTACCGCCACGTTTTAGAGGGGAAAACAAGTTTCAAAGTTCAATCTTGAGGTTGGAGAGATGTTATTTTCTAACTCTCCTAAGAGTGGACACACATCTTGCGGACTTGTTGGAATCCACTGAGATTGCCTTCGGTTGGATTTGCTTTCCAGGAAGAGAAAGCAAGTTGTTTCAGAACTGCCTCACCACAGCATTCAGTGTGTAATAGGCAGGAGGATGGATAGGATAACTGAAGTGGACATTGGATGAATCTCTGCATAAGAGAGAGCAGGTTTCTGTGGAATAATTCCCAGGCTGAGTTTACATCAGGAGCATAAGATATAACAGACCAGTCCTGAACTGAAATGGTTTCTTGTAATCCCTGTCAATCTGCCTGAGTGAACTGCCAGACTCACTGGAACTGAGGCAGCTCTTTGAGAACAGTCAGAGAGATGTTGACTCTCTCAAACATATGATCAGATGAACCCATTTGAGCAGAGGAAGAGCAGGAGACATTTACGGGGAGGTTTGTCATCAATTCCAGAAGGGAAGATTTTCCATTGGGAGACATCTGGGTGTGAAAGTTCACAGATTGAGTCAGTCCCATGGAGTCACAGAAGTCCTTTGCTGAAGTGCCATAGCTGATCAGATCAGTGTAACAACACCTGGCTAAATAGCATGGTGACAATTGAAATCTCCACTGTGGAAGTAAAATAATTAATTCCATCTTGTGAAAGATGAGCATGTACATTTTGGTAATAGAAAGCTCTATGGATCACATAACTATTGCAAAGTACTGGTGTTTCTGTAGTAATCACACTGAAACAAATATTTTTCATTTTGAGATAAGTGTTCTTTGTACACAAATTATGTACTCATTTCTCTTTATTTTGCTTTTAAACAATATGGAAGTTTAAAATCTGTTGTAAAGTAGAGGTCACTTTATCACAATATAAGGAATGGTTCGCCAGGAAACATCGTCTGCAAAGGCAACTGTACAGCGGTGAGATAAAAAAAAATCCTGCAGCATAAAACATGCTGACAGGTCTCTCACAATGGCAAAGTCAGAACTCATTACATTTGCAGAAATGGACTGTTCATGGTATGAGTTTCTTTGTTTGCTCATCTCATCAGAACCCATTACATTTGCAGATTGGACTACCTGTTAGTTTCTTTGCTACAATGTCTGCCTGACAGGCCACGATTGAGTGGAATAGAATCTCTGTTCAAATATACTGTGATCTTGTTAATTCCATGTAACTGCAACATATCTTTTGAAAACTTAGGACCATTGATTAATATCTTGTTTGCCTTTCCCATTGTTGAGAAAGTGCTCCCCTGAATTCACCAGTAAATGCTCAACACCATCACTGTACCACTCAAAGAGATAATTTCAAACCAGATGATTTTCAAACCAAATGGCAATAATAATAATAATAATAATAATAATAATAATAATAATAATAACGAATGTATAATTGCCATGCTGGCCCAAGCACATCTGGGCCTGGTAAGAGATCTTGTTATTAGTACATGCTTAGTTAAAATAAATATGTACCCATCTGTTATGCTTGTTACTCTAAAACATACTTGATGAATCATTGCGTACTGAAGCTTGTTTTATAAATGAATAGATATAGTATGTTAGTTAACTATTTTACAATATAATCTTATATTTTCCACTTGGTTGGCAAATTGGGGAGAACTACCTTGGTGACACCAGAAAGTCTGGTCCTCAGAGGCATTAGTCTCATTAACTCTGGCCTCCCATTCAATTGCAAAGTTGTACAAACACAAACTCTGTCTTCCCATTGTCCTCTTATCAATAGGAATCTCATCGAACTGCAGAGGTCATTCACCTCTAAATTGTTCAGCAAAAGCTGTGCAGAACAGATGCTCCATCTGCATGCTGAGATAAATGCTTATCATTATCGAAAGTAAATTAAGGTTTTCTGTGCATACACACCCTGAAGGAAGACACGCATTATATCACAATACAATCGGCTTAATTATGCACAAGATTGTTTTCCCTTTGCTTAAAGGACCCCATGTGCAAACAAAGCTTCCTTGTAGTCTGATTGGCCAAATGTCCGATGATGTTCTGACTCCTCCCAATTTCAAATTGTATAAAAGGCCATGTATTCTGGTTCAGGGACAGAAATCTGCTTGGACTCTTGAGACAAGCTCTTCTTTCCACAGATATGTGTTTTTGTATAATAAACGATCTGTTAAATTATAAAGGGTTTTCTCTTTTGGTTGGAAATCTCCACCACACCACATATGAGGAAGATAGAGTTAGGATGGATGGTCACAAGTTGATCCATGTTGACTGAGAGAGACTTGTAGATGGAGTCGTCACTGTTTGGAGGACAGTACAACACACAGATGAGGAGGGAGCGGAGGTGAAGTTTCAGTGAAATGTACTCCTGGGGGTTGGGAGGTGTAAGATCAGTAAACTGACAGTAAGAAATAGTGATTGATGTAAAGAACAACTCCAATGCCAGGGCAGAGTTCAGTCCTATCAAATCGGAGGAGACAATCGCCAGGGAGAGACACAAAGGAGCCAGGGACATCCTGTGGGAGGAAGGATTCTGTTATACAGTCTGGGCTGTCAGAAGCAGCCTGGTTTGAGAGATGTCATGTTGAAGCAGAACCTTGGATGTTTAAGGTCCACACAGTGAGTGACAGGGGAGGAGGCATTGGGAGGGCATGGGATGGGTGGGAAGCTTGATGGACAGGAAGGGGGAGGGGTGATGAGGCAAGAATGGTACAGGATTCAGTTGGTAATTCTGCACTTGGTAAAATTACCAATTTTCCTGCTAAAATATCCTGTTCATCCGATGGTCTAATTGGTTCCTCTGATCGCGTGCTTGTGGGAGTAAATATCTCTCTGGCTGTTGTCAGAGAGCTGTCTCAGCGTCAGAGTTTAGCAGTTCACTTAATCTGACTGCCAAGGACTGCAAGCAGAAAAACAAAAAACAGATTTCACCCTAATTCAGCATCTTTGAAGATCAAACTGGAATGGATCTCTTTAGAAATCAAAATGAAACGGACAACCAAGAAGGAACCCGAAGAAGTAAAAAGCAAAGATGGAATCATCAGGAGGAACCTGGATAGGATTTGGGTTTCAACCGCTACTCCACTACCCTCAAACCCATTCAGGTGCAGCCAAATGAGCTCTACAGAAAATTTTCTGCAATAATTCACTTCTCCTTAGACAGATAAATAACAAAAAAGAGGAATAGAGAGAAAATGAGATGAAAAAGAAGAAAAAGCAAAAATTTGAGTGAATAAAGAGAATTGTAAAAAATAAAAATTGGAAAGAAGTATGAAAGCAACAAAGAACAAAGATGTCAGGAAGAACCCAGACAGAAAGAATTCAGCAGTTACTCCTCAAGCTCAAACGTAGCAACATGCACACGCTACCAGAGATCCGTCAGTGGGTTTCACATTTTCACATTTTCACATTTCCAAATCGGTTATTCTGTTTTGTTGACTAATTTATTTTTTCAATTGCAAAGAAAGCCCACATATCGATGATTACATCAAAAGTAGATCCTTATTCATTTGTTGAGCACAAAGCATCGTGAAGTAAGTGAAGTTGGGGTCACACAAACGCTGGCAGAAGTGTTTCAACTTTTGAAATGAACTCTCATACCTTCACAGCCAACGATGAGATGCTTTTGTTCTTGCCCTGCATGTTTGTTTCAGATCATTCAGTAAGAAAAGTTCATGCAGCTTTATAAGGTTTTCTCATACTGCCAGCAAATCCTTCTTTCCACTTTCCTTCAAAAATGAAATCACAAATACGCGACTGATAAAATGATGTATGAATGCTAAATGAGGCCTTCCGTGCATGCGCTGTGTGTTTACACTGACTCGGTACTGTTCGACAGGCACTTTTAACCTGCCGATGCTCGGGTGAAATCTATGATTCAAATCGTCTTTTAAACATAATTTTCAGCATTTAGATGAGAGAGTATCAATTTCAAAAGGGTTCATCGCAATTCTTCTATTTCTAATTGCAAATCGGATTCGCGGAAATGTAGGAATGCAAGAAATATTTGTGGATGAGAGGAGTCAGGGTCATATCATCATACCATTTTCTGTTAATACAATTAGCTGGCAACATCCATGGTAAAAACACATATACACACACGCGCGCGCACACACACACACACACACACACACACACACACACACACACACACACACACACACACACACACACACACACACACACACAGTGCTTAGTGCACAAGTCATGGTTCCTTGCTGGGGTGAAGATGGATGATTCAGGACTGGGTAGGCTCCATTAAACGGAGCACGGATAAGGAGACAGCTTGGTCCATGAGTCGTGGTTCCTTGCTGGGGTGAAGATGGATGCTGCAGGACCAGGCAAGACTCCCCTCGGTCTTTGAGACTCGTGAGTGAAAATGATGTCTGGTGGCAGCAACGCGTGCGTGCCGCACGCACACGCACGCTCACACACACACACACACACACACACACACACACACACACACACACACGAATGGACACTTTTCCTTCAAAAAACAGAAGCAAAAATCTCGTAACTTCTCGTGGAACTGGAATAAAAAAAAAACATGAAATGTTTATAATTGCACTCACAGCCCACACAACTCCAACTCTCCCCCTACCCCCCCCTACCCCCATACTTGATGAATAGTAAATATCATCACTTTAAACATAGTCTGTGCATCAACAAGCCCTATATATGACCTTCCCATCAGTGTGAAGAAGTATGAAGATTTAGTTAGACCACTCCCATCGACGAACCTTCGGTCCTTTTACAAGCCCATGTCATCGGTAGTTTTTTCAAATCGGGCTGCAACATATTAACTTTTTGGATGAGTTGATCAGGATGTTCTCCAAATACTTTGTTGTGCAGAGGCACACCCCTTTCTCACAGGTAGGTTTCCAAGTATTTCTTGAAATCTCTGAGAGTTGTTCCATCCTACAATCGTTATCTTGCACACATGATATACATCCGGCCACACCAATGGACCTCATTACTAGGGGTTTATGTGCATGCTTGTCGAGCATTCAGGGGCGGATTACATAATTTTGAAAGTCACGTCTTGATTGTGGCCCACAAACAAATCTCTGCAAATCTGTGCATCAACTCACCCATCTGAGATTGCTGACATATCCAGAACACCAAAAAAGTTTCCTTCGATTTCTTCCATTCGAGCACAAAACTGCCAATGTTGCAAGGGCCTGAAATGAATCAGATTGACAACTTTCAGCACATGTATCACGATTTTTTCCAACACTTTCCTTTTCCACTCAGAGCAAAGACTCTGCTGATGTATGAAGTAATGAAAGGTCAAAGGGTCTTCAGATGGGCAATGAAATATCCCTGATGTATAGTCATTGAAGCAGCACCACCAGTGATGAAAGTTTATCCAGGTTCAGTTTAAATTTCTCTGCGATCTCCAAAACATTCTTCAAAGTGTCAGAAGCCTGTGTTCTTCCCAAGAGATGAGACAAAGCACTTGCTCTTGAAATTTGAAACTGCATCCAAATACAACGTTTTGCAACATCTGCTATGCCTCCGAGATTAACCCACTTCACCAATACTAACAGCCAAATACTTGTCCAGTTCTGTCTTCAGAATTATTTCAATATCTTACGACATCACCTCAGTTCAGGGTTCAACTGTAAAACTTTGACAAGTTGAAGAATCTGCTTTTTTTTCCTTTGCAGGATAGTTCTGCAGCAGAGAGTCCATTCGAGAAACAAAGCAACGGTTGATATCTCCTTCGGAGAAAGACGGTTTTCTGTGAGTCTGAAGACAGAAGATTATGATAGCTGGCTAATGTCATGCCAACTTGAGAAAAATGTCAGGTATTTCTTCAGCTATGAACTCTACTTTTTTTGAAGAGTAGTTTTCAGTCCACAACCATTTTTGATTTCCACAATTCAGATCCAGGAAAACATTTCTAATGAAAGTTTGACTGTTATTTCCAACTTAGTGAGTGGGTCTTCACAAATTCCCATTTTGCAGACAAACGTTCTCCTGCACATAAGGTGAAATGACTTCAAATCTATTTCAATAACGGTCGACTGGTGCTCCCAACTCACTTGCACAATCTCATTGTACGGGAAGGTCGTCATTTTGGGGTTTTTTGACGGCCCGTCACCAACATTTTCTTTTCTTTCCTCTGGAGGTTGTGTCCTTGGACCTCGATTCAAAAACCTTTCATTTTTTTCAAATAACCCGATAAAAATATTTTTAAACAGTCAGGCAGAACTATGAAGACTGCAGCCGAAAATTACACATATTGGTAGAGCCCCAGGAAATCCTGAAAACTTATCAATCAATGGAAGATGCTATTTTGGCGGGAAATACTATAACATTCTTACCTCTGCCACCGAAGGAAGCTGGAGGTTGTGATTTCACCTCTGTTTGTTAGCTGTGAAAACGAAGACTTGCAAGTATATTGGTTGGTCTGGTGTGTTATTGTCTGTTTGTCTGTCTGTCTGTTTGAATGTCTGTTACTTGCAAAATCGAAGATGTTTTCAAGTATATTGGTTGGTCGACTTTGTTATTTTGACGAAAATTTCCATCATACTTCGGTCTGTCTCGTATTTTTTTTTGTCTCTGAGTGCGGTAACTCGCTAACGCTTTCAGCTATCTTCGTCAAACTTTACCAGAGGATTCCGAAGGACATAAGTGAGGCTGTCAATGGTTTGACCATATAGTTCAAAGATCAAGGTGACAGTGGCGTCATTTGTATAAAACAGATATGAACAAAAGTGTTTGTGCTACATGATGTCAAACTTGACACAAATGAGTTGGAAAACATCGCCAACAAATTCCGAGCAGATTCGACAATGCGATCGTCGTTAAAACACAAGGTTTCTGTTGGGGCTGGGGGGACAGATGATTAATTTCCAAAATGGTGACAATCCATTGATGTATAGTCTTTTCCATGGAAACGAATTCACCCATGTTAAAGTATAGGGGGGGGGGGTTTAGGGACAAAAATTACAATAACTCAAACGCTTCAAGATACAGGTATCAAATTGCAACCATGTTCAAAGGTCAAGGTAACAGTGATGTCATTTGCATTATTTTTGTCATACTTGTCAGGCTACCGCCTGATGCCTTCTTGTTCTGTTTGTCTATTTGTCTGTCAACCACTTATAGGTCACAATTTTAATCTGATCTTCATGAAACTTCGCCACCTGGTCGAGTTTGTCAGAAGCAAGAATCCTCTTGTTTTTGACGTCAAAAGGTCAATATAGGCCAAAGGTCAACAACTTTGTCAAATTTCTAAAAATCTTAATTTTCTTCCAATTGACTAGAAATTTGAACAGGGTTTTCATGTCGGGTCACTGAATTCACTGTTTACAATGGAATAGCCTTATATTTTCGACGAGAACTCTCATCGTGGTAGAATCTAGCACACGCAGCACTACGAGTATACTCATCGTCGACAGTCAATGTGGTGAAATCAATATTTTATTAAAATTGAAATATATACGTCAACAATACATGTGGTATCATGTTCTATGAACTCTAGTTTTAATTTATTCTTCACCCATTGAGAGATCGGGTCAAAAAAAATATATAATGTTACGGTTGTGGAAATTCGCAAACCACCATTCAGGTCCCGTAGGTGAGATATCTCTGTAAGTACATGTGTAGTTAGCCCCAAACCCGTTGTATAGAGGGAATTTATGTGATCCATCCGGGCTGCGACGCTTTGAGTTCGCCATTTTTTCTGTTCTATCTTTTATTTCAAACAAAAAGCATCTCAACAACCACGCCATCCCCACCACAGCGCCAACTACACTACAACCACGCCACCTCCACCATCTATGCTACCACATCTTCGCCACTCGCCATTCAGTAGGCCCTGTGCAGTTACGATCTCCAGGAACAAACAAAAACCAACAACGATGCTCGGGGGTTTTCCTGCCTGTTTCTCATTTGAAATTATCCGCGCTCGGTGTGGGGGAGGTGCGATCCGAGCAGGGGTCAAAGGTCATGTAAAGGAGGGGTCTGATTTTGGGGGAATAATTCCCTGGCTCTGAGGCAAGACCGACGGCCCCAGCCCCTGCACAGCGCGGGGTGGAGGGGGAGCGAGAGGTCACGCCCCCCCCTTCGAGAGGCTTCTCCAAGAAGCTCGAAGGGAGGTGGGGCTGAAAACGGGGCGGAGCGAAGGGCGGAGCCCCGCGCTACAAAAGGCGGACAGGACGGACCTTGAGGTGTGGTTGGTCGAGGGTTGGTCTTCATGTTGGTCTTCTGGTTCATGGTCGTCTTCTGGTTCGAGTCGCGAGCTTGTTGTTCCTGCCTTGCTTCTTTGATCCGTGCGCGAGCGCGGAAAACAGCACCGAACAAACCCCGTCCGTTTCCCCAAAACCCCATCTGTACCGTCGAGCGGACCACATGAGCGACACGCGGCACGAGCTCGCGGACCACGCCGGAGGGGCTCGGAGTTGCGGTCGCAAAAGGAGGACTCGACGCGATCAGGGAAGTCGCACTTCCATTTTCTTTTGGGGTTTGGTTTAAATGTCTGTGGGTGGCACCGTCCGTCAAGTAGTATTGTTTTAAGTGTTGCCGTGTGTTTGCGTATTCGGTCGTAGCTCTGCATTGTTGTTGTTGTTTCAAATTGATATATGTGCATTTCTGATTCCGTTTGGCTGTATATGTGTGCTCTGTGTCTGTGTGAATAAAATGCTTGTGTGAACTTGTTCCCCATTTCGCTGCGTCCTTCCCTTTGTTGAATCTCCATCTTGCTTCACGTAAAGGGTTCGTAGTGGGCTGAATACGCCCGATAAGTAATCAGAACCGTCGAGGCCGACGATAACATCGCTCGGTTATCCCGATAGTACGGAATGGACCGCTTAAGCGGCCCGTGTCCGGAGTCGATCTGCAGCGAGGTGTGATCGCCCCGTTTACCATCTGCATGGGTACTTAGGTAGGTCGAGTTTGGCGAATAACCCTATCCCACGCAGGTGGCCGATTGGCACGATCGTGGTGAGGCCGAAAGGCCCACCCATGACTAGCTCCCGGAGTAAGTCCGAGAGGGTCAAGACAGAATTGTCCGTCCGGTGGGCGACGTGCCGCGATTCGAGTCACATGGCCGTTCGCACACCGGCGGGTGCGAATTCGCAACAATATATTTTTTTTTGCGAATTCGCAAAAAGTCTTGACCTTCTCGGACCAACGCCGGGAGCTAGTCACGGGTGGGCCTTTCGGCCTCACCACGATCGTGCCAATCGGCTCCCCGCGTGGGATAGGGTTGTTCGCCAAACTCGACCTACCTAAGTACCCACGCGGAGGGTAGACCGGGCGATCGCAGGTCGACTCCGGACACGGGCCACTCAAGCGATCCCTTCCGTACTATCGGGATAACCGAGCGGTGTTATCGTCGGCCTCGACGGTTCCGATTAATTATCGGGCATATTAAGCCCACTACCAACCCTTTAGGTGAAGCAAGATGGAGATTCAATTAAAGAAAAGACGAAGCGAAACGGGAAAACAGTTCAACATGATGCACATTTATTCCGCAGCACACGGAAAGCACACATATACAATTACAACAATTATGCACAAAAAGCAAATGTAACAAAAGAAACAATGACGCAGAGATACTACCGAATAAGACTGACACACGGCAACACTTAACAGTTTCACTTCACCAGACTGGCGCCACACACACACGTTTACACAGAAACAAAAGAAAAGGCCACCCTCAAAGACAAGGGGGCAGACGGGGCCTGTGGGCCAATATTTGCGTGGGACCTGAAAGAGCGGTCAGGTCCGCGAGACCAGGTGGGTCCTACCACGTCTTTGTGATGAGCCGCAAATGTGGCAGCGCGGCGGTGCCCCGACTTCGTGCTCCTTCGCGGGTTTCGTTGGCACTGCTTGGAGTGGAGTGGGAACGGGGCCCCCTTTTCGCACTATCTCAGCGCGGGGGAAAAAGGGGGGGGGGAATTGTTGATGCTCTGGGGAAAGAGCACAGCCGGCCTGCTTGGGTCCCGTGACGAGCGATTCCACCGCGACCTCGTCGCCGACCGCCGTCTTCCTTGCCTCGGACCCGAACTCCTCGGTCTCTTCCCCCAATTCTCCTCAGCCGACTGCCGAAAACCACCGGGACGCCCTCGCCTCCCGACTCCACTCCACGCTCCAAAATGACTCTGCCCAAAACTCTCTCCGCTCTTCTGCCACTCTCCGCTCTTCCAAGGCCGACTCTGCCCAAACCGACTCTCTCCGCTCTTCTGCCATTCTCCGCTCTTCCAATGCCGACTCTGCCTTTCTGCCACTCTCCGCTCTTCGCTCTTCGCTCTTCGCTCTTCCAAAACTGACTGCCCCGATTCGCCTTGCGCTCGGCGCTTTATAGGCCGGCAGGAGAACCCATATGCAAATTTCTGGATCAGAACGAGCTCGGGGGCAGAGCCACGCTCGCCCATTGGACGGAGAAAAAGGGGCGTGAATCTCCCCTGATCCGAGAATTTGCATATCTCGATTCCACACAGACGCGCCTGGAGGCGGGGCCAAACCGCCCCGCACTTGCTGATTGGACGGATCAGATGTGGGCGTGTAGCATTCCTGATCCGAATTCTCCTCGGAAAGGCCGCATTTTGCACTCGCGGCTCGGCGCGCGTCCCTTACGAGCCCAGGACAGCCTGATGCTCCGTGCTCACAGGTGGTGCAGGAATGGCCGCAGAAGGAGAGAGGTGAAGGTGGTAGAGGGCCTATGGTGGTGGTTTATGGCCATGGTGCCGCCTGGAATGGCGGTGATGCGATGTTTGAGGGAGCGAGTTGTGAAGGTAAAGATCGTGGCTGTTGGCGTTGTTGTTGTGAAGCGGCGTTGTGGTTGGTGGTTGTTGTGTGATGGCGGTTGAGACATGGTTGGTTCAAAATAAAGATAGAACAGAAAAACGGCTATCTCAAAGCGTCGCAGCCCGAATGAATCACAATTAATCCCTCTAAACAACGGGTTTGGGGCAAACTACACATGTACTTTCAGAGATATCTCACCTATGGGACCTGAATGGTGGTTTGCGAATTTCCACAACCGCAACAATATATATATATATATATATATATATATATATATATATATATATATATATATATATATATATATATATATATATATATATATATATATATATCACAATATTTCAAAAAGTTGTGGATGGATTCTGACAAAACTTGGTGTACGAGTTGGGTCGGTGACAATAACAGGCTGATTACAATTTGGTTAAGGTCTGGATGCATTTCTGGCCTATCAGTGGGATACAAAACAGAAACTGTTCAGCCTTGTGGAGGTTGTTTTTTGTTTGTTTTTTTTTTGTATACACTGTTGAGGCTCGAATGAGAGCTAACACGCAGAACGTACAACAAGGGGAGCAGGAGACAATAGGGGCGGGAGAGGGAAGGAAAAAAAACACAGTGGGGAACAAAGACATTAGGAGATCTATGGAAGGGAGAGGGATGGGGCGGGGTACAAGGGGGTAAACAAGATGGACATTTCAGGGACCTTCAGGTCCTTACACGACAAGGACTTTAAGGAAGGAAAGCAGGGAATTTGAAGGAGGTAGGTTTGGCGTGGATTAGTGGGGGTAGAAAAGATCATGGTTTTGGATGGGGAAAGATAAGAGGTGGTGGTGAACAGCTGTTTTGAAGACCTGGAGGGAAGAGTGGAATTGAAGAGCATGTGGGAGCTTATTCCAAAGGCGGGGGAAAAGAGGAATGAAAGAGTGAAGGTAAGCAGTGAGTCTTGATTTTGGTAGTTTTACCAGAAGGGCGTTGCTGGCGGAAATATGAGGGGGACATATTGTTGCGAATCTGGAAGCCATGAGCACACAACATGCAGGTCCTATAGAATAGTTATATCGGTAAGTGTGTTTTAGTTCGGGTCCCGTCCCTAGTTTAATGGGTGAATAAATGAACATGCACTGTGAGTTATTTTAATAGTTAGGATTTTTACATCACTCACAACAACTATGGCTTCTACATCTCCAACTACAACAACAACGCCATCTTCGCTCTCACAGCGACATCCCTCTGCTCCCGGCATGCTCCGCGCGCTCGCTGGTATGCGGGTGTGTTCGGAATTCATTCGGGGATGGAATTCCATTCCCAAATATGGTCATGAACCGATTCGCTTGGCTACGTGCCAAGTAAGGGAATGAGTTGTGACCCACCCACTGAGGATGGGCCACGCCTGAGCAGACCGTGCCCGAGAGTGATAAAAGGAACGGAGAGCAAAGAATTGGGGGGATCTGCTCGAACGAGAGAGAGGAAGAATTCGTGCCCATTGAAACCGCATCTCTCGGGGTGGATCTGCTGGAACGAGAGAGGAAGAATTCGCGCTCGTTCAAAATGCATCTCTCGAGGCTGGGCGAAAGGCATCTCGTCACTGGCGCGCTCTGGTTCCCGGGTCATCTCGTCTTGTGGCTGGCGTGGTCTGCGTCTGGCTGCCCTGGTTATTTCTTGGCCAACTGGTGCTCCGGGAAGGTGCGGACGTCGAGCCGCGCGGCGCGGCCAGGTAGCCTGCCACTTTCTCGTCCTTCAGCTCAACTTCCCTCCGAGCTGAAGGGATAATAAAGAGCATTTTGGGTCCGTTGCTTTGGGTGTGTGTTTGCGTGTGGGCCTGTCTGTAAGTAGGAATTGTATAAGTGCTCTTGGCTGTACATACTTGCATCTCTATAGTCGGATAACTCTGCTTCTTGCGTACTCCCCCCCCCTTTCCCCCATTATAAATAAATACATTTGTTAAATGTACCAGTTCATTGCTGTGTTTCTTCCATTGGCTTAGCGTGGCGCGTGTTGGTGAATTACAAAGGCTGTTGCCACTGTAAATGTACATTTGGACCGACGGAACTTTGGCAACTATCCGCTCGGGTTGCACAACGGTCAGGCACATTAATGGCTCGACTCGTACGAGGGCCGTCGAGGGTGTGAATACTCAATAACTCGCCACGTGGATCTCTAGGTATTTTTAAGATTGGCAAATAACCCTGTACCACGTGGTGGAATTATTGACGATTCACGGTTCGGTAAGGGACCCGCACCTGTAGGAGTTTTCCGAGAGGTACCATCTAGATTCCGGGTGTTCGGTAGAGTCGACCCTTCCGCTCCATCTAGCGGTCGAGCTCGCAGCCGATACCCGGTCTGCAACAATATCTCAGACAGAGCAGTGGCGGGGGTGGGAGGGAGGGGGAGGTGGAGCTGGAGAGGAGACGGTAGAAGACAGAAAGACCCCCGAGCTGCCTGCGGTAAGAGAGTGAGAAACCCAAAGACTCAGCCTCCTCTGGTCTGAATCCAAATTGATGATCAGAAATCAAGCCAGTGGAGAAGAGGAAGTATTTAATATCTGAAGCAATGATGGATTCCATAACCTTGCTGATGATTGGGAGAAGGCTGATTGGTCTGTAGTTGAAGGGATCTGTTTTTGCACCTTTTTATGCACATTGGTAATGTTTGCTGATTTCCAAGCAGATGGCAGATGACCGAGAGCAAATGAGAGGGTGAATAAAACAGAGAGAGGGTGAGCAAGAACAGCAGAGCAGGTTTTTAGGACATGTGGGCTAATGCCGTCTGGACCGGTTGCAGAATCTGAGTCGAGGTTTGACAGCAAGCTCTCCACTTTGTCAGAAGAAAAGGACACAGAGTCCAGGAACAGCTGGGTGTGACCGGATAAGGTATGCACTCTTTCGAGTGCCCTTCTTGTTACCTCCACCACTGAAGGTGGGCAGAGGATATGTTTTCACCCCTGTCTGTCTGTGTTTAGCTGTCTGTTTGTTACTTGGCAATTTTTTTTTTTTTGACAAGTATGTTGATCGCTTCCATTTGTTTTCCTGTTCGCTCACCTTTAATCGCCTAAATTTCACAATTTTAAATCGATCACCAAATGGTGAAGTTAGTGGTCCGACAGAATCCTCAATTTTTCGGTCAAAAGGTCATCAGAGGTCAAAGGTCAACAACTTTTTCAGATTTCTGAAATCCTCAATTTTCATGCGATTGACTTCAAATTTGAAGAGGATTTACATATCAGGTCACTGAATTCAACCACCTATTATTTTTGAGGTCAACATCGGCCAAAAGGTCAACATCAGCCAAATTTCTAAAAACCTCAATTTTAATCTGATTAACTTGAAATTTGAAGAACATTTGCATATCAGGTCACTGAATTCAAGCAGCTATTATTTTTGGTCAATTTCGGCCAAAAGGTCATCATAGGTCAAAGGTCAACAACTTTTTCAGATTTCTGAAATCCTCAATTTTCATCCGAGTGACTTCAAATTTGTAGAGGATTTACATATCAGGGCACTGAATTTAACCACCTATTATTTTTGGTCAATTTTGGCCAAAAGGTCAACAGAAGCCAAATTTCTAAAATCCTCAATTTTAATCTGATTAACTTGAAATTTGAAGAACATTTGCATATCAGGTCACTAAATTCAAGAAGCTATTATTTTTGGTCAATTTCGACCAAAAGATCAACATAAGCCAAAAGGTCAACATGGGCCGAATTTCTAAAATTGTCAATTTCTATCCGATTGACTTGAAATTAGAAGAGGATTTGCATATCAAGTCACTGAATTCAACCACCAACTAATTTTGACGTCAATGTAGTCCAAAAGGTCAACATAGGCCGAAGTTTCTAAAATTGTCAATTTTCATCCAATTAACTTGAAATTTGAACAGGATTTTCATATCGGCTCACTGAATACAACCACCAATTATTTTTGAGGTCAACTCATGCCAAAAGGTCAACAGATGCCAATGGTCAATAACTTAGGTGCAATTTCTAAAATCCTCAATTGTCATCCGATTGACTTGAAATTTGAAGAGGATTTGCATATCAGGTCACTGAATTCAAACGCCAATTATTTTTAAGGTTAAAATGTCAACATATGCCTAATTTCTAATATATTGAGAGAGAAAAACAGGGCCAAAAACTATACATATCATATCTCAAAAAGTTGCGGACGAGTTATGACAAAACTCGGTGTATGAGTCGGTTATGTGACAAGAACAAGTCGATTCGATTTTGGTTCAGATCCAACCCATCAGTGGGAAAGAAAATGTAAACTGTTCAGTCTGGCAGAGGTATACCCTCTTCTGAGTGCCGTTCTACCTTGTTCTGTTTTTCCATGTGTCGCTCTTTGAGTGATTTTTCATTTGTTTGTTTGTCTGTGAACAGGAAATCTCAAAAGGTTGTTGACAGATTTAAACGAAATTTGGTGGACAGTTTTGGTGTGAGACAAGGACGAATTTATGAGATTTTGGTGAAGATTCAGATCCGGTTCCGAATACTAGAATTATTAAAGTGATTCTTCACCATTGAGAGATAGGTCCAAAAAACTATATACTTGTATGACACGATATCTGAAGAAGTTATTGACAGATTCAAACAAAACTTGGTGTGCAGGTTGGGTGTGTGACAAGAAAAAATTCATTGGATTTTGATGAGGATCCAGATGCGAGAATTTTTTAATGTGATTCTTCACCAATGAGTGAGGGCTAAAACGATATATGTATAGCACGATATCTTAAAAAGCTTTGGACAGATTCTGAAGAAACTTGGCAGATGAGTAGGTTGGATCACAAGAACAAGCCAATTGCATTTTCTAAGTCCGGATCAAGATCCGGCCTATCAGTGGGATACAAAACATAAACTATTCAGCCTGGCAGAGGTATGCGCTCCACCGAGTACCATTCTAATTGTGTATGTTCCATCAACTTGTCACCTATTGAGAAAAACACAGGTCTCAATATATTGTCCTTCATGCATTTCTTGGAGATGTAGTTGTGTTCAAATTATTAAAATATTAACTACAGTATTTTAATAGCGCAGTACCAACAGTGTACTGGTTGTACTGTACATGTGTTCAAAGTATGAGGACAGAGGCTGACGCTACAAAACTGTTTCTAAGATAAATGTAACTTGATGACTTCTGATAAAAATTCTTACAGACTTGATATGAGAATGAAATGTAAACATGGCTGCCGTCGGCATTTCCTTCAATGTGATCGGGGAGGTGACTTTCAGCTGGAATTAAAAAAAAAAAAAAATTACAGTAAATATTTTAAACTAAACTTTTTAAACTTTTCCTTCATTTTACCGCCGGAGACCGTACGGAATGCTGAAAGTTTTAAAGTTAGGCCCGAGACGTGGTGCTGTTTGTTTTACTTTGGTCGTAATCAGCACTTTATCGCGTAATCCTGAACACTACCAACAAATCCTCACATTGGAGCAACAAGTCAATCCTGTTAGTGTTGTGACAATCATTTTAAATTTCATTCTGTACTCGTCGCATGATATAGGGACAAAGTAATGGAGAATTGAGCAAGCGCAAACACAATCACACCCGGTGATTGTATCCACGAACAAACTTTAAAAGGTGAACATTCGAACATCGGAACATCGGAACAAAATTCGGCCGCACTAAATTTACCCCCAATCAACTGCAACTGTGCATACTGGATCACATCGGATTTTTGCTGTTTCATAGGAATCCAGCATACAAGGGACCGCTTCCCCTTCACGGGGCACATCGGGCTGCTGATGAAGTTTCATTTGGTTAAGGAGTCCAGTCCTGGACGGGTGGCCATTCCGACGCTGGATACTCCAATGGTATATTACCCAGTAATCTGGTACTCATTTTAACGACCTCGGAAGGATGACAGGCTGAGTCAACCCACCTGGTGTTATTTCAATGGTACAAAAAGGGCTCAAACTCAAGACACTAATATTTGTAAGCCATCCACCTTAACCGTGAAGTCAACAGTAGACATTTTTATGGGAATCTGGTCAAGAGGAAAAGTTTATTCCAAACACCAAACCTCTTCAAGGATAAAAACAATCCACACGGGCCAAGTCTGTACGGGGAATGGAGTAATCGCTCGATCGGTGAGAGTGCGTCGCGACTCCGATCTCACCCTGCACGGTGACGCAGCCCCCCTGCTTTGGGAGAGCAAAGAGTGGTGCACCAGGCTGCTTCGGTCCTCGCCCGCAAGCTCGTCGCCTTTCAGCGATTCAAAATAACAATTTATTTATTTACCTGAGCCTCTTGCGCCACCCTTGGGTCGCTCGGCAATGAGGCCCCGTAGTGATGACACCCCGGGTTTGTGCCGTCGGTCCGCACATCTCCCGGGCTATCACAGTCCGTGGGGAGCCGGACAAACGCCGTACCCCCCGTTCGCCCCACCCGAGCGTTCAGCACCCCCACCGCACTCAGGCACTCGCACCTTATCCGCGAGGGATGCTCTGAGCTCAATGTACCCTCGAGGATCGACACCGACCCTGGATGGCCTGTTGGACATATTAAACGACGACTCAAACGTCCAAGATTATCATTATCATTATTAACTACGAGCACTCTCGTTCCACTCGCAGGTGATTTGAGAGCTCTTCGTTCCCGGATGACGATCATTCTTTGCTATCTTTTTAATCGGGAGATCGCGCGGATTGTTGCGCCTCGTTTTTTTTGTTTTCATCATCAGAACTCGTTAATAAAAGCGCTCGCTCGCCTTGCGGTCACAACGGCGAATCCATCAAGTGTCGCGAAGCGGGTGTCACGTGTGATGGAGCACCTGGAGGAACACGGGAAGCTGCAACACCGTCCGTGGTGTGAAGAGTCAGGGCACGACGGCGGAACCCTCAATTCCCCGTTTCTGGACCCTCGATCCCCCGTTTCTGGACCCTCGATCCCCCATTTTTTGGATCCTCGAAACTATAAAAGAGTGATACACCGACGTGCTTCCTCACAGCGTGCTGAGCGTTTGAGTAGTGAGACGAGCACTCAATAAAACACTCAAACTTTACATTGAACTTCCTGTCCACCTTCACACAGCCAGCTCCTTGGAGCAATGATCCCTTCTCGGGTTGTTTTTATGAATGGATGAGCCGTTTTAAGTGGCCGTGTCGTTTGTGATTGGTTATTAGCACAATGAACGGTGTCATTAAAACAAGATGGATGAATACGTGGACACACAGCGTCACTCTCCGCAGCGACAGTGGGTCACGCAGGCTGTTAGTCCCGCCGACGGTCACTTCGAAACTCTCATTGGGGGTGACTGGTACGCCCGGTGTGTGTGTGTGTGTGTGTGTGTGTGTGTGTGTGTGTGTGTGTGTGTGTGTGTGTGTGTGTGTGTGTGTTTGTGTGTTTGTGTGTTTGTGTGTTTGTGTGTTTGTGTGTTTGTGTGTTTGTGTGTTTGTGTGTTTGTGTGTTTGTGTGTTTGTGTGTTTGTGTGTGTGTGTGTGTGTGTGTGTGTGTGTGTGTGTGTGTGTGTGTGTGTGTGTGTGTGTGTGTGTGTGTGTGTGTGTGTGTGTGTGTGTGTGTGTGTGTGTGTGTGTGTGTGTGTGTGTGTGTGTGTGTGAGATTATTTATGGTCGCAGGTGGGCGATATTTCGGGTCCTCGCACACAATGCAATTGTTCTCCTTGGATCTTCACCTGAGAAACGCAAATGAAATGTTCACGAAATCATGAAAAGGTAAAATAACCCAAAAAGATATTCCAGAAGTACACAGAGTGCGTGTGAACATTTCATGTTCGTGCGGCGGACGACATCGGAGCACGAATATTTATGTACACCTGTCAGTGCCCGAATGTGTCTTCTCGTCTGCAGAGTGCACGGACATGTACATGTGTATGTGTCTGTGAGTGCACATTCATCTACAGAGTGCACGGACGTGTATATGTGTATATGCATCTGGGAGTGCACGGATGTGTATGTGTGTATATGTGTATATGTGTCTGTGAGTGCACAGATGTGTATGTGTATCTGTGTCTGTGAGTGCACAGATGTGTATATGTGTATATGCATCAGTGAGTGCACAGATGTGTATACTGTATGTGCATAAGTGTCTGTGAGTGCACGGATGTGTATGTGCATCTGTGAGTGCATGGTTGTGTATATGTGTATGAGTGTGTATGTGTATGTGCGTCTTTGAGTGCACAGATGTGTATGTGTATATGTGTATGTGCGTCTTTGAGTGCACGGATGTGTATATGTGTATGTGCGTCTTTGAGTGTATGGATGTGTATATGTGTATAGTGCATATGTGTCTGTGAGTGCACGGATGTGTATACTGCATGTGTATGTGCATCTGTGAGTGCACAGATGTGTATGTGTATATGTGTATATGTGTCTGTGAGCGCACGGATGTGTATATGTGTATGAGTGTATATGTGTATGTGCGTCTTTGAGTGCACAGATGTGTATGTGTATGTGCGTCTTTGAGTGTACGGATGTGTATATGTGTATGTGTATGTGTATATGTGTGTATGTGTCTGTGAGTGCACGGATGTGTATACTGTATGTGTATGTAAGTCTGTGAGTGCACGGATGTGTATACTGTATGTGTATGTACGTCTGTGAGTGCACAGATGTGTATACTGTATGTGTATATGTGTCTGTGAGTGCACGGATGTGTATACTGTATGTGTGTGCATCTGTGAGTGCACGGATGTGTATACTGTATGTGTATATGCATCAGTGAGTGCATAGATGTGTATACTGTATTTGTATATATGTGTGTGAGTGCACGGATGTGTATACTGTATGTTTATGTGCGTCTGTGAGTGCACGGATGTGTATACTGTTTGTGTATATGCATCAGTGAGTGCATTGATGTGTATACTGTATTTGTATATGTGTCTGTGAGTGCACGGATGTATATACTGCATGTGTATGTGCGTCTGTGAGTGCACGGATGTGTATACTGCATGTGTATGTGCGTCTGTGAGTGCACGGATGTGTATACTGCATGTGTATGTGCGTCTGTGAGTGCACGGATGTGTATACTGTATGTGTATATGTGTCTGTGAGTGCACGGATGTGTATACTGTTTGTGTATGTGCGTCTGTGAGTGCACGGATGTGTATACTGCATGTGTATGTGCGTCTGTGAGTGCACGGATGTGTATACTGTATGTGTATATGCATCAGTGAGTGCATAGATGTGTATACTGTGTTTGTATATGTGTGTGAGTGCACGGATGTGTATACTGTAAGTGTATGTGCATCTGTGAGTGCACGGATGTGTATACTGTTTGTGTATGTGCGTCTGTGAGTGCACGGATGTGTATACTGTTTGTGTATGTGCGTCTGTGAGTGCACGGATGTGTATGTGCGTCCGTGAATGAAGTCTGATATTTATTTCAGGGTTTAAAAGGCTCTTCGACCCATCCAATTAAGACAATTACGCGCTCATCCAAATTACACGTCCCGCACGCTCCCAGCACGTCCATCATTTAATAGGGGTCCTTGCCGCCGCCCCCTCACCCCCTCCTCACGTGACGATCACTCATTTGAATGACGTGTCGCCCACAATGTCCATGTACGTGTTTACACGTACGGTACTTCGAGAGGAGCCTTTTCGATTCGAGCACGATGTCCTCCTTTGAATCCCGCGCTCTGGATCTCAATTCGTCCTAAACCTGAATGGCCCGGAGCGGATTAGTTCAGTCGAGGAAATTGACATTTACGTAAACGTGTGGTGGTCATTTTGGCGCCATTTTCGCAAAAGACGGTCCCGCGCCCGTGAATCCGAGTCCGCCGGCGTCGTGTTGTAGTTTATATGTTCGGTCGAGTAGTCGAGAACCTTCCGCAAGCACACACACCCCCACTGTCGTCCACACGTCGAACTCGAACTCGTCGTGCGACTTCTCTCTGCGTTTACTCGCCCACTTTACCTCATTTACGGAGTTACATCACTTACGCTCGAAATACCCGAATGTAGAACACCAGTTGTTGTGTTTGTTCAAACAAACGAGTGTACGAGGCGCTGAGCTCGAGCCGGTGTGCGCGCTCAGGTGTGCGCTCTCAGGTGTGCGCTCTCAGGTGTGCGAAGACTTAGACCCACCCGGGCAGCAAAGCTGCCGGAACGGTTCTGACTCGAACACGGAACAGCGCTTCGTGATGTATACACCGCTCGCCTGCAGGGTGCCGCAAACATCCGCAGAGGTTTCACGCCGGACGCTTACAACGGAGGAATTTTCTCGTCCGCCTGGGGGGGGTTCTCGGCTCCGGCTCGCGTACCGGAGGATTAGCATGAAATATTAAATTTTTGGGGGAATTTACTCGTGTGATTGGTAGGCGAACGGGGCGCAGGCACGAGCCCCGGCTGTCTATTTCAGGAGCTCTGTGACGTCACACTATATTCGGAGCCGCATCATGGAGAGAGGTAGAGCTACTGTAAGGAGCATCTGTGCACGGATTGCTCCTCTCGCAGCGACTCGGGGCCCGCCTTGGGAAGACTCGGCCTCGTGTTCGCCCAGGCCGACCAACCTTTGAAGAGCCTTTGGAGAGGTTGGAGTTTTCACCAACTTGGTGGACACGACTTGTGGAAGCGAATTGGAAGGATCGAATTGAGCACCGCCCTGTCTGTCTGTGTCTGTCTGTCTGTTTGTCTGTCTGTCTGTGTGTGCGTCTCTCTCTCTCTCTCTCTCCCTCTCACTTTTACTCCATTCCCTCCCTCACCCCCTCGAAAGTCGTACCGAAAGGACGCCACGAGCTCGTTGGATTATGGTAGAACGCCACCGTCGCTAGCAATGTCGTACCCGCAGTTCGGATACCCATACGGAACGACATCGCAGGTAAGTGGCGGGCGTGCCGACGTACACACACCTGTGTCGTGTCTGTGAGTGCCGGTTTGGTAAACCGTGGCCGCGGGCCCCGTTTCACACGGTCGGTGCGAGGAGCACGCGCGGAATGCGCAAATTGGCGGGAACGAGACCCCGCCGGTCTGTGCATCCGTCCACGTCCCTCGTCGTCGGTATTCCGGTTCAGTCGCTCAATGTTGTGTATGGTGGGGAAGACTGACGAGAGACCGACGGTGAGATACGTGAATGAGGATGTGATGTAAATTCGACGGAGAAGAGTAGAAGGACAAACTCCTCCGTGCTCGCTCATGTGCCCCCGTTTTCCCACAGCTCCTGGTCTCATCGAGCGGGGGAGGCGAGGCGGGTTCGGCGCGACCCTCTGCATCGGACTACTCCACTCCGTCGGGAGCCGTGTGCTGCGCTCCGTACGACGGACGACTCTTGGCCACCGCTCGAGGCGACTTGGCCACTTCGGCGGCGGCGGCGGCCGCGCTCAGTGTGTACGGAGGCTCATACGCCACGCAGACGTACGGCAACTACGTTCCGTACGGCACCGAGCCGTCGGCGTTCTACTCCACACTGGTGCGTAAAAACGCCGTCGCGGGGATGCACTTCGGAATCGTGCGGCGATTTGGTCAATGAGTTCCCGAGACCCCCACATAGATAAACCTAAGGAATGTGGCCGAGCTACGGACCGTGAGCACTCACTGTCGTGTCGCTGTTGGAACAGGACCCCTGGTACCGTGCTTGTACGCACGGCTGTTTTGGGAGGACATTTAGAGTCGACCCGAAGACCTTTTTGAAAGTTTCTTTCTCGAGGCTCCATAGTGTAAAGTTATGAATAGATAAGTCGATGTGATGCTACAACAAGTGAAATGAATGCATTGATAACTGACATTTCAAACGCGTTCTGGGGGGTTCAGATATGTTTGCACGAGGGGGGGAGGGTGGGAGCAGTGTGGGAGTGGGGGGCACGCAGCCCGGTGCCCCCGAGGCGCTCCCAATGCGCCCCCGAGGCGCCGTGAACTGTACTGTTTCATTTATGAATATAAATGCCTTTCACCATATGCCGCAGACGTCTCCCTACGACATTAAGGACAACGGTGCTTCGCTGCATGGAAGCCTGGGCCAGACTACGTCCTACTACCCGTACGACCCCACGATCAGCCACTACCAGTACAGCAGGTGGGATTCGGTTCGGGGCCGAGTCGTAACCCGGCGGTGAGGACAACATGACGGTTCGGGGATCAATAAGGAGCTCAACCTCATGGGCTAATTAAACGACGTGCCCCGTAAGTCGCTAATAGGCTTGACTTCTCGAGGCCAAGGACGAGCCACGTACGAGGTACGTAAGGATCTTGCTTGTACTTTGGACCTTCTGAATGGTCTTAATGCGGGTACATTTGGTCTACACCGACAGGTAGATCTTGCAGAACAGGCTGGAGGATTGTTGAGGACACGATTACCCGACAACTCTGTGTTTACGTCCACATACTATCGAAATGTACTGATTAAATGTCTTCGCTACATTTACTTTACCTTCGACTGTAGCGCAGGGTTAACGGACGTGGACGATACAGGTATTTTAAAATTTTGTGGGGTAGAGGTTGTAAATAAAAATAAATCTCATATATATATATATATATATATATATATATATATATATATATATATATATATATATATATATATAATTTAAAAATGGACAGACATAGGACACACAAGCTCACCTCGATCCAAGCATATGGCAAACAATCAAGTAAATTTCAACAATAGGGCATTGTCTCGTGAACAGCCACCTTAACATTGTGTGTGCAATGGTCACGTGATGCACGCAGCAGCCACTGGCCGGGAAAGATGGACGGACGGACGCGGAGTCGATCCGCCCGTCGTCCTCGAGGCCTTTGCGGTGTTCACGTGGGGAGGTGAAAACTTACGGCGACACCCGGTATCGGTCACGTGCTAGAGGCCGAGGTTAAAAATCATGACGTCATCAGACAACCAACGCACCCACACGTGTGTGTAACTCGAGTGTCTCCAATGCAAAACACGGAACACACAGTCGTGCACACCCACCACGGTACATACCCTCGTGGGCACCCGGTCGTGTATGTACCAATGGACCTGGTTTGCGTTTGACTCGACTGGACGTATAGATTTAGGGATTAGAGTGAAAAGACAGAACGCAAGGAGGAGGAGGACGTGGGTCGCGCACTCGGACTGCGTTTGATCAGGTGTGTTGTGCGAGCAGGTACGGAGGGGTCGACCTGAGTGCAGGCACGCGCCGAAAAAACGCCACGAGGGAGACGACCAGCACCCTGAAAGCGTGGCTGTACGAGCACCGCAAGAACCCATACCCCACCAAGGGCGAAAAGATCATGCTCGCCATCATCACCAAGATGACGCTCACTCAGGTGTCCACGTGGTTCGCGAACGCGCGACGCCGCCTCAAGAAGGAGAACAAGATGACGTGGTCTCCGAGGAGCCGCCCCGGTGAGGACAGCAAAGAGCGAGGCCGTGGAGAGGACGAGAGCGGTGTTAAGAGCGAGTCGGGCCCGTGTTACTCCACCGGTGAGCCGCGTAATTACTCCTGACGTCCTTACAAATAGCATCTTGCTCACGCCTTGGCCATTTGATTAAGTTCTCCTTTGAGTTTTCAGACAGAACAAGGCAATCTGTTAATTAAGTAGTCTAACTTTTGCGTATTGGACGTCATCTTTAACCCCTACTCGCTCCCCCCCCACCCATACCCTTCCTCCTCTTCTTTAAACTCGTCGAATTTTTACCTTTCTCCCCATTAACCCTTTCCCACCCTCGCGCCTCCAAACCGACCTGCGGCGTCGAATTAGCATAATCTAATGTTGTCCTGGTAACCTCGATGGCTGCCCCCACTTTCACACTCTTTTAACACGGGAAATTAGGGGGAAATTAGAAATTAATTGCCTTTCACAGAATTGTCTAATAGAACTCGGTTCCGCCACTCTGGAAGCACTCAGCTGGGAACGGAGCCCAATTCGCAGGTCATGGTGTTTAAGGATCCTCCAATAATTCCGCTTCACTTATCAGGCCGTTTAACACGATTTCCTCCCTGCACGCCTCCTACCTCATTCTCACAGAGTCACGTTGTAGGATCATTGCGCACGACTGTGGAGAGGGGGCGACGGGGGGGGGGGCAGTGGGGCAACACGAGCAACAATGGCGAAGGGGGGACAGGGGCTCGCAGTTGGAGACCTTTTGCAGATGTGTTCAAGGTCGTCGCACCGCCATGTCTGATTGTAAGGGTTCACCTCGTGAGGCAGGGGTCCACGGTGTCCATATTCGTTTGTGCTTACGTTCGCGAATTGCATCGTTTAAGTCACGAAACGTCGTCACTGCTGATCCTTCTATGACGTAAACGTGACGTCCCTTCACTCGCCATCTACTTTACGCAGCGTTTGGTTTACTTTCTACCCCTTTCATTCAAAACACTATCAGTTCATTGGATTATTGGTTCTACTGATGTAATTACTCACCTTAATAAGCACTCACACAGGTAATACTCAGTACTCATTTGATCATTCACGCAGGTAATAAATACCTTTACTACCCGTTTGATCACTCATACAGATAATACTCTTCGTACTCATTCCATCATTCACACAGGTAATACTTGGTATTCATTCGATCACTCACACAGGTAATACCTTTCGTACTCGATTGATCACATACAGGTAATACTCTTCATACTCATTCCATCACTCACACAGGTAATAACGTTTAATACTCATTCTGCTCAATGACACAGGAAATGCTCTTCATACTCGTTCTGCACACTCAGACAGTTAATACCTTTCGTACTCATTCGATAATTCACACAGGTAAATCTCTTCGTACTCATTCTGCACACTGACACAGTTTGTACCCTTAGTACTCATTTGATCACTCACACAGGTAATACTCTTAATAATCATTCTGCACACTCACACAGGTAAATACTCTTCATACTCGTTCTGCACACTCAGACAGTTAATACCTTTAGTGCTCATTTGATCACTCACACAGATAATACTCAAAGTACTCATTTGATCACTCATCCAGGTAAAACTCTTTTTAATCTTTCTGCACACTCACACAGGTAAATACTCTTCATACTCGTTCTGCACACTCAGACAGTTAATACCTTTAGTGCTCATTTGATCACTCACACAGATAATACTCAAAGTACTCATTTGATCACTCATCCAGGTAAAACTCTTTGTAATCTTTCTGCACACTCGCACAGGTAAATACTCTTCATACTCGTTCTGTACACTCAGACAGTTAATACCTTTAGTGCTCATTTGATCACTCACACAGATAATACTCAAAGTACTCATTTGATC